>NC_044039.1:105281167-105583320 GCF_901765095.1 Microcaecilia unicolor
CCTGATAATTTTCTTTCCTATAGTAGCAGCAGATGAATCCAGAAACTAGTAGGTTGTATCAGTCTACGAGCAGGTGGCGATAAAGAATAGGGCTGATTCTGAATATTTTTGTTATTTAATAAATTGATATTTCTCTTGTCGATCTGCTCTTTTGTGTTTACATCACCAAGCAGAACAGGAGATAACACAAACTGCAAACCTTCCTCACAAAGTAAAAGATCAATATGCATGAAACAGGTTTATCTGCTTTGTTTGTGTTTTTCGGTTTTTGCTGGGTTTTTTTTTTTGCTTTTTTTTTGTAAATACTGTACCTGAGAAATTTATCTTGAGGGAAAGAACAGAGCGTGGCAGAACAAATGGGAGGGATCCTGGATTCATCTGCTGCTACTAAAGGAAAGAAAATTATCAGGTAAGACATAATTTTTCCTTCCATAGCGTCAGCAGCAAATGAATCCAGAAACTGGTGGGATGTACGAAAGCAATCCCCTATCTAGGGTGGGAAGCTGCCGCTCACCGTGACAGAACCACCGGCGGCTACCTGGACTGTAGAATGTGCTGAAAAAGAATGATGCGATGCTCTAAAGGTGACCCGACAAAACTCCTCCAAGGAAAGAACACCGATCTCTACCCAGTATGCCAACTGCATCAGAATCAAAGGAGTCCACCATTCCTCAGAGACTATACCTGCCCAAAAGAATGCTGAAGCCACCGTTTCCCACAGTCACCGAGCTGTAGTCGCTAGACGCAGCATGAGAAGAAGATCCCAAGAACAGAAAGACATGTTCAGAAAACTGGAGGCAGACTCTGCGAACCTCAGTCTGAGCTGATCAACTCAGGGGAAAAAACTTGTTCCTGCAAAAACGAGGTAAGAGAAAACAAAAACGACCTGCAACAGACAGACGGAAATGTCTACACAGGTACCCCAAACTCCGAAGTACGGAGGGAAGGGACTCATGGAGCCTGGAACTCCGAGGCTCCATGAGCCAAGCCATAGCCATCAAAAAGACCATCTGCAGGGAAGATCCTGCCAGGAGTGAAATGCCATGGGGCTCAACCGGAGTCCTCTGCACCACCCCCAGCACGAAATCCAAGTTCCAGTACAGTAACAGAAAGTGCAATAGAGGCACGAGATGAAGCATGTCTCGTAGAAACCGCCCCAACTCTGAATGCGTTGCTAAGGAAGAGCCCTCAAGGTTGGACCCCGGAGAAAAAACGCCAACGCCACAAGCAGAACCGGGAAAAAAATGTAGGTTCGTCCTGTCTGCAAGTCATCCAGCAGACAGCCAACAGAAGAGCCACAGAAACCCGCAAGGGCGACCAAGTGTTATCCACACACTGCGCCTGAAAAAGACTGCTACCCACGGGAAAAAGCTGTAGAAACCAAGCGCTGCAGTCCAAAGCCACATGGCTATCACCACAACAGGATAGCCCTGCCACAATCCTGAGCTCTAGAGCCAAGCCATAAGACTAAAGCGAGAGGGATCCACTGTCAGCACTGGTCACTAGAACCGAAGATCCGGACTATGGGACACCGAAAGGCTTGCTCCCGAGAAGCTGAGTCAAATCCGCATACACAGGATGGTGTGACCAATCTGAAGCCACCAAAAACTCCAGACTCAGTGCCGAATGATCCAGAGGACTCCCTCTATCAAGGGCAACAGAGGAAAAATGAAACGAAGTGCCAACACTGGCCAAGGCTGTAGAAGGGCATCCAGCCCAGTGAAGCCAAGTCCCTTCTTGCTCCGAAGAACTAGGCCAACTTGGGGGGATTCTAGAGTGCCAACAGATCAAACCGCAGGGAACCCCCGGTCTGAGAAAACCGGGAAATGTCTCCAACACATCCAGGCGACAAGATGACAACTGAGAAAAACCAAGAGAAGAAAGCTCTGACCCACAAGGGTCTCGCCAAGAAGCTGAACAAGGACTCTCTGGCAGTTTAGAAGTCCACTCACTAGAAGACTAAAAACATGCTGTGCATACCTCCCTGACGGCACAAGTAAGGCACCACCATTGTGATGCCCAAAAGAAGGAGAACTGCCTGACCTTCCAGGAACTCTTGAAAGCCCGCAATGCATATATCACCGCTTCCAGCACCAGAAAACTGAAGGACCACCTCGCAGCCGTCATCAACCATCACTCCTGGGCAGATCAGTGGAGAAAAAAGAAGCACCTTACCCTGCACGGGTGGCATCCCTGACGACCACCATTCGCTGTGCATAACGGCGTGCTTTGCCGGTAATGGTGTGCAAAGCCACTAGTTCATGCAGTGCTATGTCTGAGGTAGACAAGGAAGGAGGCGCTGGAGGTCCTTGCACATCAGTATCTACTTGCGCAGAAGCGAAAACTGCAGTGTGCGCAAGAGCGCTCATGCCCAGAGCACCACCTCTAGAGTGGCTGCCCTGGATTCCAGCACCGGAAACGTAAACTCAGGCCTGAAGACTTGGCCATCTAAAGAGACTGCATACCAGAGAAAAGAGTATCATCCCACAGCCTTCCGGCTAGAAGACCCACCCTTGCACTATTCGACACGCAGCCCCAAAAAGTGCAGCAACCATCAAAAGGCTGATCCCCTTCCCCGTACTAGTCAGAGGGAGAGAGAACCCAGTTGGAGGCCAGGCGACTCTTGTTCCAACTAGCGTGAAAGAGCCAATTGTCGAGGTAAGGGTGCAATCTGACCCCTTCCAGCCACAGACAAGTCGCCACCACCACCATAACTGTGAAAAACGTGCGAAGATTTGAAGTAATCCAAAAACCAAGGAACAAAACAGAAAAGGATGTCCCAGGATCGAAAAGCGGAGGACAAATAGGTAAGTACAAAGAGGCTCTCAAGAGATCTACAGCTTCCAGAAAACTCCCAGTTGCAGACCAACCATCACTATTTCAACGAGTCCTTGTGGAAAAGGCATATTGGCAGGAATTTGATGAACTACTGGAAATTGAGTACTGAATAGGCGGAACCTCTTCCAAGGTCCCACAAGAAAAGAGGTACCAACCTGTGTGCCTCTTAGACAGTAGCACTGTTTCCATAGCCCCTCTCGAGGAGGGCCCTAACTAACCATTGATCACTATTCGCTTGGCGACTGAGGCATACTGCTACTCCAAGAAGGAATCCCTGACAGATGTCAAGAACTCTAACCAGAAACAGGCACAGAAAGGCTCTATAATCCAGAGGTCTGAAATGACCTTGTTCCACGCTAGAAGAAAAAAAAAAAAAGGACAGCCGACCTCCTAGTCGACCCACCGAGAGGACAGATGCCCCATAGTAGCGAGGAACTCCCTCCAAGCCACCACCCCTGCAGACCCCTTAGCACTACGAGAGGAAGGCCGCACCCGGAAAGTGCTCATAGAAGGGAGTTCAGAATATCGACCTGAACAGAACCGACAGGCCAAAGTCAGGGAACCTACAGGGCATGAGCTGCAGCAAGTAGCATGGCTTGTATTCAACTGACAGAAATTTTGTCGAGGCATAAAATCCATGCAGAACTGTAATATCAAGCGTGGCTCGTACTCAACTGACATACAGAATAATGCACTGAGTCAGGAGATGAGGCTTGAGCTACCACCTACAGTCAGGCTCGAACTGAACCGACATGGATATTTCACTAAGGAGATGTGGCTTGAGCCATTACCTGTAGTGTGGCTCATACAGAAATTTTACTCAGTCAGGAGACGTGGCTTGAACCATAACCTGCACAGTGGCTCATACAGAGATTTCACTCAGTCAGGAAACATGTCTAGAGCCATAACCTGTAGTGTAGCTCTGGCCACCTACAGCTCCAAATAGTTACTAGCAAAGCCAGAGCAAAAACCTCAGATGAACGCTCTAAAGCAGCCTCCAAACGCCAGCCCTGCACATCCAGAGGTACCACTCTACCTACCCCTGGAAGAGTTACCCTTTTTTTTGTTTTGTTATTGCCGTCACCAGAGCGCCCACATAAGGAAAAGAAATTTGGCAAAATAGAAAGCGCTCACAGGGTAGAGAAAAGTAATAGGCCTCTCCACCAAAAAACCCTTATCAGAAGTGGACCACTGCTCTGAAATTAAACCCTGAATGGTGAAAAGAAAAACAGCCTAGAAGGCACCTGAGAGGTGCCAACCGAAGACTGACTGTAGCTGCCGTCTGCGTCCGAGAGTCAGTTAAATCAACGACTCCCAGGAAACCAAAATGAGAGAGACAACTGATCTTACGTGAGAAGAAAATCCGAACGCCAAGGGGTCAAGCTGTTCCTGTAGAGGGGCTGTCTTCCTCCCACTCAGAAGCCAAAAGACCAAAAAGGTTCCTCCGAGCCCACCATCCTAGAAAGGGAAGGGAAAAGGGTCCAAATGACCCCCCTTCTGACATGAAGGCCATGTTCCCACGTCTCTGTGGGAGGTCCACCAAATGGACTGCGGCAGCTGGAGAAGCTCCTCAAAGCCTAAGCCTGGGGAACCTGAGGCAACAATGCCGGGAGAGCCTGGAGGCAGGCCTGCTTAAACAAAGAAGCCGGAAAAAGAATAAAAATCAGAGGAGAACAAATCGCCAGTCTTCTCTGCTCTCGCTGCCACCACCGGAACACCCCATGAGGCCGGAGCACC
Organism: Microcaecilia unicolor; assembly: GCF_901765095.1. Classification (NCBI taxonomy): domain Eukaryota; kingdom Metazoa; phylum Chordata; class Amphibia; order Gymnophiona; family Siphonopidae; genus Microcaecilia; species Microcaecilia unicolor. Next base: position 105,285,743 of record NC_044039.1, read on the forward strand.
ATACTGGAGCCACTGCCTGCCAAGTTCACCAGAGACGCGATGAAGGAGAAACAGCTGAGAGGCACTATCCTTGCATTCGCAGGAAAATGGTGTGTCGGTCAGAACACCTCCGCGTAGGAAAACTCTCCATGCAGAGGGACAGCGAAGTGCCATTAGCTCCCACGCTGTTCCTACCTGCAGCGCTGAACAGGCCTGAAGCAGATCACTTCGTTCCACATCAGGAACAGTGTAAAACTGTTCCCGTCTCCATAGTGTTGTCTGTAAACACGGACCGCAGGGTCCGAAGGAGGGAAAAGACAAACACACTCACCTCAAAAAGAAAGGCGCTTTGACCCCAGTAAGGGTCCAGGAGGAGTCCAACGGCACTCCTAGCTCGCAAGATCCGTCCAGGCACAGGTTCCTGTCAACCTAAATAGGCTGTTGTCTCCTTTTTTTTTTTTTTATGACTTAAAACATTGCATCAGTGCTGGCTTTTATTTTTTCCTGAGGAAGGCAAAAGCATCTTAGAGAAAGAGACCCGACAAACAAGTATGCCTTCAAAGCTGGCACCACTAGCCACGCACCCCCAGGCTCAACTGGCCAAGATGGCCCAGGAGCCTTTCCCAATGGTCGAATTCAGGAGCTGGAGGAAATCCGTCACCACCTGCTGGAAACAGAGATATACTGAAGGAATGGGTGCTGGATGTCCAGGGTCACTGCCTTCTTTCAGTGTTCTCTATCTCCATCTGCTGGTAGACAGATACAACCCACCAGTTTCAGGATTCATCTGCTGCTGATGCAATGGAATGGTCTTTTTAAAAAAATCAAACATATAAATGGCGAGTGACCGTACTCACTCGCAAATGCGCAGTAGAGACCTTCTCTGCCCCGCCCCCATGTCAATACGTGATGACGGGGGGCGGAACACAGAGGGTCTGTACTGCGCATTGCTGAGGGAGAGACACCGCCGTCTAACGCTCCCCCCACCCGAGTCGCCGCCGCCACCCACCTTCTACCCGGTCGAGCCCTCGCTCCACTATTGAAACAGCGAGGGTCCGGGAACGCAGCACTGAACTCTGCTGAGCTGCCGACATCGCCCTTCCTTCTTCTTCTCTGCCTCTGTCCCGCCCTCGACGACGTTACGTCACACGAGGGCGGGACAGACAGAGAAGAAGAACGAAGGCCGACGTCGGCAGCTCAGCAGAGCTCAGTGCTGCGTTCCCGGACCCTCGCTGTTTCAATAGAGGAGCGAGGGCCCGGCCGGGTGGAAGGTGGGTGGTGACGGCTCGGTGGGGGGGGGGGGGGGGCGCAAGCGCGGGGGGGGAGGGGCAGCGGTGAACTCGGTGGTGGGGGCGGGCCTTTCAACCCCCCCTTCCTATAATAGCCCGTTTTTACGGGCTCAAAGTCTAGTGGGAATATAAGGTGATATTAATTTAGCTCAATAAAATGTACTTTTTGATTAGCTTTTAGATGCCAAAACCTCATTCCTTAAGAAGTCAATAGCTAGTCAAAATAAGGTCATTAACCTTTAAAACAGACTAACAAAGCTACCACATTATTTTATACAATGTAGTGGCAGTGACATTCAAATTGAAATAACTTCTCCACTTATTCAGTTCATTTCATTTCAGCTCTAGAAGAATCTGTACCAATAAAACTAACACTGAAGTGGCATACATACCTTTCTTGTTTTAATGCATATTCTAACATTTTTATTCTTCTTACTAAATCCTTCTTCAAATTTTCTTGACCCTTTCTCTCTCCTTGTAAAAATGCTATTCGAGCCTAAGGAAAAAAAAAAAAAAAAAAGGAAAAAAAGTTATTTTCCTCTTTCACTTCCCATATACTTGGCTAACAAATATCTTGTCTTTAGTTTCAAACATCCTTTCATTCTTGTATTTATATTAATTGTCTTGTAATGCTGCTTCTTAATTTGTTATGTAGGCCGCATTGAATCTGAACATTTTTGGGAAAAAGCGGGGGGTAGAAATGCCATAAATAAATAAATGTAAGACCCATGGTCAGGTGCACCGCTTTTTCTATATGGCAGTGCAGAGGCAAGAAGGGCAGGTGTCAATTTTCAATGACAAGGAATTTGTGCTGTGCAGAGAGAAAAAAATAAAATGGAATTATTAGCCAGGAGCAGAAAAACACATTACATTTGGGATACTTGAAAAAAGAAAATCTAAACAGAAAAAGCGACAAGCAGCACTGAATGGACAACTTTATGGAGCAGTAGTTCCCAACATGTGGTCCATGAGACAGAGGGGTCCACAAATCAGAGAAGAGAAAAAGACCTTTCATGCTGCTATCATCCAGGCAAGCAGAGTACATAAGCCACTGTAAAGAGGGGGGGGGGGGGGGGGGGGGGGGGGGGGGGGAGGGAATCAGTAGTAGCAAATGAGGAGTGGAACTGAAGGCTGCTGCACAGGCTAGAAGCAGAGGCGGATGTGCTGGTGGGGCTGTCTTAGGAGGTGTAACCAGAAACAGATAGGGATGCTGGAAGCAGGAGCACCAGGACCTGGAAAACTAATGTACCATTAGTGGGTGAGAGGGGGGAGAGACAGAGATAGCCAGGCAGGGGGAAGAGAAAGAGAGAGCTATAGGAAAATACTAGGGGCGAGAGGAGGGTGGGTGTAGGGTGCCGATGCAGTAAACAGTGCTATGCTTTAGTACAGTGGGTTTACTCCAAATTTTCCTGTGCTACACTTGCTCTTGATGCAGAAAGCACTTCCAGCATGGAGAAAATCTGGAGAAAAACCACTGTGCTAAAAGATAATACAGAAGACTTGCAAAACGGTTGAATAACAAAATAACTCCTTATGTATAACACTGCAATAAAAGTCGGCACAGTTATTACTCTTCCCTCTAATGCTGGAGTAAAGATGCAGGGCTGGCATAAAGATGCAGAGCAGGAACAAAGGGCTCATCTGAGGTGAAGTGCAACACTTCACCTCACATAACCCAAGAACTCTGCTGGCCAATACGCCCTTCCCCAGTCCCATAAAAGTTCCTGCTGGCCCATGGATCCTGGACCCCTCACCTCAGTAACCTTTGACCCCTTGTACCCCTCCCTCTCCTCCCTTCCCCCAAAATAACCCCCCATATATCTCCAATGATGGGAGGCCATTCTTGCCTCTGCACTGCCATATAGAAAAAGCTGTGCACTTGACCATGCGTGGTACATTTATTTATATATGGTATTTCTACCTCCGCATTTTCCCCAAAATGCTCAGGTTCAATGCAGCCTACATAACAAATTAAGAAGCAGCATTACAAGACCATTAATATTAATACAATAATACAACTAAGCAAACTCCCCTTTATATGCCCAGGGTCTGTTGATGCCATTTTTATTTTCTTTTTGTAAGATGGTGTCATGTAAGCAGGAGCGAGTGGTCATCAATCCTGCTTTCTAAAGTAGAAATGCATGGAGGGGCTCTTCGGAAGGGGTGGAGGTTGAGGGGCCTGAATGTGCTTCCAGCCTGTTTTCTGGTGAACCAGGAGCTTTAAAGGGTGTGTGGAGGAGGGGGAAGAAATTAAGGGGGATAGGGTATTTGGGCTCCACTGGATCAGAGAGGCATTTTTGGGGGGGAGGGGGCAGGAGCAGGGGGGGGGGGGAACGGAGGCTGACTCCCTTTCTGTTAGTGCATAAAACAATCCCTACTCACACACTGATATGAAAAAAAAACGTTACACAATATTCAGCAAATGCCTGCATATTATCACAGTGGTAAAGTGGTGTGCACTTTTTTTCCTAGCACCACACACTGTAATACAACAGTAATTTGCATGCCATTAGTTTAATGTATTATGAGTAAAAATACTTTTCATTTTAGCAGGGATGCTCATGAGCTCTGAGCAAGATCAATGCTAACACTTTTATCATACTAATTGGATCCATCTATTTTTTCTGTTTCATCTAAAATTAGCTCCTCTAAACACAACAAACAGACTCAGTCTCAGAATTAAGATGTTAAGCAATCCAAACATGAAGAGCCGTCACCTTGCAAAATCCAGATTGGACCAACCTAAGGAAGTATCGATGAACATGCTCCTGCAAGAATTACTGTAAGTAAAGGATCTGATCAAGGATAAGATCATAAGAGTAGCCATACTGGGTCAGACCAATGGTCCATCTAGCCCAGTATCCTGTTTCCAACGGTGGCCAAACCATGTCACAAATACCTGCCAAAAACCCAAATCATGGCATCATTCCATGTGACAAATCCCAGGGCAAGCAGTTGCTTCCTCAAGTCTGTCTCAATAGCAGACTATGGACTTTCTTCGAGGAACTTGACCAAACCTTTTTAAAACCCAGATATGCCAACCACATCCCCCAACAAAGAGTTCCAGAGCTCACGCCAACCACATCCCCCGACAAAGAGTTCCAGAGCTCACGTTAACCACATCCCCCAACAAAGAGTTCCAGACCTCAACTATTCGTTGAGTGAAAAAAATATTTCCTCCACTGTGTTTTAAAAGTATTTCCATGTAGCTTCCTTGAGAGTCCCCTAGTCTTACTTTTGGAATGAGTAAAAAAAACATAAATAAAAATCGATTTACTTCTACTCATTCTACACCACTCAGGATTTTGTAGACCTCAATCATATCTCCCCTCATCAGTCTCTTTTCCAAGCTGAAGAGCCCTAACCTCTTTAGCCTTTCCTCATACGAGAGGCGTTCCATTCCCTTTATCATTTTGGTTGCTCTTCTATGAGCCTTTCTAATTCAATACTCAAGGTGCAGTCGTACCATGGAGCGATACAGAGGCATTATAGTATTTTCGATCTTATTCACCATCCCTTTCCTAATAATTCCTAGTATCCCGTTTGCTTTTTTGATGGCTGCCGCACACTAAGCATAAGATTTCAGCCTATTTCCTACAGACACCTATATCTTTTTCTTGGTTGCTGACCCCCAAGGTGGACCCTAGCATCAGGTAACTATGATTCGGATTATTCTTTCCAATGTGCATCACTTTGCATTTGTCCAGTCTTTCAATTTCCTAGGGTATTCCTGCAATATTTCACAGTCCGCAAATGTTTTAACAACCTTGAATATTTGTATGTTATCTGCAAATTTAATCACATCATTCGTCATTCTGATTTCCATATCATTTATAAACATGTTAAATAGCACAGGTCCCAGAACTGATCCCTGCACCACTTCATGTTCACCCTCCTCCATTGAGAGAAATGACCATTTAACCCTACCCTCTGGCTTCTGTCCCATAACCAATTCCTAATCCACACCAGAACATTGCCTCCTATCCCATGACTCTTTAATTTTCTCAGGAGTCTCTCATGAGGAACTTTATCAAAAGCTTTCTGAAAATCTAGATACACTACATCAACTGGCTCACCTTTATCCACATGTTCATTCACGCCTTCAAAGAAATTAAGCAAATTGGTGAGGCAAGACTTCCCTTGGCAGAACCCATGCTGACTCTGTTCCATTAAACCATGCTTGTCTATGTGTTCTGTAATTTTATTCTTTTTAATAGTTTCCACTATTTTGCCGGGCACTGACGTCAGGCTTACCAGTCTGTAATTTCCCAGTCACCCCTGAACCCTTTTTAAAAATTGGTGTCACACTGGCCACCCTCCAATCTTCAGGTACTATGGACGATTTTAACGAAAGGAAAATAAAGAAACACTTTCTGAATTATAGGAAGAGATTTTTAACCAAATAGCAGATATCCTCTCACTCAACTCGCTTCGAAGAAGCAAAACGCCGCACACAATGTACAACTGCAGTCCATACCAAAAACTCTCGAGGAAGCTGCATAACTTGGACCGTGATATAGATCTTAATAACCATTTACGATGCAATACGATGAGATGTTCGAAGGTACTGACATGTTTCAATTCCTTATCAAATGGCCAACTCAATCTCTGCAACTCTCCTTCACTGCACCTAGAGTTTGAGAGGGCCCACAGGTCACCATCTTTTCTGACCCAAGTAGCAACGAGGCCACAGCTGATAACAACGAAACTGCTGCGCTATCAGCATGCTATTCAAACCTTGCAGCACGCTAGGTCCAGAGATCCTCTGAAATATTAAGGACATTCGGTATTAATCGTTGCGGATCTACACAAGAATACTATCGCCAGGAGAAAGCAATTTCTAGCGCTGTGTCCTCACTTAAAAAGCACTGGGGCACATTATGGACTTCTCTTCCCAGCGACCATAAAGATAACAGCATAATCAAACCAAATCTTTTGAGGATCCAGACACACTTAAGTGTACCTGGAACAACGCAGTTTCATATTTATGGAGGAATCTATTTCTGCTAATTCAGAGGAGACCTAAATTACACTTGAATAAAATGATGTATCGCAAGTGTATTCACTACAGTATTAATACAATGAAATGAGTTTCTACTTTCTACTTTCAGTAGGTTATATGATAGGATTTATACTTCCTTCTACACAGTATATGTTTATTGATAAGATTTACTATATGGAAAATGAACGGAACAGATCGTTAAAAGGCAAACGCAGTTTACTGATAAAAACCAATTAAAATATATACACACACAAACAGCCTGACACAGGCCGTGATTCGCCCAACAGGGCTGCTTCAGGGGCTACAAAAAAATATATAATAATATGATAAAAACATATGGGAAAATTAGGTTCTTACCTTGGTAATTTTCTTTCCTTTAGTCATAGCAGATGAATCCGTTACGAATGGGTTGTGTCCATCAACCAGCAGGGGGAGATAGAGAGCACTGAAAAAACCATAGTGCCTCATGGCCAGCTAGCTCCATCTGCCTCTTCAGTATTTGAAGCTTCCAAAGCAGTGTTACACCGCAAAGTAGAATAACATGAACTTTCCTCACAGTGGATGAACGCCCCAGAACAGGAGCAATAACACAAAGGAGGGACGAACTCAACCTCCTATAACAAAACAGAAATCCTGAAGACTGTTTTCCAACTTCTCCCAATGATGGAACATATCTACAGGAAAAACTGAACATAAAACAACATCAATCACACAATGAATCACTGAGGGAGGGCTCATGGATTCATCTGCTATGACTAAAGGAAAGAAAATTACCAAGGTAAGAACCTAATTTTCCCTTCCTTGTCATCAAGCAGATGAATCCATTACGAATGGGATGTATCAAAGCAATCCCTAGATAGGGTGGGAACAAGCCACACCACACGCCAGCACTTATGCTCCAAAATGCGTGTCTCTCCTGGCAGCCACATCCAGCCTGTTATGTCGGGCAAAAGAGAGCTTAGAAGCCCATGTCACTGCACTGCATAGCTCTTGAAGAGAGAGTGCTCCAGTTTCAGCCAAAGAAGAGGAAATCACTCTTTTGTGGAATGTGCCTTGAAGGCTTCAGGCGGAGGCCAGCCAGACAGCAGATATGCTGAAAAGATAGCTTCCTTGAGCCAAAAGGCTATAGTGGCTTGAGACGCTGGAGACCTTCTGCGCGGACCTGACAACAGGACAAAAAGATGATCAGAGGTCCTACAAGCATTTGACATGTGCAGATACTGCAACAGAGCCCTTTGCACATCTAGGAGGTGCAATTGCCCAAAGGCTTCCGGAAACTCCTCTCTGGAAAAGGAAGGCAGGAAAATAGGCTGGTTTAGGTGAAACGCTGAAACCGCCTTAGGCAGGAAGGAAGGCACCATATGTACCATAACTCCGGATTCTGAGAATTGCAGAAAAGGGTCTCGACAGGACAGTGCCTGCAGCTCAGACGCCTGTCTCGCCGAAGTAATGGCCACCAAAAAGACCGTCTTTAGGGTCACATCCTTCTCTGAAGCTCGCCTTAGCGGCTCGAAAGGCGAACACTGAAGGGCCTTTAAAACTAACCCCAGGTTCCAGGCCGGACACGGAACCCGCATGGGAGGACGGAGCCGAAGCACCCCTCTAAGAAACCGTGCCACATCCGGATAAACAGCCAGGGAGAGGCCAGCGACCTTCCCTCGAAAACATGCCAAGGCTGCCACTTGAACAAGCAGGGAATTATAGGCAAGGCCTTTTTGTAAACCATCCTGCAAAAAGTCAAGTATCAGCGAGACAGAAGCCCGCATGGGTGTAATCGCTTTAGCAGCACACCAAGCCTCAAACTGGCGCCAAATCCGAGCACAGGCAACGGAAGTGGAACGCTTGCAGGCCTGAAGGAGAGTGGAGATGACCTTGCTGGAATAGCCCTTGTCTCTCAATTGCGCTCTCTCAATAGCCATGCCATAAGACCAATGTGGCAGGCGTCCTCCATGGTTACCGGCCCCTGTGACAACAGGTTCGGTATCAGAGGCAAAGGAAGGGAAGCCTCCACCAGCATCCGCCGGAGGTCTGCATACCACGGCCTCCTGGGCATTTCTGGGGCAATGAGAACCACCTCTCCTTGATGTAGCCGAATCTGCAGGAGCACTCGCCCTATCAAGGACTACGGAGGGAACACATACAGGAGGCCCTGAGGCCAGGGTTGAGCCAAGGCATCCAACCCCACCGAGTGAGGATCTCTCCGTCTGCTGTAAAAGTACAGGACTTTGGCATTTGTGCTTATCGCCATAAGATCCGCTATGGGCGTCTTCCACTTGGCACAGATCTGAATAAACACTTCGCCTACCAGTTCCCCTCTGCTGGGTCGATTTGATGCCTGCTTAGATAATCGGCTTGCATGTTGCTCTGACCTGCAATGTGAGCTGCTGACAGAAACTGCAGATGTAGCTCGGCCCAGTGGCAAATCTGCACGGCCTGCGCGGCCAGTGCTCTGCACCGAGTGCCGCCTTGTCGATTTATGTAGGCCACTGCTGTCGTATTGTCTGACAGAACTCTGACAGACAGTCCTTCCAGGGTCAAGTGACAGGCCAGAAGCGCCTGGAATATCGCTTTAAACTCCAAGCGATTGATGCACCACTCCGACTCCTTGGGTGTCCAGAGACCCTGGGCATGCCTTCCCTGGCAATGTGCTCCCCAGCCCTGCAGGCTGGCATCTGTTACCACCAGGCACCAATCGGGAAGCGCTAGCGGCATTCCTCACCGCAGCATGCTGTCTGAGAGCCACCACTCCATACTGAGCCAGGCTGCAGGGAGCCACGTGAGTCTGCGCTGGTAATCCTACTACTACTTAACATTTCTAAAGCGCTACTAGGGTTACGCAGCGCTGTACAATTTAACAAACAGAGACAGTCCCTGCTCAAAGAGCTTACAATCTAATAGACAAGTGAACGGTCGGTCCGATAGGGGCAGTCAAATTGGGGCAGTCTGGATTCACTGAACGGTAAGGGTTAGGTGCCGAACGCAGCATTGAAGAGGTGGGCTTTAAGCAAAGACTTGAAGACGGGCAGGGAGAGGGCTTGGCGTAAGGGCTCAGGAAGGTTGTTCCAAGCATAGGGTGAGGCGAGGCAGAATGAGCGGAGCCTGAGATATTGGAGACCATCGTTGAAGCAGGGAACACTGCAGAGGTCTCAGGTGCGCTCTCGTCCATGGCACCACTTCCAAGGTGGCCGTCATTGACCCCAACAGCTGGACTATGTCCCAAGCTCGCAGGCGAGGCATCCTCAGGAGCAGATGGACCCGATTCTGAAGCCTGCACCGCCTTTGGTCGGGTAGAAAGACAAAACCCCGAGGCCGTGTCGAACCGGACCCCCAAATATTCTAGAGATTGAGAAGGGGTCAGGTGACTCTTGGGTATATTGACGACCCAGCCCAGAGATTGAAGTACTGAGACCACTATTGCTGTTACATGATGACTCTCTTCTGCAGAGTCCGCTCTGATGAGCCAGTCGTTGAGGTACGGGTGAACCCGGATACCCTCAAGCCTGAGAAAGGCAGCTACTACCACCATTACCTTGGAAAAGGTTCGGGGAGCTGTGGTGAGGCCAAAAGGCAAGGCCTGAAACTGGAAATGTTTTCCTAACACCGCAAACCGGAGAAACCGATGGTGCGGGGGCCAAATAGGAATGTGCAAATAAGCTTCTTTCAGGTCCAGAGACGTGAGAAACTCTCCTGGCTGTACCGCCGCACTGACGGAGCGCAGGGTTTCCATGTGAAAATGCCGCACTCTTATTATTATTTTTTATTGCATTTGTACCCCACATTATCCCTCCTTTTTGCAGGCTCAATGTGGCTTACAGGGTGTTAATATGGTATAGTCATTACATAATCTTAGATACAGTCGGTAATGAGCTGGAGGTAGAAGAGGAATTGGTTAGAAGGTATTAGGTAAGGTCGTGTTAGAGGTGTTTTAAAGCGTTTGGGTGGTATACGGAGTAGTTTGTTTCATCAAGGATTATTTTTGTAGTGACTTGCTGACTTCCTTCAAGTCGAGGATGGGCCGAAAAGACCCGCCTTTTCGCAGCACCACAAAGTAAATGGAGTAACGGCCGCAGCCGTGTTCGGCGGAAGGCACAGGGATCACCGCTCCCAGGTGCAACAAGCCTTGCAAGGTCTTCTCTACCGCCGCCCGTTTGACGGCAGTGCCGCATCGGGACTCCAAAAACACGTCTCTCACTGGGGCAGAAATTCCAATCTGTAGCCGTCTCTGATCAGGTCCAAAACCCACTGATCTGAGGCAGTGGCGTAGCCAGACAACAGATTATGGGTGGGCCTAGGCAAGAATTGGGTGGGCACCAAGTGTTCTCCCCCCCCCCCCCCCCCCCAAAAAAAAAAAAAAATCTCAGCTTGTGGAAAAATGCTTCTTACCACCTTGACAGCAGGAATGCACTGAAAACTCAGCATGCGCAGGTGCCGGTGTTGTGGAGAGTAGCGTTTTCGTTACCATCAGGGGGAAATCTTCAGCTGGCGGAGCTTGGGATTCCCACCAGTTACCACTAAACATGTGCTACTGTTGGGTGGGCCTGAGCCATAAATGGGTGGGCCCTGGCCCACCCAAGCCCACCTGTGGCTATGCCACTGATCTGAGGTAATCTTGACCCACTCCACGAGAAAAAGGGAAAGACGTCCTCCAACTGCAGGAATCGAGGAGTGGGCCGGCGCACCATCATTGAGAGGGTCTCCCATGAACTCCAGGCCTTGAACCGGCTTGTCCGAGCGAAAGGAATTCCTCTGCTGAAAATGGGCATGCGAAGTAAACCCAGCAGAACGCCACGGGCGGTACCTTCTAGCTTCACGGAAGTGAGGTCTGGAAGAGGAGGGAACCGCCTGACCCTTGGAAGAAGGCCACAGCCTATCCTTGCCAGGCCCTTGACAATTTTCTCCAACTCCTCACCAAATAGGAGAAGGCCCTGGAAGGGCAACTTCACCAACCTTTGCTTAGGGCCATGTCAGCCGCCCAATGCCGTAGCCATAGAAGGCGGCGAGCAGCCACCGCCACAGACATCTGTTTAGCCGAGGCTCTAACCAGATCATAAAGGGTGTCAGCTAAAAATGACAAGACCGACTCCATCCGTGGTGCCACCTCCGCAAGGGGCTCCGCTCCATCCCTGGGTTGTTCCACTGCCTGTTGCAACCAAGCGAGGCAGGCTCGAGCAGCGTAACAACTGCACACAGATGCTCGTAAGGATAGGCCTGAGATTTCAAAGGACCGTTTCATTGCTGATTCCAGCCGCCGGTCCTGCATGTCCTTCAGGGCGACCCCTCCCTCAACCGGGAGGGTAGTCTTCTTTGTCACAGCCGTGACTAGGGCATCTACTTTAGGCACGGCCAAGCGTGCCAAGTGCTCCTCACTAAGAGGGTATAAGTGCCCCATTGGCCTGGCAACCTTCAAAGGCCCCTCGGGGTCAGCCCACTGAGCTGGAATAAGCTCTTGGATGGAGTCATGCAAAGGAAAGGCTCGAGCAGGCTTCTTAGTACTTGCCATCCTCGGATTACCAGAGGAGGCCTCGCCAAGCGCAGGATCTTCAATAGAGAGGGCCTGCAAGGCGTCAGAAATAAGCGCTGGCAGCTCCTCACGGTGGAAAATCCTAACCGCGGTGGGATCATCTGGATCCAGTGGCAACCCGGCACCTTCTTGTGGCTCCTCAGACCACGAAGGCCTGCCAGACCCCTCAGAATCCCCACAGCCCGACCACGGGGCGGAAAAGGGAGGTGCGCCATTCTCCGAAGGGGAATTTACCCTTCTACGCTAGTCCTGCAGCCAACTGTCTGGGGAAAAAATGCCTGACAGCAATCCCGGGCCAGCCTCCACCAGAGGGGAACCAGGTAGCAACGCAGAGTCAGACACCTGCGGCAGAGCCCTCTTTAACATGAACGCTTTATGTAAAAGCAACACAAACTCAGGGGAGAAAGGTTCACCCTGGTCTCCCGGTTCCAATCCGGGGCAAGCAGCTCCTCTGGTAGCCTCCATCGAGACTCCCCTCCAGCCTCAGACTCCTCCACTCCTGCGGGGGTCAGACCATGCGGCGCATCCAATATGGCGCCCACTGCCAGCTCCACCGAGTGGGAAGAGACATCGCTCGCCATGCTCGTGCCGGCCCTGACATCTGAAGAGCACAATTTACAGAGCCCCGCTGCGGATCTGCGCTTGCCACAACGTGAACAGCGCTTAAGAACCTCTGCAGCCATCACCGAAAACGGCGGAAAATTTCAAAATGGCGGATTCACGCCACAAACGCCCCGATCGCGGGCCCTCCCCAGAGGAGCTACAAGACGCTCTTACCTCAACAGACCGAGCCCCAGAGCTCCGCTCACGCTGCACAGACAGAAGATAGCCTCAGAATCGCAGCGCTAACAAGCGCGTCACATTTTTTTTTTTTTTTTAATGCTGTGAGGAAAGTTAGAGGCAACAGCTACAGAGGCACTACGGAGGTCCAGAAGAGTGGGAAAGGCAGGGAAAGGACGAACCAATGTGCCTGCATCCACAGAGTGTGGGAAAGGCAGGGATAGGGCAAACCTATATGCCTGCATCCACATCGGGGGCCGGGTAAGGCAGGGAAAGGCTAACCTATGTGCCTTTAAAGTGGAGCTGCAATAGCCACAACACCCCTGCTACAACTGGAAAAAGCACAGGAGCCACCCCAGGCAGATTCTTGAAGGAGCTGAATAAGCTGCATCCAACCCTGCTGGGAGATAGAGAATACTGAGAGGCAGACGGAGCTAGCCGTCCAGAAGGCACTATGGTTTTCAGTGTTCTCTATCTCCCCCTGCTGGTAGGTGGACACAACCCATTCGTAATGGATTCATCTGCTGCTGATGACAAGCAACATTCTTGTCACCTTCCTCTGGACCGCTTCATCTTCTTACATCTTTAGCAAGATACAGCCTCCAAAACTGAACACAATACTCCAGGTGGGACCTCACCAACGACTTGTACAGAGGCATCAACACCTTTTTTGTTCTGCTGGTTTCACCTCTCTCTATACAGCCTAGAATCCTTCTGCTTCGTTGTCTTCAGATCCTCAGACACTATCACCTCAAGATCCCTCTCCCTGTCTGTGCATATCAGCCTCTCACCACCTAGTACATATGTCTCCCTTGGATTTCTACTAAGTGCATCTCTTTGCACGTCTTTGTATTGAATTTTATTTGCCAAACATTAAACCATGCTAACTTCAGCAGTGAAGCGCTGCGTACGACTGGTAGCGCTATAGAAATGATTTGTAGTAGATCCTTTTCATGTTTTCCACTCCCTCCAGTGTCCACTCTTACAAATCTTACTATTGTCCACAAAAAGGAAGACCTTACCTTCTAAACCTTCATCAATGTCGCTCACAAATATATTGAACAGAATTGGCCCCAGCACCGATCCTTGAGGCACTCCACTACTCACCTTTCCTTCCTCTGAGCGTCTGTCTGTCAACCAGTTCCGAATCCAGTTCTATAAAGGGCGCCCAAATTTGGGCATGATCACAAGATATGTGCACAACTAAATTGGGTAACAAACCAATTAACTGGGTGCTATCAATAATTGAAGTTAATTGGCACCAATTTGCATTTTCATTAATGCATCTTTCTACGCGTCATTCTATAAAACTGCACACCCAAATCCCATAGTGTTCAACCCAAAAGGAGGCATGGCCATGGTTGGGTCAGAGGCATTCTGGAAATTTACACAAAAGGTATGGATAGCTTCCTAAAAGAAAAATCCATAAGCCATTATTAAAATGGACTTGGGGAGGGGGGGGTCACGTGACACTGTGATGGAGAGAGGACGTGGGTGAACTTCTCTCCGTCGCCTACCTGCTCGTATTGGAGTCTGCAAGGAATAGATTCTCCCCACATTAGCATTAATCCACAGAGCGAGGTCTGGAGAGCTAAGCTGACCATTCTATTTACTGTGAAACCGGATTATGGCAGCGCGATCTGCTCAAAAAGACAAGCAGAAGGGGAAGGTAGCCGAACATAAAATGGCGGCGTCTCCTCCAGAAGCCGGGCCCTCGGTGTCATCTGCATGGGTGGCAGAGATCACGTCGGAACTAACAGTGGTGATGGAGGACCTATTGGACCGGAGATTCAATCCGATCGAACAAAAACTAGATCGCAAGTTGGAACAGCTCAACACTAAAATAGCAGATCCGACTAAGGAATGTGTTGCGTTCCAGATGAGAACAAGCGAGGTGGAAGACCGCATGGCGATCATGGAAGGCACTCAGAAAGAAGTAAAAAAAAAACAGTGCAGGACTTGGAAAGCAAAACAGAGGACCTGGAGAATCGATCCAGGCGGAATAATATCCGCCTGGTGGGATTACCTGAATCTCTGGGTGGACGTCAACTGGAAAGTGTATTGGAGCAGTGGCTGTCGAAAGTGATTGAGTTTCCAGCCAATATGGGACCTTTGAGAATCGCGCGAGCTCATCGGTTGGGAACGCGTCAGGCCGAAAATAGGAAGCCAAGAGTTGTGATATGCAGGATTCTAAATTTTATGCATAAGCAGTTCATTTTACAAGCAGCGCGTTCCACAACAGCACTAACCTATGAGAATGCGAAGATATTATTTTTTCAAGATTATTCCGCCGGCATTGCAGCAAAGAGGCGGTTATTCTCGCCAGTGTGCTCTAAACTGTTTGAAATGAAGATCCACTTCTCCCTCCAGTATCCTGCCACGTTGAAAATTACCCATAATGGCGAACTGAAATTGTTTATCTCAGAGAAAGAGGCAAGAACTTATGTGAATGGATTGGAGCGTCGTGAACCATCAGAATTTGCTGAGACGGAGCCAGCGTGAACGGAATCCGTGGGAAGCCAAGAGCTAAGGGGGATACAACAAAGATAAGCTGCTGGTTTAGAGGGTGAACGATGGCATGAAGGTAAAGAGACATGTAAGAAGTTACACAGGTTTTGAGAAACTGCTCTCGGAGGCAGCTGTTGAACTTTATTGGGAAAGCTGATTAATAGTTAATTTTGTTGTTGGGAACATGGGGGAGGTATAGAAGGGGAGTTTAAAAGTTATGAAACACAGGTTGAGTAAATGGAGAAGTACATATGGAATCAGCAATGGGAGTTTAGATGGAAGGATATATGGATGATATATGATGAATGGTGTTAGTAGGTGCAGGGGGAGAATACGGTTAACAGGGCGAGAGTGAGTGGTGGGGAGGTAACCATTGTGGAAGTGACTAGCCAAACGGGGGGGGGGGGGGCTGGGGGAGGGGAAAGGGGAGGAGGTAACATCACAGCAATGTACATTTTAGAACACATACAAAATATAAAGACAAATATAAGGACAAATTGCATATGCACAAAGGCTGATACTGTATGGTAGGAGAGTTGGAGATGTGGGACTGCTGCAGCTGGGGCGGCAGTCTGGTGTAGAGATGAATGATACTTTGCATTTTGAAGGCAGGATAGGCGAGATGATATGGGGGACCTGATCATATATTCCTGGAATGTGGGAGATACTGGGTCACCTATTAAACGAAAGAAAATACTGGGGGCCCTGAATAAGAAAAAAACATCTATAGCTATGCTACAAGAAACCCACTTAACCATGCAAGAACATGAAAAACTGAAGTCTTGGTGGGTGGGCACACTGATAGAGGCCCCAGCGGTAGGGAAAAAAGCCGGGGTGGTGATATTATTCCATAAAGCGCTGCAGATGATTCAGAAATATATCTTTAGCGACCCTGAAGGTAGATATATTATTGCAAAGGTGGCGGTCGATGGAATGCCGCTGTTACTGGTGAATGTATATGCCCCCAATATATATAGTAAGAAATTCTTTAAGACCTTAATAGTAAGGATACAAAAAATTAAAATACAAGAACCACACATACGAACAGTGATAGGGGGAGACTTTAATATAGTGGCCTATGCTAATATGGATAGAACATCGGGAATAAGTAGAGAATAGGGGAATCTATGAAGGGGATTCCATTAATTTGTGACACGTTAGAAGTAATAGATGTGTGGCAAATTTTAAACCCAGACTTGAAAGACTACACTCATTATTCACGTGCACACCACACCCAATCTCGAATAGACTACATCTTGATAAACGAGGGAGGCCTTACTGATATACAAGAAGCTGGCATAGACCCCACTATAATATCAGATCATGCCCCGATATTTCTAAAATATCATAGACTAGGAAAACAAAGTCGACAGCGGAAATGGACATTTCCCTTAGAATTATATTATGATGAGGAGTTCCTGAGCCATATAAGAGACAAATGGATGGAATATAAGGTACACAATGAGAGCCATCAATCAGATCCAATACTGTACTGGGAGGCTGCAAAAGCGGTGCTCCGGGACGAAATAATTGCATACAGTACTCAAAAGAAGAAAAAGAGAGAAAAAGAAATATTACGGCTAGGCAAACAATTGGTTTGGTTAAGGCGTAACTATGGGAACAAAAACTAGAAAGCCCTAAGAGAGCAGATGTTGGCCACGCAGACTAACCTTAACATACTAATTCATCAACGAGCTATTAAATCTGCTACATATTATCAATACCAATTGTATAAATTTGGGAACAAGCAAGGTAAAATGTTAGCAGGGCTGATTAGAAGGAAAACCGGACCCCCCAAAATATTGGCCTTACAGCATCCCTCGGGACAAATAATGCACACCAATGATTAAATCTGACAAATATTTTTGGAATACTATAAAAAACTATATCAGGCACCAACAGAGGATCACTTGGATCCCGAGATGTATTTATGCAATGTTGCATTACCTCAAATAACGGAGGGTCAAAAGGGGATGATTATTAAACCCATTGACATTGACAAGCTTACTAGTGCTATTAAAAGAAGTGCTTTACATAAGGCCCAGGGACCCGATGGATATCGGGCTGAATTCTATAAGCTATTAGAAGCCAATATTGCCCATCCACTTCTGCAGTCCTTTCAGAGGGCAATAGAACTAGAAAGTCTACCTGGGAGTCTGAAGACGGCAGATATAGTAGTGTTTCCTAAACCGGGGAAAGATCTGGGTAAACCGGAATCTTATAGGCCAATATCCTTAATTAATTATGAAGCTAAACTGCTAGCGGGGATCTATGCTAATAGGCTAGCAAGGATACTACCAGATATAATTGCATTCCCCCAGGGAGGATTCATTAAAGGTAGACAGATAGTCAAGAACATTAGAAAGATATTGGCTTCAATAGAGTGGGTGAGAATGATGAAAGAAGATGCCTTACTTATCAGCTTTGACGCCGAAAAGGCGTTTGATAGGGTGGTCTGGGAGTTCCTCTTCCAAACTCTGGGAGCCTATGGGTTTGATGGGACCTTTATAAAAGCAATAACCACGATATATAAAGAGCCTACCGCAAGGTTGTATGTTAATAGGGACTATACTACAACATTTGAGATCTCTAGAGGTACGAGGCAGGGATGCCCGCTCTCCCCATTATTGTTCGCCATAGTATTAGACCCGTTAATTAGGTCGATATTGGAAGATCCAGAGATCACTGAGGTACGCATGGGGAGCCATGAGTTCAAAATTTCAGCATTTGCCGATGATTTATTAGTACATTTGACACAACCTTGTATTGCGTTACCGGTGCTGCTAGAACGGTTTCAGGAATACGGCTCCTTTTCGGGATTTAAATTAAATATGCAGAAATCGGAGTGTATGTCTACATATGGAAAGATACTAGAGCGATGGGAGGGGGACTTTCCATTACGATGGACCTTAGGTGAATTTAAATATTTAGGAATACCACTCACAGCGGATCCCCAACAACTCTACAGGAAGAATGTAGATGCCTTGCTTAGATATATGAGGCAGGCATTAACCTCCTGGCAGAATCTGCCGTTGACATTAAGTGGCAGGATTAGCATGTACAGTATGGTAATTTTTCCCAGATGGCTGTATGTGCTTAGGCAGCTGCCTTTGTATATGCAGGCCGCTGATCTTTGTCAGATGAGACATCTGATTTCCCACTTTTGCTGGGGGGGGGGGGGGGGATAAACCAAAAATTAAACTGGAACAATTGTTTGGAGGGTTGCAGATGGGAGGGCTAGGACTGCCTAATCTAAGAAGCTATAATTGGGCGTGTTTGTTACGTTATATGGCAGAATGGGTTTTCGGAACTGCAGATTTCACACCATGGGAGTTGGAAAGATACCTGTTTGCACCGTACCATCCATATTATCTTTTACATACAGCCAATCAAAGGATTCCCCAAGTGTGGAAGAAACATATTTTATTAGTACCAATGAGACGGGCATGGTATTATCTAGTCCAGAGATTGGGGAAAAACCCAAGATGCACGGATATGCTCCCACTAGCAGGGAATGAAGATTTTGAGTCAGATATAAATTCAGTTAGATATCACAAATGGGCTCAGGAGGGTGTGGTGGTAGTGGCGGATTTATTTAACAACACGGGAACGTTGAGGACGCAAGAGGAAATAAGACAGATAGTGGGGGACAGTAATGTGGACTGGTACTCGTACCTACAGGTGAAGACATATTTCAAGACTGCTCAGGAGTGGATGTTCAAAAGAGATGTTTTCATTGCTAGAAACTTTCTTTTTGCCCCCAGGCAGCCAGCGGGTTACGGTATCGGTGCTACATAGTGCAGTGACAAAATTACTGACTCCTAAGAACTAGGAAGGGGTGGCGCAGAGGTGGACGAGTGACATAGGAACGACAATCCGAGACGGGGACATTCTCGAATATATGAAAGAGATCAAAGAAACTATGCAAAGTACAAGGCATAGAGAGACCCAATATAGAGTACTTACAAGGGCATATTTTACACCTAAGCAGGCCTTTTATGCAGGACGTATAACAGAAAGTAAATATCCAAAATGTGCCCACATAGATCAGACCTTGATCCATATGTTGTGGGAGTGTGGATATGTGAGACAGTTCTGGAGCAGTATACAGCGATATTGTGAACATATAATGAATAAACAACTCTCAATGACACCTCAGATATGTCTATTAGGATATAGAGGAAGTGGGCATACATTAAGACGCTCGGAACGTCAATTTATGTATAAAGCATGTATTATAGGGAAAATGTGTATAATGCAATATTGGATACAAGCTGATTCGCCCTCCTTCTGGCATTGGCGTAACAGTCTACACGTATTAGCCACGTGGGAGGCCAAAGATGCTAGAGGAACAGCAAAACGGAAAAAGGAATATTGGACAGCCCTATCTTCAAAAGCTTAATAGCAGAGCCCACACTTTACTTCTTAACATCATACAAATGTATAACCAATAAAATAAAGTCGAATGTGCATAGATGGAGTAGGCTGAAAGAGGGAGGAGCTGGGAGGATGGGAAGGGGGGGTAATGGTTTAGGGAGGAATGTGAATAACAGATGAAAGAATTGTCATAGTTACCATTTGTTAGATGATAATTATAAATGATATAGTTTCTTTGTAATACATGAAAGTTGTATGTAAGAATGTACTGTCAAATAAAACAGTGAATAGTAAGAGAGACAAAGGAAGGGGAAAGGGAGGGGTGGGAAGCTTAGGGATAAAGAAAAAGCTAATTGACGACAGGCAAAGGACCGGCAATTATTTGTTGCATCAGTCTTGTTTTCTTGTTGCAATATCATGTATGTATATTTTGCATGTTACGTCAATAAACAGATTTAAAACTAAAATGAACTTGGGGAAAATCCACTGCATATTTCTAGGATAAGCAGCATAACAGCAAACAACCAAAGTATACAGACAAAAAAAGCAACACTGGGCCTTCAAGACTAGGACAGCAGGAGTACTTTATTAACAGGTGACCCAACACGGGCCGTGTTTCGGCGCCAAATGACGCCTGCCTCAGGGGTCAGAGTATTGATACTGAAATGTATAAATAATGTTGGTCAAATACCTCAACACATTAACGTGTTGTTCAAGATATCCGCTGTAACATGAAAAAGCAGGCTCTATCAAAAAGCCTTTTCCTGTGCACCGGTAAAATAATGAGTGGAGTGGAAGAGGTAGACTTGAATCGCTTGTTTACACTTTCCAAAAATACTAGAACTAGGGGGCATGCAATGAAGCTGCAAAGTAGTAATTTTAAAACAAATTGGAGACAATATTTCTTCACTCAACATGTAATTAAATTCTGGAATTCATTGCCAGAGAATGTGGTAAAAGCAGTTAGCCTAGCGTGGTTTAAAAAAACGTTTGGATAACTTCCTAAAAGTTCATAAGCCATTATTAAGGTAGACTTGGGGAAAATCCACTGCTTATTTCTAGGATAAGCAGCATAAAATGTATTGTACTGTTTTGGGTTCTTGCCAGATACTTACAACCTGGATTAGCCACTGTTGGAAACAGGATGCTGGGCTTGACGGACCTTCGGTCTGTCCCAGTATGGCAATACTTAAGTACTTCTGTACTTATTGAATACCACAGATGTGCGCCCAAACTAGGTACTTGGAATTATGCCTGGTTTCAGAAGGTGTAAGTCCTGGCACCCAAATTGGTGCTATATGCTATTCTAGAAAGAGAGCTCAAACCAGAGCACCCTTTTTAGAATAGAATTGGGTGCTGAATCTGGTCCACTATATGTAGTACAAAGTCATTGGGATAAATACACAAGTGGCTTAACTGAAGGCAGATTATATGTATAATGTGGTAATGTAAGATATGAGGAACTGGTATAAGTTATACAGAGAGCAGCAAACTAGTCCAGGTGAGGAGTAGATAGAAGGCAACCCCAATCTATTTATCCTGTCCACATATTCTCTTCTGCTAGTGACAATGGAACGAAACAAGCAAGGCATGCTCACTCATACAGGAGGAGGATCAGAGAATTGCATATAGAAGTTTTATATTCTGAAAAATGTCTGTACACATTAGCCAGCCTTATGGCTTCTGGACATATATGCAAGTTTGTTGAACCCTGAAAAAAGCCGTCAATTGTCAATCCTAGCTTTATGAGTCCAGGGTAGTCTCACAAGGCCCCCTTAAACGTTTGGGTCTAAAGCTGTGTGTAGTTTGTTATTGGGCAGACTGGATGGCCCGTACAGGTCTTTATCTGCAGTCATTTACTATGTCCCTGCTCGCTACAATACACATAGCAATCATTAAAATTCTCCTGTGAAAACTATTAACTAAATTATTTAAAGAAAATGAAATACATAATACCTGTGTGTGTTGTATCTGTAGTGAATGGGAGGGTAGCTACGGGGGGGGGGGGGGGGGGGGGGGGAGAGAAGGAGGAGATAGTGGGGTAATTTGAGGTTGGTTGGTCAGCTGCAAGGGTCTGGCTAATTTGGGGAGATGGAAGCAGTTTGGAAGCTGAGGAGAGTACAGAATTCCTCCTAGCAAACTGCCTCATCCCTAACTTCTGTGTTTCGGGAGCAATATCTCCAAATAGGTTAGTTTAGCACATACCATGACAGGAATGAACCTCACTCTTAAGCCAGGGTATGTGAAGCATAATCTCAGCCTCTCACCGTATGTACATTTCTATGCTGTGGCAACTGGAACTACTTCTCACACAGAAATACACTGGGCTATTTGGGGGGAGTTGTTTATTTCTTTCGCATTCCCAGTACACTCTGGCCCATTTTCAAACCTGATATGTCTTTCCTCCAGGTTTTAAACCCAAAGCTAAAGCTTCATTTTATTCTGTTAAATACTCAGAGTTTGCTTCTAAACATTCGACCCCTTTTGTAAAATTCTTTCCAATTTCTGTTGGGCTAGTCAAGGCATTTTCAGTGTTGGTACCCGAGTTACAGTACTCATTTATGCAAATACACAGGCAGTAGATGTTCTGCTTTCCTATAATCAAGTGAAGTTAGTTCTACTCCCTTGGTAACTGGAGCCAGCAAAGGGAGTGGAGGAAGAGGGACAGGGTCTGTTGGTAATGCTATGGAACTTTCTTAGAGGAAAAGTAGTGTTATAGTGTAATTTTGTTATGCTCTAAACCAGTGTTTCCCCAAGTCCAGTCCTCTCCACCTCCATGTGCCATTGCTGCCAAGGCTATGACCCTGAACCCTTTTTGTTCTTCAGAACCAGATTTGCATATAATGGAGGCAGTGTATGCAAATAAAGTGCATGCATATTCACTGTGGATATCCTGAAAACCTGACTGGCAAGGAGTACTCCAGGACTGCATTTGGGAAACACTGATCTAAACCACTCTAAATGACTGTAGCCAGTGAAATGGTCATCAGCGAAAAGTTATTTCAACAACTAAAATTAGAAGTTGTACAGAACTAAAGAAATTCATTAAATGCAACAAAGCATTTCAAGGCATGAGGACAAATATTCATATGCCTCGTCCCCAAACACTTCCTTCCACAAAGGCCGTATAAATAGATAATTACCAATATTACATTTCAGGTGTATTCCTGTATAGTTACAAAATCGTCTTTATAAATGACTTTGCAGGGTGGCAGTTCTACAGGGTTACTCATTGAAGTATAAAGCCAGATGATGGACATGCTTTAGTGCCTACTTAACAGGAATGCAATTAAATATGATAAAGCTTGTACAAATATTTGTATTCAGTCATCAATCCACTATAGAGTACCGCAGTAACTGAGATCACACAGTAAAGACGGATAAAGATGCTTCAATCCAGGTATGTCAAACTCATGACTAATGGTGAGCCACTACAGCATGTCCTGCACTAAATATTGTTCTCCCTGCTCTCCCAATTACAATTACTTAGGAGCCAAATTTACATTATGTAAGTAACTAGATGTTAAATTTAGAATGTGCATTAGGTACAACACAGGCCACACAAAACTTCCCCGCAGGCTGCGTGTTTAACACACCTGTTCCAATCCCTACTGAAAGTCTTTCATATGAGAATCAGCACAAATACAGACAAAACTTTCATTGTCCCTATTCTTTTTCCTTCTCTCATCTCTAACAGAATTTTTCTACCTGGCACTCTTTCACCATACCAACTTTGCAATACTGCTCTAGGCAAGTGCTTAACCAATTTAACTCATCACTGAATACAAAAAAAATATTACTAATCTCCATCTGCAAGACCTAGGATAGTTCACACACAAATGTGCCCACATGTAACAGCATTTCTAACCAATCCACTGGTGTTAGCTTTCTAGCACTTGTTTGAAAATAAACTGGCCGATTCATCAGAAAAGCATGATTAAAAAAATAGAATTCTATTCAAATATTTCTAATAGCTATTTTCAGCTTTAACAATGCATACATTTTTCTTTTACTAAAGAACCCATTTAATAAGATGCAATAAGCATTTAGCACACGGTCACAATAACCATCACCTTGCTAATTCACATTACCTCGTTAGTATTCACTCTGTCCTGGAGGGCTGCCAAGGGATCCGGTTATCAGAATGTCCCTCATGAATAAGCATGACAGCTTTGCATGCCTACTACCTTGACTGCACACAAATCTCTGTCATGCATTTTCACGAGAGATATCCTGAAACCTTGCACATTAGTAACCCTGGAGAACTGGAAGTGAAGACCCAGGCTCTAACTGCATAGCCTATAATGGGGTGGGGACTATGCACTGCAGTAGCTCTGTCACTGTTGTAAATAAACAGCAGCAGTAAGAGCATTTGCACTATCAGTACACTTACCGTGCAGGAACTGCATGGGAAACATGTTAGAGAAAACCACAACATATTAGTGCACAGGTTTTGCACCTATCATATGGTAAGTAGAACACTTTTACCACACTTTAGCAAAAAGACTTAGTTTCAGAACATTAAGAAGAGCAGCAAAGACAATGATTAAAAGTAAATACCTTTGAGAAGCAACAAAGTAAGAGCCAGACATAAGTATTTTTCCCATAGACTTAAAACGGGAAAAATCCTTAGCTCGTTATGCCCTCAAGTCCCCAATTAACACCCTGGATAAATAAGCCACCGAAAGTTTAGCAGTGAGAATTGTTACAGTAAGAGCCCTTTTTGGCGTAGTGGTCCTAAAATAAGGCACCTAATACACTGGAAAGGAACTATATCTTAGCTATATGCTTTGTCTTAACTGACAAATACTGGTAAAAACGAGGTGTACGAACACACCCTTTCAAAAGCCTACATAATCAACGATTCTGAGCTGAATAAAAAAAAAAACAGTTAAGCCACCAATATATGAAGCACCTTAGGCAAGAAAGAAAACACGTGGGGCTTTATTTAGTACTGTGAATGAGTAAACATGAATATTATTAAACTAAAAGGCAATAGCCTAAATCCGTCCACTCAAGGGAACCCCCCAATCATTGTTTTGAAACGCTAGACTGCAGCTGTCAGAATACATTTGCTCTCCTTTGACAGCTTTTCCTACTCTCCGATTCCATGTCTCAGCTCCTCTCACACAGAACTTCGATATCCACTCACAGCACAGCGAACCAGATAATGATACCAACCAACACACACAACACACCCCCGGAATAAGCAGCCGGCCGCACACCGGCTATCTTTACGCTTCCGAGGGGGGGCTCAGCCGGATGCCACAATACGGGCCAAAATGGCGACCCCGGAGGAAGCCCGCGCGTCGCAATGGGTCAGGGTGACCAAGGTTTTTCTCTACTTCATAGTAACCAAGCCAGGTATGAAGCATTACACGCTTGGCGCCAGTACCTGTAGCTCGGCCCTCTCCACCTCCCAGTGCGCTCTCTCCATCTCGAAGCGGGCCCATTCGTGCTGGATGTAGTGTAGGATACCCGGAATAGTGTACTGTAACGGCCGAGGTCCGTCGCCTCCGCCACCGTTGGTAGGCTCGGGTTGTGGAGGTGGCGATGTCTGCTGCCCGCCGCCCGCTATCCCCGCAGGTTGGGGACCCAGAGGCCCTGCCGGCGATTGCTGCTGTGGCCGCGGAGTGACTATTCCTCCACCGCCGGGGAGCTCGTCCATGACGCAGAGCAGAAGCAGGTTTAAGGAAGGAGCCGGCTTGTGCTGAAGAAGAACGTCCGGTTGAAATCACCGGCAACAAGGCTTGGGTTGGTTAGAAGGGGTATCAGGCTGTCAAAAGCAGCAGGCTATCGGTGGCCGCCATTACAGTCTCTCATCCTCCGCCTCCTGCCTCTCATCATCACTTTGCCCATCTCCCTCCGCTCCTGTGGACTGGGGGGGGGGGGGGGGGAGGGAAGGAGCAGCGCCGCACTGCCCCACGGGTAATTTTGGGAGCCGGCGCTGCCTTTTTTTTCACCCGAATACAGTAATGACCGCTGGTGCGCATGCGTGGCGGAGGAGAGGGAAGTAGATAGACAGTGTTGTGGAGGGAGGATCGATGCTAGTGTATCAGAAGCGCGAGTGACTTCTTGTGACGTGAGTATGCGTTTTTCTCAACTTTGGAGTATCATCAGTGATGAATTAGTTGGTCACATGAAGAAGTCTCTCCACCTCTATGCGTCATTGCTGCCAAAGCGATGACCCTGAACCCTTTCTGTTCTTCAGGACCAGAAGAAGTTGGTTGTAGGCAATTGTATTCCGATATTAAAGATTTCCGAACAATAATTTTTCTCAACCTGTCACTCTAGTTTGGTAGTCCTGGGTGGTCGGATATAGCAACCTCTAATTCTGTAGCCCAGGGGTTCTCAACCCAGTCCTTGGGTCAAACCAAGCCTGCCTGGTTTTCAAAATATTGCATCATTGTATGCAGATCTATTTCATGCATGTTAGTTGTGGGTATCCTGAAAACCTGACTGGCTGGGTTTGCTCCCAGGACTTGGTTATGAACCCCTGCTATAACTCTATGTCTGTTTTTATTTTTAACAGAATAAGCAGATTTAGATGGCCTTACAGTCCTTGTCAACTACTACAACACATTTACATAGTGCCACAAGTTGTATGCAGCACTGTACAGACACATAGATAGGAGAGTTCCTGCTGTGTGGTTCTTACTTTCTAATGGACATATGGCCAGTAAAGGACAAACATGGAACCTGAAGTACAATCAGAATGTTAGGGCAAGTATTTTCTCCCCCTTCTTTACTTTCACCCATTGACCGATGGCTGGACCCAAGGGCTTCTCAAACTGTGGGTTGTGACCCCAAATGGGGGCACAAAACCTGCATAGTCCCATACTGGGCAGGCTGTAAATAGAAATGTTAGCCTGTGCCATGGGAGAAGCAAGAGTATTGCATGCGTTCTGTGGTTGATAAATGGAGTCTCAGCCACAGGAATGTTGATAAGTGGTGCTGTAGCATAAACTATAACAGGAATTTTGTTAGAGAGGAGCTAAAGAAAATAGAGTACTTTCATAGTCTGTTTCTGTAAATGTCTTTTCTGGACCATTTATATCCATTTATATAGATGTATAATTATTTTCATGTTCCAATGACCTTCTTATCATGATCTGCTGAATGTTGACAAGATTAAAAGTCTTATGCTGTTACAAATTTAAGGTGCTTATGATGATGTTTAGAGCTCTGAAGGTTGACACTCAGGAAGTATTTGTTAGTGAAGCTGCACTCTTATTCCCTAGCATGCAATCCTGTTCATCTCAGGAGAATTTGCTGGACCCCTCCCCAAAGCCAGTACCACCTACTGAGATGATTCCTCTATAAAAGATGATTATGACAAGTATTCTTAGTAGTACTACACAACTGTTCCAAAATACCAGTGTCACAGGCACCCTAAATAAGACTTGGTGGGGCTCTTAGCCTCCCCAGACCCGACCACGACCTTCTCCTCTGTTCCAGTTCTGCTACCACCAGGACTGCTGCCTTCCCAGCTCTACAGTAGCAGTGATAAAAAGTGCAGGAAAAAGACATGGGACCATGCAGGTATTGCTCCTAGCTCTCCCAATCCTACCCCTCCGACACAGGAAGTTTGCCTCAGAGGGGGTGGGGCTGACAAAGCTAGTCATGGCGCATGCAGGGAAATGATCCCGCTTGTCTTCCTGCTGGTTTTATTGCTGTCATTGCAGACCCAGGAAGGCAGAAAAAGGGTGAGAGGTGGGGAGTGAGGAGAGCAGAAAAAAAGAGAAAGAAATAGGATGATGTCAAAGGAGGAGAAAAAGAAAGCAATGGTGGGTGGGGCAACAGACAGAGGGCGAGAGAGGAGATGCTACATGGCACTTGGGAGATAGAGAGAGAGAGGAGAGGCTGCATGGTAGGGGGGAGACAAGCAAGAATTTAAGAGACTGGGAAATAAGAGGAGAAGGAATAAGCTCTGGGTTGAAAGAAAGAGTTGGAAACCTGTAATTAGACATCTTGAAAAAAGGGAGATTGGATACAGGCTAGTAAGAATGAATGAAATCTGAATGGACAGATTCATAAACAGGGAAGAAAGCTGAAAGAAAAAAAAATCACTTTCAGAGATGGATGTAGTGAAGGAAGTGGAAAAGATAGGAGGAGAGAGAAAAATGGCAAATGGAAGCCCTTGGAAAGAGTTGACAGGAAATCAGCAACCAGAGAGAGACCTACACAATTAGAAAAATTAAGAGCCCCTTTTACTAAACTGCTCTAGCAATTTCTGGCGCAGCAAATGAGAGGAAACCTATTCAGTTCCTATGGGCTTCCTCTCATTTTCTGCACAGCTTAGTGAAAAAAGCCCCAAATGGCCAGACAACAAAGATAGAAAAAAGAATTTTATTTTTACAGTTTGGGATGAAATAGTGTGGTAGTCTTGTTAATCCACTTTAAACATCAATAAATAAAAATAAACAAACAGAAAATAAAGTGATACCTTACTATTGGGCTAAATACTATCCTGACCTGAAAATGTAGAAAAGTGCCTGGGTTCACTGAGATCTATGTATTTGAAAAAAATAAGTAAAAGAAAGTTCTTCACAAAATGAGAAAATAAAACAAGGAATCTGGTCACTATGGGCAAGTTCTCCACAAAAGTAGGAAAATGAAAAAGGAATCTGATTGGTCACCATGGGCAAGTTCTCCATTTCTGTGGAGAACTTCCTGTTTTTATAAATAGGCCCTGTCTATAAGTCTCATTGTTCATTTTAACTCAGGGCCTCTTTTATCACTCTTTTATCACTCAAAGTGAATGAGCTTTGTCGGCATTACTGTGTCGGGGACCGCTAGCGTGGTTTGATAAAGGAGGCCCTCAGTTTGTAATAACAACACATCACCTGTCTTGCTCGGTGTGCTAGTTACAATGACCTTTATTTGTTATGTATGTTTCTAATGGGCTCATTTACTAAAGCTTAGTGGGCACTAATGGATATTAGTGTGAATTAAGTAGGTATAATATAGGACACGCAGCATTTAGCACTCGCTAAGCTTTATTAAAAGAGTCCCTAAATTAGTTAACTATTTATTAATAAAATGACCTTTTCAAAATCTCTGCTGATCAGAGCTCAGGGGGTTTTGGCTGAAATTTGTTTGACTTAAGGGGTACTTCATTTGAAGAAGTTGAGAAATATTGATGTACACCACTGTGAGCGTCACAGTAATAGCAGTTAAGGTAAATTTAAATAAATAAAATGCTGCAGTTTGATTTCAGACGTTATCTGTGAGCCAGCCTTCTTTGACAAGTTCAGTTGGAAAGGAGAAAGTGTAATTGGAGAGGTCTCAATTCTAGAGTCCCAGGAGGTGGTTCTTTATCTCCCATTCTAGTTAATATCTATTTGTATTCAATTGGAAAAGTAATCAAGATGCCATCCTGCTTTTTCTTCTGTTGCAATCCAGTCTGACCAAAACCATGATACCATATTCATAGTAATATAGAAGCACAGCAAATGATGGCAAATAAAGACCTGTATGGTCCATCCAGTCTGCCCAACATGACTATCGGAGTTGTTCCTGCCACTCTATGCAGGTTACACCCTTCTACCCTGTTTCCCCGAAAGTAAGACATCCCCCGAAAATAAGACCTAGTAGAGGTTTTCCTGAATTGGTAGATATAAGGCCTCCCCCGAAAGTAAGACCTAGCAAATTTTTGTTTGAAAGCAAGGCCGCCGAGAGCCGGACAAGACCGCCCCCCCCCCCCACCCGAGGTCGCCGGGCCCCCCCTCCACTCACCCTCCGTTGCTCCCGGAACTAACCTTAAACGCCTCCTTTCACCTTCGCAGCAAGCAGCAGCAGGGCAGACCTCTCCTTCCTTCCATGCCCCGCCCTCGCGGACGTTACGTCAGGCGAGGGCGGGGCATGGAAGGAAGGAGTGGCCTGCCCTGCTGCTGCTTGCTGCGAAGGTGAAAGGAGGCGTTTAAAGTTAGTTCCAGGAATAACGGAGGGCGGGCGGGCCAACCCCTATCCAACCCCGATGTTTCCTCGAAAAATAAGACAGCCCCTGAAAATAAGACCTAGCGCATTTTTGGGAGCAAAAACTAATATAAGACAGTGTCTTATTTTTGGGGAAACACGGTATACTCCTCCTTCTCCCAGCAGTTGGTTAGCCTCCCTGGTAGTGTGCCTGCCTTCTTTACCCTTCTCCTTGGCTTAGTGCTTGGGGAAATGTTGAGGTGTGTGTTCTGTACAGCAGGTTTCTGATTTCTTTCCCTGTCATTCATGTGGGCATCCTGTCTCTCCTCACAGCACCCAGGAAAAAGTTCTAGGCACTGTTGTGGATAATATTTTGAAGTCCTCTGTTCAATGTGCAGTAGCATCCCAGAAAGCAAAAAGAATGCAAGAATTATTAAGAAAGGAATAGAAAATAAAACATCTGTATCAATCCGTGGTGTGATTGCACCTTGAGTAATGTGCTATTCTGGTCACTGTATCTCAAATAAAGATATGCTGTTGATGCTGACAATAAAGTCCTTTTGGTTCCACAAATGGCTCTAATTCTCCACTATTGTTTTGCTCTGCTAACCTTTTTCATGGGGATTTTTTCCTTCTTTGGTACTCTTACAAAATTAGAAAAGATGCTCCAGGTACACATCTCACCATTGCTCCCTTATCTTGTCTGCTCAGCCCCCCCCCCCCCCCAAACCCAAGTGGGGTCTCACCAATGACTTGTCCAGGGGCATCAACACCTTCTTTCTTCTGCTGGTTATACCCCTCTCTATGCAGCCTAGAATTCTTCTGGCCGTGGCTACCGCCTTGTCGCATTGTTTCGTGGCCTTGAGATCCTCAGACCCCTATCACCCCAGTCCCTCTCCTGAGCCAAATTTACCAATCTCTCCCCTCCTATCTGATACATCTCTTTTGGATTTCTGCACTCCAAGTGCATCACTCTTCACTTCTTTGCATTAAATTTTATCTCCCAATGTTTGGAGATCTCATGTCATGGTTTCTACACCCTCCAGGGTATGCAGTCTATTGGCTATCTTCATGTCATCCACAAAAAGGCAAACATTTCCTTCTAACCCTTCAGCAATGTCTCTCTCAAATATATTACACAGAATTGGCCCCAGGTCCAACCCCTGAGGCACTCCACTGATCACCTTCCTTTCTCTGAGCAGATTCCATTTACCACTACCCTTTGCTGCCTGTCGGTCAACTAGTTTCCAGTCCCGTTCACCACTTTGTGTCCTAAGTTCAGCTCTCTCAACTTATTCATGAGGGACCATATCAAAGGCTTTGCTGAAATCCATCTAGCACATGTCTTTTATCCAGTTCTTTGGTCACCTAATCAAAGAAGTCAATCAGATTTTGGTTGGCAGGATTTTCCTTTGGTAAAGCCATGTTTCTTCAGATCCTGTAACCCATTGGCTTCTAGAAAGTTAACTATCCTTTCCTTCAGCGGTGACTCCATTATTTTTGCTACTACCGACATGAGGCTTACCGACATGTAGTTTCTCAATTCTTCCCTGTCCCCGCTTTTGTGAAGAGGGACCACATCATCTTGTCTCTAATCCCACAGAACCTCTCCCATCTCTAAAGAACTATTCCTTAAGATGTCCTGCCAGGACTTCTCTGTATCCCATCCAGGCCCATAGCTTTGTCCACTTTCAGATTTTCAAGCTGTTTATAAACGCTTTCTACTGTGAACAGCGCAATATCCACTCCATTCCTAGATATACTCTCGGCAGCCAACTTCGGTCCTTCTCCAGGTTTTTCTTCCATGAACACTGAAGAGAAGTATTTGTTTACCATGTTTGCTTTATCCTCATCACTCTCCACGTAGCCATTCTCGTTATCTTTCAGTCTTACAGTTCCATTCCTATCTTTTCTCCTTGTTACAATATATCTGAAAAAAATCTTGTCACCTCTCTTTACATTGTAGCCATTTTTTCTTCTGCCTGTATTTTTGCTAGCCATATTTCCCTCTTTGCTTCTTTGAATTTAGTCCGGTAATCTTTTCCATGATCCTCTTGTTGCGTTCTTCTATATTTCTTGAGCGGTCTCTTTTGCCCTTATTTTTTCAGCCACTTGTTTGAAGAACCATATAGGTTTCCTGTTTTCTCTTGTTTTTGTTTACTTTTCTTGTATAAAGATCAGTTGCCATATTTATAGCAGCATTCAGCTTGGACCACTGCGCTTCTACTTCACTTATGCCTACCCATGCCATCGTCTCCTTCAGGTATTCCCCCATTTTACCAAAATCAGTATGTCTGAAATCCAGTACTTCGAGTTTTGTGCAGTTGCACCCCGCTTTTGCTCTTTAATCAAACCATATCGTGTGATGATCACTATTGCCTAAGTGGGCACTCACCAGGACATTGGAAACACTTCCTCCATTTGTGAGCACTAGATCCAATGTCGACCCTTCTTTCATGGGTTCCCTCACCATTTGTCTGAGCAAGGCACTTTGTCAGGCATCCATGATCTCTCTACTTCTCTCCGATTCTGCTGACAGGACGTTCCAGTCCACATCAGGCAAGTTGAAATCTCCCAGCTATAGTGCCTCCCCTTTCATACCAAGTTTATGGATATCTTTTATCAGATCCTTGTCCAGTTTCTCCATTTGTGCCAGAGGTCTGTAGATAACACCCATTTGGATACAGGTTTTATTTTCTTTATCCTCAGCTATATTGAGCTGACTGCTGTTCTGATACATAAGGCGCTTCCAAGATGGCAGTGAGCCACAAATGTTTGGAGAAGGCGTTGGCATCGCCTAGAGGAGACTGGACCTGAGGGAACTCAGAACATGCATGCAGTCCTCAGAG
The DNA here is from genome assembly GCF_901765095.1 of Microcaecilia unicolor. Classification (NCBI taxonomy): domain Eukaryota; kingdom Metazoa; phylum Chordata; class Amphibia; order Gymnophiona; family Siphonopidae; genus Microcaecilia; species Microcaecilia unicolor. The sequence continues at coordinate 105,317,966 of NC_044039.1, forward strand.
CTTAATGCTTGCAGCTGTGACAGTTGGACAGGGAGTTCAAACTGGGCTGACTCTAGTTTCATTTTGTCTGCAATGTAACGCCGATTTTTAAAAAAGGTTCCAGGGGAGATCTGGGAGGAGTGGCCTAGTGGTTAGGGTGGTGGACTTTTGTCCTGGGAAACTGAGGAACTGAGTTCGATTCCCACTTCAGGCACAGGCAGCTCCTTGTGACTCTGGGCAAGTCACTTAACCCTCCATTGCTCCATGTAAGCCGCATTGAGCCTGCCATGAGTGGGAAAGCGCGGGGTACAAATGTAACAAAAAAAAAAAAAAATTATAGACCGGTGAGTCTGACGTCGGTGCCAGGGAAAATGGTAGAGGCTATTATTAAAAACAAAATTACAGAGCACATCCAAGGACATGGATTACTGAGACCAAGTCAGCACGGCTTTAGTGTGGGGAAATCTTGCCTGACCAATTTACTTCAATAATAGTATTAGACAACTATTTCAGAACTTCTGTATTTTAGAGGGAGGGGAAACAGTCATGCTGAATGACAGTACCACGTAGAAAGACCTGGGTTTCATTCATAACTCAGGTCATCTGCTCCCTGAGTTGGCCGATGCTGGAGATGGTGTAGAGGCAGCTGCAGCAGCAATGGGATTCCACCAAAAATTGAGTGGGGATCAAATGTGCTTGAGGGGGAGGGGGAGGAAGTCTGAGCTAAACGTTTATTTATGACTGATAGTGCCTCCCCCTGAGATATACTTGAATAAATGCTCAAGGTCATCTAAGGTCCCAGAGAAACCTTTCAATTTTGTACTCAACTTGTGTGTTGCAAGTGTTGCTATGACAATTTTCTAAAGAGTATTGAATAATTTTGATTATCATTGTTAAGTATTTTTGAATATTAGTGGAGATTTTCTTTGACCCTATTGCTAACCTGAGACAAGTCTTATGTCTTATATAACCTCCCTATCAACCCACTCATTACTTTACCTCACCCATTTCTATTCTTCTATCACCTTCTCCCACTACTCCAACCAGAGTTACACCTAATCACACTGACCACCCTTCAACATCTTCTGTCCTTCTGTGACTGTTCTCTTGTGCTTGACTGCTTAAATATTTTAAATTTAAATGCTTTACTTTTTGTCTATTAGATTGTAAGCTCTTTGAGCAGGGACTGTCTTTCTTCTGTGTTTGTACAGCGCTGCGTACACTTTGTAGCGCTCTAGAAATGTTAAATAGTAGTAGTAGTAGTAGTAGTAGACAAGTGAAGTCAAGGGGTTGTGGATAAATGTGATTTGAGGTCTTTTTTTCACTAATTTTAAGTGGATTTATCTTGGGTCTAACACAGTTGATAGAGCAAAAATTTTGTATGATTTTCTGGTAAGACTGTGAGGCCCTTCTTTGTAAGTGCCTCTTTGGTGTTTTGTGCTGCGTGAGGCCTAGCATTATCATATTGCAACAAAATTTCCTTCTTCTTCCAAACTCTTCTCATTCGTTCTTTCAAAGTTTTCAAGGTTGCAGTATAATGCTTTGTGTGATCCTCCAATTGTCCTTTGAAATCATCAGCCTTTTTCATGTGAGACACGTTCATTGCTGTCATAGGTCATCCATTTCATTTTTGATCACACAAATCAGCCCATCCCAGAATGCAATCTTTATATTTTTTGGCCCAACGATGCACAGTACTCATATCAACACAGTCATCACCATAAACAACCTGCATATGGCAGTGAATTTCAGTTGAAAGGACTCCTTCAACTTTCAGAAATTCTATTATGGCACATTGCACTTAAATCGCACCAGCAAGTGCTCACTGCATGCTTCAGTTTCGCAAACAATAAAACAAAACAGCCTTTTTACACAGATACTTTTGCTTTGGTATATACTCAATTTTTGAAAAAAAAATGTATGTAATAGGTCTGGAAACTGAAGCTTTTCAACTTGTCATCAATAAAGTCCATATATCGTTTAAGGAAATATCAGTCAAATCACATTCAGGAACCATAGAGCCAGGGCCGGTCTTAGCAAGGGCGGGGCCCTATGCAGACCAATTTGGTGGGACCCCATCCTAGCCCTGCCCCACTGAAGCCCTGCCCCCACCTAAGCTCCACCCCATTGATAAGATTATTCCATTTTTAGAAAACTTTTTTATTTATGAAATTTCAAATAAAGACAAATGAAGCTAAACTTGTACAAAAAACATTAGTGCCACAAAGGTCGAGCAACTGTTAATATGTACAAAAAGTGAATCTTGTCATATTATCCAGCTTATAATCTAAAGAGAAAAATGCCTATATTGTGACCCAAATCGGGAGATAGACGTTTATCTCACAAAAACGAATAAAGCGGTATAATCGTAAGCCGAATTTGGACGTTTTCAACTGCACTTCGTCGCAGATGCGGACTAAGTTGGCGGGGGGCGTGTCGGAGGTGTGGTGAAGGCGGAACTGGGGCATGGTTATCGGCTGATCAGAGATAGGCACCTTTTGCCGATAATGGAAAAAAAATAAGCGTTTTTAGCGAGAATTTATGGCACTTTTCCTGGACCCTGTTTTTCCACAAATAAGGGCCCAAAAAGTGCCCTAAATGACCAGATGGCCACTGGAGGGAATCGGGGATGACCTCCCCTGACTCCCCCAGTGGTCACAAACCCCCTCCCACCACAAAATATGCCGTTTCACAACTTTTTATTTTCACCCTCAAATGTCATACCCACTTCCCTGGCAGCAGTATGCAGGTCACTGGAGCAGTTATTAGGGGGTGCAGTGGACTTCAGGCAGGTGGACCCAGGCCCATCCCCCCCTACCTGTTACACTTGTGCTGGTAAATGGGAGCCCTCCAAACCGCCCCCCCAAACCCACTGTACCCACATGTAGGTGCCCCCCTTCACCCCTTAGGGCTATAGTAATGGTGTAGACTTGTGGGCAGTGGGTTTTGAGGGGGATTTGGGGGGGCTCAACACATAAGGGAAGGGTTGCTATGCACCTGGGAGCTGTTTTACCTTTTTTTTTTTTTTTTTTTAAGTGCCCCCTAGGGTGCCCGGTTGGTGTCCTGGCATGTGAGGGGGACCAGTGCACTACGAATTCTGGCCCCTCCCACGAACAAATGCCTTGGATTTATTCATTTTTGAAGTGGGCGCTTTCATTTTCCATTATCGCTGAAAAACCAAAACGCCCAGCTCAAAAAAAGATAAACGTCCATGTTTTTCAAAAATACGTTTCGGTCCGCCCCTTCACGGACCCGTTCTCGGAGATAAACGCCCATGGAGATAGGCGTTTCTGTTCGATTATGCCCCTCCACGTAACTCAGAGATTAGATGCATCTATTAATCCAGGAGAGAGGAATCCTGTCACATGATGGAGCTCAGGGGTCAGAGGCATCTATTAATCGCAGAGAGGGGAATCCTGTCACATAATACAGTGGGTACACTACCAGGTGAAAGACTTTTAGGTTCTTTGTGCCAGTACTCTGGATGGAATGCTTTGCTAGAACCTAATTCTCTTGCCTATAGGAGATATAGCATATCAGTAAGCAGACTGACATGGAATATTGGTTATAGTTGGTATAATTTCTCAGACTCCATCATTAGGGTTGTCAGGTCAGTATATCTTATTAACGGGTGTTGAATTTATGTATCCTCAGTACTGAATCCCGCAGTAAATTTACTTATGCATTGCTAAGATAATAGACTCCAAATTAGACACACTATCTTTAATGTTATGGGCCAGTGCTATAAAGAAGTACCCCCAAGCCCACTGATAATCTGTCATAATCCCCCCCATGTGTCTGGATTTGGAGGGTAATGTAACTTAGAAGAGAAAGAGAACACCATAAAAATGTGAACAAGGTGCCTCTTTTGTGTGGAGGAGGAGTTAGGAGTAGGCCTAGTGGCAAGGTTAATCGTTTGTCCTACCTGATGAAGCAGCAAGCATAAAAATCAACTTTCTTTATTTTTTAAGTTGCAGCGTCTGGCAGCACCGTCTTGGCTCCCCTCCGACCACGCTGCAGCTCCTTTTCCCTTCCCGCTCAATGACTCCCACCTGCCCTCGGAACAGGAAATACCTCATCAGAAGAAGGCGGGACATTGAGCGGGAAGGTGGAAGGGAAAAGCTGGGGTGAGCCGTCGTCGTCGTGCCAACTATCTGTCGGGCCAGGCCGGGCCGTCGCTGCAGTCGTTGTCCTGGGACTGGGAGGCGGGAGGCTCCGGAGCTGATGGCGAGCGATCATGATGATGTGATGCCGTTGTATTGCTCCATGGTGCGACCGCACCTTGAGTATTGTGTTCAATTCTGGTCGCCGCATCTCAAGAAAGATATAGTAGAATTGGAAAAGGTGCAGCGAAGGGCGACTAAAATGATAGCGGGGATGGGACGACTTCCCTATGAAGAAAGATTAAGGAGGTTAGGGCTATTCAGCTTGGAGAAGAGACGGCTGAGGGGAGACATGATAGAGGTATATAAAATAATGAGTGGAGTGGAACAGGTGGATGTGAAGCGTCTGTTCACGCTTTCCAAAAATACTAGGACTAGGGGGCATGCTATGAAACTACAGTGTATTAAATTTAAAACAAATCGGAGAAACATTTTCTTCACCCAACGTATAATTAAACTCTGGAATTCGTTGCCAGAGAAAGTGGTGAAGGCGGTTAGCTTAGCAGAGTTTAAAAAGGGGTTGGACGGTTTCCTAAAGGACAAGTCCATAAACCGCTACTAAATGGACTTGGGAAAAATCCACAATTCCAGGAATAACATGTATAGAATGTTTGTACGTTTGGGAAGCTTGCCAGGTGCCCTTGGCCTGGATTGGCCGCTGTCGTGGACAGGATGCTGGGCTCGATGGACCCTTGGTTTTTTCCCAGTATGGCATTACTTATGTACTTATGATCATTCATGAGGCGGTCCAAGGCGCGAGCGGGGGTCGGTCGGAGAGGCACAGTTGAGGCGCGCCACGCGGGCCCCCTTAAGTGCGGGGCCCTATGCGGCCGCCTCGGTCGCCTCTGCCTAAGACCGGCCCTGCATAGAGCCCTCCTGAATATTCCTTGAAAATACGAGGGGCTTTGACAATGAAACAGCACTTTTAGATCTGGGGAAGGTAAAGTTTATAGTTTATTCAAAACTTGTGTACTGCCATATGGAAGTACTTGCATAGTGGTTTACAATACTGTTATAGGTAAGATAAAGTAGAATAGAGCAAGGAAGAAAATAGAGAGATTACAATCCTTAGCATAGAGAAGTAAAGTATGAAATATTTGTGTCATCCAGGCTCCCAAAAATCGTTTTCCAAGACTCCTGCCACCTTGCACTTGCGTAATTTCAAAGTGTCTCTAAACAGAAAGGCTTTAAGGCCTTTCCTAAAAGTATGATAAGAGTTTCAAAGAGTTTCTGCCACCACTCTTCCCTTTGCCTGCAATACTTTGAGTGGCAGAGAGGGAGGAGCAGCCGGCATACATACCCTTCCTCCCCCAAGGCCTAAACCATATTTCTCTCCTGGACTTGAGAAAAAGGAGAAATTTAGTTTTAACTGATAATTTCTTTTCCTTAAGTCCTTCTAAACCAGTCAAGACACATGGGTTATGCCCCCTGCCTGCATATTGGTAGAGACAGAGAACACAAACACTTCAGTTACATCATCTGCACTATAAGGATTGATGTGGTTCTGGAACTTTTCAGTAAACAAATGACTAAGCAGAGCAGGTTCAAACATCCAAACCTCATAAAGTAATCAGAACCTAGCACCCCTCCCCTACCTTTCACTTTCATAAAGTGAGGTAAATGATAGCAACACCATTCAACAGAAATTCATTACTGGAGATGACACTGACTATGGCTGCCTAAACCTCCCTGGGTGGGAACTAGATTCGTCTAGCAGAACCCAAGGAAAGGAAATTATGAGGTAAGACCACATTTCTTCTTCCTTATCATCCTGCTGGATCAGTCCAGATGTGTGGGAAATACCCAAGCTCTAACTACCAAGGTGAGAGGAAATCACAGCTTCACATCCAGTCTGTAGTTCTTGATGAAGGAATGAAAGAATGACCAAGTAGCCGTCTTACAGAGATCCTGCAGTGCAACCACTCAAACATTAGCCCAAGACAAAGCCTGTAACCTGGTGAAATGCACCTTGAGTCCCTCTGGGACTTGATGCCCCTTCAGTAGATACATAGAGGCAATCACCTCTTTGATCCACTTAGCAGTGGAAGATTTGAATTCCACCTCACCCTTTTGATGCACACTGAAGAAGACAATCAACCTGTCTTGTCCTCTGGAAGGATTGGTTACCTCCACATATCAGAGCAAGCAGTTCCACACATCCAGCCAAGAAAGAACCCTAATGATTGTTGATTTCTCCCTAGGGCTACCATACGTCTGGATTTCCCTGGTCTAGTGGATTCTTTGGGGCATGAAAGAACTCCACTCTTTCCTGCCTGCTGCGGCTGACCTCCCCACTACCGTTTCTTCTTGAAAATGGCTGCTGAGACTTCAAACTCAAAATGCATTCTGCAAGAAGGCTATAAATTCCTGGGGGAAGGGGGCTGCCATGGAAGCAGTGCTACTGTGCTGAATCAGCGCATCCTCTGGGACCCACCCAATTTCACAAGATCTCCTTCCATTGGGGGAGAATGAAAAAAAGCCGGAGGCTGCATCAGGACGATAAACCCCTCCTCCAAGAAGGCTGATGCTCCCACCAACATGAAAACGTCACCAGCTGCTAGAACGTTCCTCCCCCTGATGCTCTCTGCAGCTCAGGGAGGCAAGGCCAGTTGACCCGTTGACACTCACAGCCTGCTCATCAGTGCTCCTGGGCTTAGCATCATAGACCAGACAATAAGAACTGGCTGTTGCTGTCTTCTGCAGATACTTCAGCATCAGCCATAATCCGATTCCAGCACGTAAAGGCAAAATTCCCCCATCGCTTAGCAACCACCCCAAAGTGATGATAGAAATCCCACCTCCTCAGAAAGCTGGTCCTGGCTCTCCCAGTGCTGAAATTACAGCCACTACTTAGTTTTCCTGTCGTGCTGTTCCTCTGGTTCTTCCAGGAGAGGAACCAGGGGTAATTTTGTAGCCCCCCTCCCCCAATTTAGCCAGAGATCAGTAGACACCAGACAGGGCAAGCCACTGGCCTCGCTCCAGTGGGTCAGGAGCCCTCAGGCTGAAGAACCAGAAGTCTAGGCCTCTGTTGGGCAGCTGAACCAGGGAACTGAGTCCACAGACTTCTACCCTGTGAGCAAGGTACAACAAGCACCAGGCCCATAGGACCCACCTCTCAGTTCTGCTACACAAATCTAGCATGTGCCACCATTTGCTGGAGACAAGAAATCCTTATACTGGTGATATCAGTGGAGATGTTGGCGCTGTGTCTCCAGCTAATTGTTGGCAGGAGGGCTTAACCCTTATATCTGAAGTGTTCTACCAGGATGACAAGAAAGGTGCATTTAGGGTTATGCATTGCATGCACTATTTCAAGCAGGCACTTTTCAACTTTTTATAACTGAGAACAATGACAAAATTCAGAAATGAATGGGATAAACATAGAGGATTCCTATACAGCAAGTGGATGGAATCAAAATGAAATATAAATGACCTTCATACTTGAAGGAAGGCATAGAGGGATATAACCTGCGTGGAGTAGCAGGTACATCCCCAGGCAAGGACATAGAGCTGTAATTTATTATATTACTATGGGGTCCTTTTACCAAACATCAGTAAAAAGTGGTCTTAGTGTGCCCTTACATGGGCCTTTCCCACGCACTAAGACCATTTTTACTGCTGGGGTAAAATTGCCGAATTTCCTATTTTTTGTATTAATGGCCAAGTGCTAATTTTGCCATTTATATCCCACATTATCCCAAACAAGTTTGAGTTCAATGTGGCTTACAATAAACAGTATAGGATACATAACAAAGAATAATGCATAAGAAGGTAAATTTGTTGTAAGAATCCAATTTTACAGTACAATATCATAAACATACTGGGATATCTATGGATGTTTAACATTTAGAAAATCTATTATGAATGAGAAATTGTACATGAAGCAAAGAGAAAGTTAATGGTAAATAGAGTAATAACCAATTCATGGTAATAATTAATTGAGATATGGTCGTTCTTTATGAGGGTTTGTTTGAATAGGAACGATTTGAGGATTTTGCGGAATCTAGTATAATCCTGTATATTTCTTATTTTGGGTGGTAAGGAGTTCCACCATTTGGTTCCTAGGTAAGTGAAGTCTGCAGAGTGGACAGTTTTGTAGATCACTTTTTTTGCAATTTGGGAGATGTAGTCTGAGATAGTTTCTTGCCTCATATTTAGTGATTCTTTGTTACCATATAGTCTGGAGCTGTGCCATTTAGTATTTGAAAGTTAAAGGTGCATAATTTGAAGGTGATTCTCACTTTGATGGGAAGCCAGTGTAATTTGATTAATAAAGGGGAGGCACTTTCAAAATGAGAAATTTTATATATGAACTTGGCTTCAGTGTTTTGAGCTGTTTGGAGTTTTCTCAACAGGCACTCCTTACAGCCAGCATGTATGGCATTACAATAATCGAATTGGGATAATGTTAATGATTGTACCAATATTCTGAATGTTTCTGATGAGAAGTAGCGCATGGCTGTTATAACAGATTATCACGTGAGTCCTTACCGCCACCCACTATTTAGGCGGTAAGGGCTCACACGCTAAGTATGAGCTAATCAGTTAGTACACGACAATGTAGCTGCGCTAATCGATTAGCTCAGAACATACCCACTCTCTACCCCCCAGACATGCCCTCGGCATAATTATCAGAATGAGAGGAACAATATTTATGGTGCACTTTTCAAGAAACAAGATAGTGAAAATATATATTGAGGGATAGGAAGGATAAGACTCTATGCCTGTGACTAAACCTTGTGACTAGGAACTGGGAATGACAGTTCCTTGGCAGCAAATATTTAGAATAAAAAGTTCTTAGTAAAATCAGCAACAATTTGTGAACAGCAATATACAACATATTGTTTTGTTTGTTTCAAAATGTAAATTTTTTTATGTTCACAACTTTGTATTTCTAAGATTTATTTCACCCCAGTCAAATTTAAGATTATTTTCTTTGACAGAGGGTATGTACTGGAGAAATTGTGGGGGGAAAGAGTGCTACTCTAGCTCACATTTTATTTTCCTGCCCTTATATCATACAATTTGGAATGAAATTGCAGAAATAACTAGATATACGATGGGTATATAACTCAGTAATAATGCCAGAGTGTTTATCTTTGACCTCCAGCTATTACTCAGGAACTAAAGATAGAGATTTGTGTCGTTCAAAAATACTTCTGGCATGGAGTTACACAATACTTGCTATGATAAGTGAGTTGATGAAATATATATGGAACATCTATGAAATGGATGCTCTGTTAAAGGAACTAAGTACAAATGATGATGGTATGTTGATGGCTTGAGAACATATTTTGAAATACTTTTTATAGAGTACTGTAGTACCCTGTAGAGTTATGAAACTCAAGTTTTTCATTTTTTTTCCTTCTCATTTTATATCTCCTCTTAAAGGCTGTAGGGTGGAAAGGGTGGAGGATTATATTTCTCTTTACAACCTGGGATTTTATGTACAGCAAAAAATAACAGGGTTCATATTCAGCAGGCAGCACTCAGCGTTTTGCTGACTGCCACCGTGTTACGCCCAGAAATTCAGTACTGAGCCATGTCTGGGCTTCAGCATTGAATTTCTGGATTTGCGGTGCCAGCTAAAACATAGATAAGTGTGATATTCAGCACTTAACTGGCTATGGAGCACTGCATAAAGATAGGACTGACTAGGGTGGGACCAGGCTGCTGGCATCTGGATTTAAAAAGGAGATAGAGCAGCTTTTCGATTAGAAACTGGGGGAAGGCTGACAGTTGCTCAAAAGCGTATGGTTTTGAATAAGGTATTTTCAAAGGTATCACCAAAACAGAGAAGATAGGGCACCCCGATAGCGAGGTTGCAGTAGAGACTATAGTAGACCAGATGTATTTAAACAAAAAGCAGACAGATTTTCAAGACTGCTTATTATCGCAGTCAGCTGCTGAGCAAGATGTAAATAGGAACAACATAGTTTTTCTATATGGAAATGCCAGAAGCCTAAGAAATAAAATGGAGATAAGGAGGGCAAAAAAGGACTTTGAGAAGAAATTAGCGTTGGAAGCAAAAATACATAGTAAAAATTTTTTTAGATACATTAAAAGCAGGAAACCGGCCAAAGAGTCTGTTGGGCCGCTGGACGAAAATGGTGTTAAAGGGGCGATCAAGGAGGACAAAGCCGTAGCGGAGAAATTAAATGAATTCTTTGCTTCGGTCTTCACCGAGGAGGATTTGGGGGGGACACCGGTGCCGGAAAGAATATTTGAAGCGGGGGAGTCGGAGAAACTAAACAAATTCTCTGTAACCTTGGAGGATGTAATGGGTCAGTTCAGCAAGCTGAAGAGTAGTAAATCACCGGGACCTGATGGTATTCATCCCAGAGTATTAATAGAACTAAAAAATGAACTTGCGGAGCTACTGTTAGAAATATGCAATCTGTCCCTAAAATCGAGTGTAGTACCGGAAGACTGGAGGGTAGCCAATGTTACTCCGATTTTTAAGAAGGGTTCCAGAGGAGATCCGGGAAATTATAGACCGGTGAGTCTGACGTCGGTGCCGGGCAAGATGGTGGAGGCTATTATTAAGAATAAAATTGCAGAGCATATACAAAAACATGGACTGATGAGACAAAGTCAGCACGGATTTAGTGAAGGGAAGTCTTGCCTCACCAATCTAATGCATTTTTTTGAGGGGGTAAGCAAACATGTGGACAATGGGGAGCCGGTTGATATTGTATATCTGGATTTTCAGAAGGCGTTTGACAAAGTGCCGCACGAAAGACTCCTGAAGAAATTGCAGAGTCATGGAATCGGAGGTAGGGTATTATTATGGATTAAGAACTGGTTGAAAGATAGGAAGCAGAGAGTAGGATTGCGTGGCCAGTATTCTCAGTGGAGGAGGGTAGTTAGTGGGGTCCCGCAGGGGTCTGTGCTGGGTCCGTTGCTTTTTAATGTATTTATAAATGACCTAGAGATGGGAATAACTAGTGAGGTAATTAAATTCGCCGATGACACAAAATTATTCAGGGTCGTCAAGTCGCAGGAGGAATGTGAACGATTACAGGAGGACCTTGCGAGACTGGGAGAATGGGCGTGCAAGTGGCAGATGAAGTTCAATGTTGACAAGTGCAAAGTGATGCATGTGGGTAAGAGGAACCCGAATTATAGCTACGTCTTGCAAGGTTCCGCGTTAGGAGTTACGGATCAAGAAAGGGATCTGGGTGTCGTCGTCGATGATACGCTGAAACCTTCTGCTCAGTGTGCTGCTGCGGCTAGGAAAGCGAATAGAATGTTGGGTGTTATTAGGAAGGGTATGGAGTCCAGGTGTGCGGATGTTATAATGCCGTTGTATCGCTCCATGGTGCGACCGCACCTGGAGTATTGTGTTCAGTACTGGTCTCCGTATCTCAAAAAAGATATAGTAGAATTGGAAAAGGTACAGCGAAGGGCGACGAAAATGATAGTGGGGATGGGACGACTTTCCTATGAAGAGAGGCTGAGAAGGCTAGGGCTTTTCAGCTTGGAGAAGAGACGGCTGAGGGGAGATATGATAGAAGTGTATAAAATAATGAGTGGAATGGATCGGGTGGATGTGAAGCGACTGTTCACGCTATCCAAAAATACTAGGACTAGAGGGCATGAGTTGAAGCTACAGTGTGGTAAATTTAAAACAAATCGGAGAAAATTTTCTTCACCCAACGTGTAATTAGACTCTGGAATTCGTTGCCGGAGAACGTGGTACGGGCGGTTAGCTTGACGGAGTTTAAAAAGGGGTTAGATAGATTCCTAAAGGACAAGTCCATAGACCGCTATTAAATGGACTTGGAAAAATTCCGCATTTTTAGGTATAACTTGTCTGGAATGTTTTTACGTTTGGGGAGCGTGCCAGGTGCCCTTGACCTGGATTGGCCACTGTCGGTGACAGGATGCTGGGCTAGATGGACCTTTGGTCTTTCCCAGTATGGCACTACTTATGTACTTATGTACTTATGACTATATTGCACTAAATGAAAAAATAGATATAATAGGCATCTCTGAGACCTGGTGGATGAAGGATAGGATACTGTCATGCCAGGTTACAAATTATATTGCAGTGATAGGGTAGATCGAATTGGTGGAGGGATAGCATTATATGTTAAGGAGGACCTTGAATCAAATAGACTAAAAATTCTGTACGACACAAAACATGTCTTGGAATCCCTATGATTTGAAATTCCATGTGTAAAGGGGAAAAGGATAGTGATGAACCAGGATGAACAGACAGATGTAGAAATGTTATCACAAATTAAGGAGGCTAACAAACTGGGGAACACAATAATAATGGGTGATATCAATTACCCCAGAATTGATTGGGTAAATGTAACATCAGGGCATGCTAGAGAGCTAAAATTCCTTGATGAAATCAAGACTGCTTTATGGAGCAGCTAGCTGAGGAGCTAACAAGAGGAGGAACCTAGTCCTTTGTGGAGTGCATGATCTGTTACATAAGTACATAAGTACATAAGTAGTGCCATACTGGGAAAGACCAAAGGTCCATCTAGCCCAGCATCCTGTCACCGACAGTGGCCAATCCAGGTCAAGGGCACCTGGCACGCTCCCCAAACGTAACATTCCAGACAAGTTATACCTAAAAATGCGGAATTTTTCCAAGTCCATTTAATAGCGGTCTATGGACTTGTCCTTTAGGAATCTATCTAACCCCTTTTTAAACTCCGTCAAGCTAACCGCCCGTACCACGTTCTCCGGCAACGAATTCCAGAGTCTAATTACACGTTGGGTGAAGAAAACTTTTCTCCGATTCGTTTTAAATTTACCACACTGTAGCTTCAACTCATGCCCTCTAGTCCTAGTATTTTTGGATAGCGTGAACAGTCGCTTCACATCCACCCGATCCATTCCACTCATTATTTTATACACTTCTATCATATCTCCCCTCAGCCGTCTCTTCTCCAAGCTGAAAAGCCCTAGCCTTCTCAGCCTCTCTTCATAGGAAAGTCGTCCCATCCCCACTATCATTTTCGTCGCCCTTCGCTGTACCTTTTCCAATTCTACTATATCTTTTTTGAGATACGGAGACCAGTACTGAACACAATACTCCAGGTAATGATGCTGGGGCCGCTTGATAACAGTGATCATAACATGATCAGATTTGATATAAGCGCAGGAAATCCAATATGTTAACATTTAACTTTCAAAAAGGAGACTACGATAAAAGAAGAACGGTGGGAAAAAAATGTAGAGGAGCAGCTGCAAAGGTCAAAAATTTACATTGTGCGTAGATGCTGTTCAAAAATACCATCCTGGAAGCTCAGGCCAAATATATTCCCTGTTTAAAAAAAAAAGACATTAACATATATACATAGTACTCCTGTTCTATATAAATTACAAAATCTTTATTAGTGAAAACAAACCAGTGCATTAAAAGAATTACCAAATAGTATCCTTGCAACTCACTCACACTGCCATCCACACCAGACTTATACCCTGATCACATATGTAAATCCCACAAAGAACATTGAACATAAACCCTAAATTGCAGTGTCTTCAGTCTCTGTATATCATCAGAGCACAATCTCAATAAAGATCAGTCAGTGAGCCCTAAAAAAACACAAGGGCACACAAAACCCAGTTCTTAATAATTGTAGCAGATATTGAACATTGCTGATCTTTGTATCCAACAAGTTCTCAAGTGAAGAAAGAAAAAACTCCACTGCAATATAAAGCCACTGTTGTTATCCCTGTGATTAAAAAAAACACACAGAAACACTGGGAACTGCAGAGTCACACAAATCTTCTGTGATCCTCCTGCACACAGTCAAACCTTTAAATTAAAGTCAGCCAAAGAATGCTTCAGGTAAGTGGGAGGCTTCCAGGGATAGGTAAATTAAACCCACATAGTTGGTATACTCCAAAGTTCCCCAATGCGAAACCACATTTCGTAGCTCTTCCTCAAGGGGAACCACCCCTTATCACCAACGGGACTAACGTCCAGGCAGGGAATCCCAGCCCCACCTCCAAGCTTCCAGCTCAATGTTCAATGTTCTTTGTGGGATTTACATATGTGATCAGGGTATAAGTCTGGTGTGGATGGCAGTGTGAGTGAGTTGCAGGGATACTATTTGGTAATTCTTTTAATGCACTGGTTTGTTTTCACTAAAAAAGATTTTGTAATTTATATAGAACAGGAGTACTGTTTGTTGTTAATGTTTTAGGTACCTCCTATTATATATATATATATATATATATACCCTATTAGGATTAAGATTAAAAAAAAAAAAGACAGCCAGCATGGTTAAAAAGTAAAGTGAAGGAAGCTATTAGAGCTTAAAGAAAATCCTTCAGAATGGAAGAAGGATCTGACTGAAAATAATAGGAAACAGCATAAGGAATGGCAAGTCTTTGAAAAGAAGATTGCATTGAAGGCAAAAACACATAGTAAACATTTTTTAAGGTTTATTAAAAGCAAGAAGCCAGCAAAATAATTAGTTGGACAGCTAGATGACCGAAGGGTAAAAGGGACACTCAGGGAAGACTAAGGAAGCAGAGAGAGACTTTGAAAAGAAGATTGTGTTGGAGGCAAAAAACACATAGTAAAAGCTTTTTAGGTATATTAAAAGCAATAAGCCGGCAAAAGAATCAGTTGGACAGCTAGATGACCGAAGGGTAAAAGTGGCACTCAGGAAAGACAAGGCCATAGCGGAGAGATTAAATGAATTCTTTACTTCGGTTTTCACCAAGGAAGATGTGGGAGAGATACCTGTGCCAGTAATGGTATTCAGTGCTGACGAGTCAGGGAAACTGAATCAAATCTCTAAACCTAGAAGATGTAATAGGGCAATTTGACAAATTGAAGAGTAGCAAATTGCCTGGACCAGATGGTATACATCCCAGAGTATTGATAGAATTGAAAAATGTATTTGCAGAACTATTGTTAGTAATATGTAATTTATCTTTAAAATCGAGCATGGAATAATGAGACAAAGCCAACATGGATTTAGTGAATGGAAATCTTGCTTTACCAATTTGCTGCATTTCTTTGAAGGGGATAAAGGTGAGTCAGTCGAAACTGTGTATCTGGATTTTCAAAAGGCATTTGACAAAGTACCTCATGAAAGACTCCAGAGGAGATTGGAGAGTCATGGGATAGGAGGTAGTGTTCTATTTTGGATTAAAAACTGGTTAAAAGATAGAAAACAGAGAGTAGGATTAAATGGTCAGTATTCTCAGTAGAGAGGGATTGATAATGGGGTTCTGCAGGGGTCTGTGCTGGGACTGCTGCATTTTAAAATCTTTATAACTGATTTAGATATGGGAATAACTATTGAGGTAATTAAATTTGCTGATGACACAAAAGTTATTCAAAGTTTAATCGCAAGAGGATTGTGAAAAATTGCAAGAGGACCTCACGAGACTGGGAGACTGGGCATCCAAATGGCAGATGTCGTTTAAAGTGAGCAAATGCAAAGTAATGCATGTGGGAAAGAAGAACCCGAACTATTGCTATGTGATGCAAGGTTCCACGTTAGGAGTCAGCGTCCAGGAAAGGGAGCTAGGGGCCCTATTTACTAAATCGTTCTGTAGGCACGCAAACTTTTTAGTGCACACTAATGCTAGACACCCGTAGGAATATAATGGGTGTCTCTATCATTAACTTATGCTAAAAAGTTAGCGTGCTTACAGCACAGCTTAGTAAACAGGGCCGTAGGTGTCATCGTTGATACTGTGTGCAGTTCTAGTCACCATATCTCAAACAAGATATAGTAGAATTAGAAAAGGTACAGAGAAGGGCGTCAAAAATGATAAAGAAGATAGGCTCTTCTGCTTGGAGAAAGACGGCTGAGGGGAAATAAAATAGAAGTATATAAAATAATGAGTGGAGTGAAACGGGTAGATGTGACTCGCTTGTTTACCGTTCCCAAAAATACTAGGACTAGGGGGCACGCAATGAAGCTACAAATTAGTAAATGTAAAACAAATTGGAGAAAATATTTCTTCACTCAATGTGTAATTAAGCTCTGGAATTCATTGCCGGAGAATGTGGTAAAAGCAGCTTAGCAGGGTTTAAAAAAGGTTTGGATATCTTCCTAAAAGAAAAGTCCATAAGCCATTATTAAGATGGACTTGGGAAAATCCACTGCTTCTTTCTAGGATAAGCAGCATAAAATGTATTGTACCGTTTTGGGATGTAGCCAGGTATTTGTGACCTGGATTGGCCACTGTTGGAAACAGGTTACTGGGCTTGATAGACCTTTGGTCTGTCCCAGTAATGCAACACTTTATGTTCTTATGACTTTTATGCGGTCCTATTTATGTGGTTAGCTTGGCCGGTTAAATGCCGAATATAAGCAATTAACCGGAGAAGTGCTGACTGTGCCCCCAAAGTAGCTGGTTTTGAGATAGGCACTAGCTGGACATTTTCAGCAGCACTAACCAGTTAAGTGCTGCTGAAAATGACCAGTTAGCCCTGAACAAGCATTTTAATTGGCCAGGAGCCATTTCTGGCTGGTTAAATTACTTTGAATATCGGCCCAAACATATCTGCAAAATTATTGCTTTCATTTTATTCACCTTATTGACATCATTGTCTATCTTCTGTGTGTGATTGCCCCTTTTCCCTTCCATCAGTGTGTACTTTGCTGTCTCTTCTTACCAGAAACCACTCCTATCCTCACTAAATCTTTTAGATGTTTATCTTCTGTTGCTACCCCTTGCCAGATGGTCTCACACCCTTCTTCTATTATCTGTCTTCTCCCTATTATTCTTATCCTCTCATCCCTCTAATCACTCAATACTGTCCTGGTCATTTTTCTACGCTCTCCATCTCCCAAATTCAAGTGCTCACCGCATCCAGCAGCATCCCTATTCAGTGTCTTTACACCATCTCTCTCTCGCTCACTCTTGTCTTAAGTTTGTATGGCCTGAAACAGATTGTGGTACTGCCACAGGAACGGAGGCAGCTCTGTAGGTGACTTCAGAACAGGAGAGGATCAGCATGTCAGTGCAAGGACAGTATAAGTCAGGCACTGACAGACCTTGTGGTTGCTCTCTTCCTTTCTCCCAAGCACCGATTGGCCCTACAGATGCTACCTAACCCTTTTTTTCCCTTGTCATCAGCAGCAGATGAAGCCAGAAACTTGTGGATTATGACCATGTACCAGCAAGTGGAGATAGAGAGCACTAAACTGAACTCTGTTATATAGGATGGTATGCTCCTTGGTCAGTACTCAGTAAAGTATATCTCTATCTCCAGCAGGCTGATGATCCTGCCTGACATCCACTGCACCCACTAACAACAGCTCCAGTGAGCTGGGTATGACATTTGAGGCTCACATACAGGCTCTCAAAAAAAGTTTTTAAAATTCTTTTTTTGTGGTGGGAGGGGGTTAGTGACCACTGGGGGAGTCAGGGGAGGTCATCCCCGATTCCCTCCGGTGGTCATCTGGCCAGTTGGGGCACTTTTTGGGGACTTGGGTCGTGAAAAAAAAGGGTCCAGCAAAAGCGACCCAAATTCTCGCTTCTGCCGCCCTTTTTTTTTTTGATTATCGGCCAAAGGCGCCCATCTCTCCTCGTCCGATAAACACGCCCCAGTCCCGCCTGCGACACGCCCCCGTCAACTTTGTTCGTTCCCGCGACGGAGTGCAGTTGAAGACGCCCAAAATCGGCTTTCGATTATACCGATTTGGGTGCCTTTGCGAGATGGGCGCCCATCTCCCGATGTGAGTCGAAATATGGGCGCCCATCACTTTCGAAAATAAGGCCAAGTGTCAGAGGCATAAACATCAGAAGAAAAGGAGGTGTTGATGCCCCTGTGCAAGTCATTGGTGAGGCCCCACTTGTAGTATTGTGTTCAGTTTTGGAGGCCATATCTTTCCAAGGACATAAAAAGACTTGAGACAGTCCAGAGGAAGGCAACACAAATGGTACAGGGTTTGCATCATAAGATGTATGAGTAGAGACTGGAAGACAGTAGAGAAAAGGATAGAGAGAGTGGAGATATGATACAGATGTTTAAGTATTTGAAAGGTATTAATATACAAAAAAAAGTTTCCAGAGATGTGGATGCTCTAGAACTAGAGGACATGAATGGAGGTTGTAGGGCGGTAGACTTAGGGGTAATGTCAGGAAATACTTTATCACCAAGAGAGTAGTGGATGCCTAGAACGCCCTTTCAGGACAAATAATGGAGTCAAAAGCAGTGAAGGAATCCAAAAATGCATGGGATAAGCACAAAGGTTGCCTAAATAGCAGGGTGGTAACAAAACATGGTTGTTGAGGTATTATGTTGCACAAGAGTAGTTGGGAACTAAGGCCAGTGCAAGGCGGACTTTTACAGTCTTTTTCCTACTTATGGCAAATGTCAGGTGTGGATCAGGGAACTAAAGCCAATTCTGGACCAACTTCTACAGTCCGTGTCCCGCAAATGGCGAAAGACAGATGAAGATCAAGTCTGTGTATTGTATATAACTTTATTATCCTATGCTATGAGTAAGGGTTCTGTGTATCTCAGAGGGGAGGGGAGAACATCTTAATGTTGAGATTAGCAAGTTAAATAGTGGTAGCAGTACTTTTGGTTATAAAATGTTGTCCCAAGACCGAATCATATTTAACTGCCTATGTGTAGTTGGCATAATGGCAAATTGCCAACCAGTGTTTAAGCATGAATGACTTCTTGGATGGATTGGATGAACCATGCAAGTCTTTATGTACTGTTTACTGTGTTACTCTAATGATGTGTTCTGAGGTATTAACCCTTGGAGCACATTTCTTTTTATGCTTTCCAAGTAAATGCTTGATTCAGCTAGAATATAATCAGTACCTGTTCCATGAACCCAAACAGCATAGGGCTTTTCTTGATAACAGACATGTTGTACAGCTTCTCACAGCTAATGAATGTAATTATAATTATAATTGGTATTATAATTTATATTGAAGTCTTAAATAAGCCTATTGTCGGTTTAAGTACCTTATTTAATTTCTTTTTCTTTAATTATTTTAGAAGTAATTGAACATCAGCCTCATTTTCCTAATGGTATCTCCTCTACTTTTATTGTGGACTTTTAGGGAGTCTAAATGCTTTTTTGTTTATTTCTTTAAATAGAGAATATTCTTTTTCGTCTTATTTTTTTTTTGTTTTATGTGACTAGTTCTACTCATGCATGTAAATAGGCTTATTGACTGTAAATGGAAATAAAAACAAACACTATATGAGTGCCCCTTAGCATGTTCAGTATGAAATGTACACAGAAACATTAGTGAGGGTCAGGAACATGGTGCTCATTAACTCTTCTGCCCTTCTTGTTATCAATACAACTAAGGTGTGGAATCACACTTTCAATAAGAAAAATATCCAAAACAAAATGATCCATGTATGGAAAAAGAGAGAGAGATTAAACAAGCACGTAAATGTTAATAAAGGAAAGAAAAGCCTCAAAGAGCTTCAAACCCAAAAGTTTCTAGAGCTAGATACAATCCCTTCTTCATCATTGACATAAAAACCTACCTTTAATTTGTTAAACTTGCAAAAATCTTATTCAGGATAATCTCATATAAACATTGCACAGTCACATATGGTTACAAAATTGATTCTATACTTATCTGCAAGTCAGCAGACAGTGGCAGCTTCAGATTCTTAGAACCGATGTCCTTTACTCCCCAGACCAACGTCAGCCAGTGTTTCACTCAGCTGCTTTAGGGTCCAAACAACCGGACTGACAGTCAAACGGAGAAAATGCAATTTCAGAATATTGCCCCAACTGTCGCAAACAGTTCAGTCTCTATATGATCTTTCTTACAGATTATAGCAGCATAGAAACTTCCAAATCCTGCATATCGGCTTTCACAGATGATATAAAATGGCTGCCCTTTTTATTTAAAAAGTGACGTCAGATGCTGTCAAAAACTTCCCCAGTCAGAGAACTAGAAGGCAAAAAATGCCTCCGATAAGCTGACTAGAAAAAATGACACCATTCTATTTGTGAATTCAAACCTGCAGTATCCAGGGATTTAAGCATATGAATCCACTTTTGTTTCCTTTGTAGTAATAATTTTCGTCTCTCTCCACCTCGCTTCAACAGTTCCACTCTTTGTAATACTACACATCGTAGATCTGTAAACTTATGATTGAACTATGCACAATTCTGTACCAGGGGCAGTCCAACTTTCTGTGTTAGAATGGAGCTCTTGTGTTCTCTAAGACATACAACAAGGGAATGTGTCATTTGCACCACATAAATCTTATCACAAGGACAACGTAAACAATAGAAGACAAATTCAGAAATGCATGAGGTGTCGGCTGTTAAAGTATACTTTTTTGATCTACTGGATTAACAAAAATTGTTGTTGTCTCATACATAATGTTGCATAGGGAACATTCGCCTCACTTCTTATGACCCCCATAAGTTCCAGTCATCATTGGAGTGACCATTTGTCTGGGTAGCACTGAAGGACTGAAATGTTCTTTTAAATTTGTTTTTCCCTGCTGTAAGCAAAACAAAGTTTGGACACTGAGAAAACAGTCAATGTCTTCACCAAATTCCAGTGTTTTCTTATCACTCTAACCACTGTATTAGAGCAGGGGTTATATTTAGTCACATATGTCAGCATATGTTAGAGTGATAAGAAAATGCCTGCGTGAGGGGTCATATTAGTAAAAGCTTCATTTAACAACTTGTCCAAATATAAAATACAAGTGTGATCTGTTTAGTCCTGTATATAATTTATATGTAAACCACTTTGGTTGTACCACAGAAAGGTGGTGTATCAAATCCGTGACCCTTTACCATCTGAGTAGAGGAGTAACCTAATGGTTTGTGCAGTGGACTAAGGAATTGGGTTTGATTCCCATTGCAGCTCCTTGGAACTGTGGGCAAGTCACTTAACCCTCCATTGCCCCCAAGTAGAAAACTTAGATTGGAACAGAGAAAGTACCTGCATATAATATGTATGTAAACCTCCTATCCCATGACTCTTTAATTTTCTCAGGAGTATCTCACGAGGAACTTTGCCAAAAGCTTTGTGAAAATCTAGATACACAACATCAACCGGCTCACCTTTATACACATTTATTCACACCTTCAAAGAAGTGAATCAGATTGGTGAGGCAAGACTTTCCTTGGCTGAATCCATCCTGACTCTGTCCTATTAAACCATGTTTCTCTGTGTGTTCCATAATTTTATTCTTTATAATTCTTTCCACTATTTTGCCTGGCACTGAAGTCAGGCTTACCGGTCTGTAATTTCCCAGATCACCGCTAAACCCTTTTTAAAAATCAGTGTTACTTTGGCCACCCTCCAATATTCAAGTACCATGTATAATTCTAACGGCAGGCAGATCACTAACTGGAGATTTGCAAATTCATGTTTGAGTTCTTTTAGTACCCTAGGGTAGTGTTTCCCAATCAACCAAGTACCCCTGACAACTGATCGGTGTGATTAGCAAAGACTTTGAAATGGACATTTTATTATTAAACAGTTAACTAACTTGGCAACATATATAACACATACAGTTCATTGGAAATGATATTCAGAACAAGACACAGTTATGTTTCACTCCCTTATAAACTGTGTGGCCCCTTGACAGCTGTTCTTACAATCTGAGTAAAAATGAACAATGAGTCCTACAGATGAGTCTATTTATAAAAACAGAAGAAAAGAAAGCTCTCCACAAAAGTGAGGAACTTCCCCACAGTGACCAGTCAGATTCCTTGTTTCATTTTCCCAGAGAATAAAAGATGAATCTTGATTGATCAGTATGGGCAACTTCTCCACTTTTGTGAAGTAATTTAATTTTTGTCTTAATAAGTAGTTCCCAATGAACCAAGGCACTTTTCTATGCACATAACAAATGAAAACTAAAAAATAAATAGCACATAGTAATGATACAGAAGTGCAAACTGTCTTCAGAATTCAAACACAGCCACTTAAATGCAAAATGTGGCCAGTTATCTCTTTTAGCATTGTGTGCTTTGAAAATCAGCACAGTTAGCATTATTTGTTATAGTTCATGCTCATGTACATTCCAAAAAACTGACATATTCTAATCACACCATAGAAAATAAAATCACTTTTTCTACCTTTGTTTACTATTCATTTTTATAATCGTGTAGGTACCAGTCTCTGACTTATTCTTTCGTCTTTCTTCTTTTCTCTCTTTTGCCAGTGTCTCCTGTCTGTTTGACATTTCTTCTTTCTACATGTCCATTATCTATTTATTCTCTCTGTGCCTCTGTCTTTCCCCCCATGTTCAAAACTATAACATATAGCGAGGAAATCTTCCTAGTCAAATCTATTACAATCTAGAAAAATAGGAGATTTTAAATACTAAGTATCTGAGAGTCTGACTCAAAAACAGAGGAAAAGGCCTCGAGAAGCCCAAAGCAAGTCATAGACCTCGGGGGCTGGGCTTCTTCATCATCAGCCGAAAAAACCTCTGTGTAAAACCTATCTCTGGTTTTACAAAACGTTATCTTCTGTTCTTTATTCTTTAATTCTTTATTATCTCATTTTTTATCTTTTATTTTTCATCCCTTATATATCACTTCAATGCATCAAATTACACATCAGATATAACTTTATCTGACGTTCCAACGTAAAGATCAATGCAGCATACAGAGCAGTTGAACAGCAAACAGATCAGTTTAACACGCTGACCATGACCTACGATGGCCGTCGTTTCGATGACCTGCTTCAGGGTACAGTGGTCCGTGCTTTTGATTTCCGCAATGCTGGATCCTCTGTAAGGAGGTCTATGACTTCCTGGGGGCTTCTCGAGGCCTTTTCCTCTGTTTTTGAGTCAGACTCTCAGATACTTAGTATTTAAAATCTATTTCCCCCCCATGTTCAGCATCCCCAGAACAAGACAGTGGCTTGACATATCACCTTCCACCCCCAGAGAAACAGAAAGAGAGGCTCAGTGACTTCATCAAATTACCTCTCAGTAGGAGGTTACAGTTAGGAGCTGCCAAGACTTCTTGCTGCTTTTCTGAGGCTGGGAGACTTCCACCCCTAGAGAAAACAGGATGAAGGACTCAGCAGACCCAACATATCACGATTGTTGCAGTGGTTGGGTCTTGCCACATCTGAGTATGTTCCAATTACTCGGATATGACAAGACCCAAACAACTGCAACAAAAGAAGCAAATGTCTATTTTTACTGACACACTTGCTTCCTTTTGCCACTGCAGGGCAGAGTGGCTGGGTTGGAGCAGAGGAATGCTTACATTTCCAAAGACCTTTGGTCTGACACGGTACAGCAGTTCTTATGAATTAAATGTAAACATTTTCTGTATCCACAAAAATCCAACCTTCCCCCAACAGCAGGTAGGACATTTCTCCTTGGAAGTCACCATACAAAAATATTCTCCTCCTCACCCCACCCATCTAGCCATCATTGAGCCACCGTTTCTCCTTATCCTTCCTACCACTCACCACCATCAGTCCTGCATTTCTTCTCTCCTCCCGTGGTCCGACTTCACTCCCATTTGCTCCTTCTGTAATTCATGATGGCATCCCTCCCTCCCTCTCTCCTCCCTCCCCCCCCAAATACCTTTTTAAAGCTGTCTTAGAGGTTGTGGGCAGCGATTCACAATAGGCTGCCCTTGCCGACATCAGAGCCTTCTGTCTGACCTTCCTTTTCCACCCGCCTATGCGGAAACAGGAAGTTGCATCATACAGAAGGCTCCAATGTCAGCACAAGCAGCACCTTGTAAATCGCTGACCCGCTGCTGGCAACCTCTATAACACTGCTTTGAAAAGGTAGGGGGTGGGGGGAGGGATGCCATCACGCATTAGAGGAGCAAAATGGAGAGAAACCCAACAGCAAAAGGAGGGACCAAGAGGGAGAAATTGAGCTTTTTTTTTTTTTGGCCAGGAGCCGCATACCGCATACCCCTGCAGAGATCTCGTGTTCCCCTTGTTGGGAAACTCTGCAGTAGAGCGACTCAATCATCAGTTCTAAGCACTTGCAGCAACTCAAAATGTCTTTGTTTGTTTCTGTCCTACTTTTGCTTTGTAGTTATTTCTTGTAGTGGTGTGGTTTGGCTAAAGCAGGATTATTCCAAATAAACAGGCTCTCAGTGCTGTATCTGCCAATCCCAGATTCCTGAAATTTCTTCTGCATTCCTAGAATTCTTTTACACTTATTTTGATGTAGCCGCATCATCTGTGTATTTCAGGTTTGCTTTTAGCCAGGAAAGTTATGCTTTGCAGCCTTCATTCAAGTCACTCTTAAAGGGGAATTCCATGTTCACGGTTCAAGGTCACTGAAAGTAGATCCTGCCCAAGCAATTAATTTTAAACTCAAGTGGATTGTGAACTGGCTTACCATAGAGAAAACTCCCTTTTCATCCCTTGGGCATTGTTACATCATGGATCCTTTCTATGTAGGTGCTCTAAAATGTGAATAGACTGGGCTTCTTCCTGCACATGGGGCTATGAAGCTATGCTCTTGGTGCACTGATCCTCTTTCTGCACTTCCCAGGAATCAAATATGAAGCAGTGTGGTAAAAGCAGAGGAGCAGGTTTGAATCAGAGGATCTGAGTTTGTTCCTGTCCCCTTCCCTGTTTATGAATGGCATAGTATCACACTCCAATGTGGCAAGAGTATGGTGGAAAAGGACTGGAGCAGGATATCAGCACAGAGCCACACTATTGAGACAAAGACTCAGGGAGCCATAGGGAACGTTAACAGCAGGGGCATCCGGGTTGGATTCTGCTGCTTGCAGCTGTTAAAAGTTTGCTGTTCCCTAAACATCTAAGTAGGGATATTCAGGATGCCGAGACAAGAGATAGTTGAAGGTTGGGTAGGGAAAGGAGAGCAATTTAAGCAGTGGCATAGCCATATGGCTAATTTTGGGTGGGCACAAAATTTTTTTCTCTGCCCCTGCCATCCCTGCTTTCCCCCCAAATGCAAAATATAAATAACTAAGCTGACAGGGATCCCAAAGCCCCACCAACTGAAGACTTCCTTTTCCAGCAGCCAGGACTCATCGCAAGAGGAGGAGGAGGAGGAGGAAGTCTTCAGCTGGTGGGGCTTGGGGATCCTCGCCAGCCACAGTAAGGAGCTTAGGCAGTTGGTGGTTTGACTGTTTGGGGAGGCTAAGGTGGGTGGGGCTAGGGCAGGGTAGAATGAGATGGGCCTATATCAGCAGTAAAAGGGCAGTAGGAGAACACAACAGAGAAGGATCCCTTCACTGTGTACTAGCTTCTCCCCCTTGTAACTCTGTTACTAATGGTATTATGCACATTGAATACACTCCAGGAAATTATGTATGTACCAAAAAAAATCAAAATAATGCGCACCAAAGTACAACATATTAAACAAAATAGTATTTGAAATATTCTTCAAATATATGCAGGTACTTTAATACTTGGCTCTCAGTAAACCCTAGCTCCACAATCCAGCATCTTCCTCTTGGCCATGTGAACAGTGGTGTGCAAGCATCACTATAATACAAATCTTATGGTTATTAGCAACTATAAAATGATTTACCTATCAGTGTTTTTGGTAGGTTGCCAAATAGCCACCAGGCTTCAGTTCTGCTAATCGTTAGTTTACTGTTCAGGTAGCAAACATGTTTGGAATAAGCTGTGTCTAATGTTTAGAGCAGGAAGCTGACAACTAAGGAAGCCAGGGTTCAAATCTCCCTCTGCCAGTGCTTGAGATCACGGACAAGTCACTTAGCCATCCATTACCTTAGGTCAAAACTAGACTATAAGTCCTCCATGGACAGGAAAATACCTACTATGCCTGAATGTAATGTGCCTTGAGCTACTACTTAGGTGTGATCTAAATCCAAAATCCAGTACCGAGCATACAGTATTGTGAAAACGTTATACAAAACACTACAAGTGTCACTCAGAACCCACAGAACAATTCTACCCTACCGTAATATCACTAACTTAACAAGAATCACACACAAGGGTTGACCTAGAAAAGGCAGTACCATAAACATTGTGGTGGGCACTGGAAACTCAATCCACTTATTAGAAAACTGAACAAACCATAGATCAATCCTACACAGTCATTCAGTGCTAACAGAAAATCTGGTCTCTTTCACACATATAAAGCATATATAGATCTTCACACAGTATAGAATAAGTAATCACAAGCTAAAATAGAATATGAAGATAGAAATTAAACTGAACCCCTAAGAAGCCAGACTCTGCACCTAGTGCAGCACCAGAGAAAAAGAAACAGTGACATATGCCCCCCCCCCCCCCCCCCCCCCCCCCCCCCCCCCCGTACTGTGCAAAATTTAAAGATAGCGGAGAGAAATTTCAGAACTGACATATTCCAATCACTACATTACAAATAAAATAAAAAATGGAAAATAAGATGATACTTTTTATTGGCTAACTTAATACATTTTTCAGTTAGCTTTTGGAAGCCAAAACCTCCTTATTCATTCTGAAAACAGGTCTAGAGCAAAACATCTGAGTTTTAGTCCTGGACGTTTTTGTTTTGTTCCACTATGGCTGTAAAACATCCAAGTGTTAGGCACAACCTAATCCCGCCTTCAAAACGCCTCTGACACGCCCCCTTGTGATTTGGACACACTGCAGATGAATTTCATAGATAAATGGCTGCAAAATACGTTTCGAAAATACCCGTTTGGACGATTTGAGAAGAAAAACGGCCAAATGGTTTTTTATGACACTTTTTCGACATTGTTCTCTTTCAAAAATGAGCTCCATAGTCCTGTGCTGCATACAGTCTTCAACATAGGAAATTTTTTTATGCAATTATGTACTTTTCTCTTTGAAAATGACTCCAGGAAAAAATGTGCAAACACATTTACAGTTGCTGGGGCGTTCAATTTTACTGGGCACTGGGATGCTACAGCGTATAAAGAAACCACAATTAGAGGCTAAAGGAAGGGAAGCTCTAAAGGAATATGAGAAAATTTGTCATGCTGAGAGGATGATAGAATAGATTTCCGGCATCTGGGGACAAGAGAGTAAACTTCTTTCTCAAGTACTACTAAATACTTGTTTATAGCATTTTATAGCATGTGTAGTATCGGCTGTGAAACATGTTAACTGTTTCTCGCATAATGTTGACCAGTTAAAATGTTCTATTACATACTGTGTATGTTCTAATACATACTTAGCGGAGATTGGGTGGCAGAGCCGGTGGCAGGAGGCGGGGCAGACTCCTACGGTCTGTGCCCTGAAAATGGCAGATACAAGTCAAAGTCAGGTACACACATAAAGTAGCACATATGAGTTTGTCTTGTTGGGCAGACTGAATGGACCGTACAGGTCTTTCTCTGTTGTCATCTACTATGTTACTATGTTGGCATTGTAAGAAGTAAAATTACTAATCAGGGGATAACTCTTTTAATTCCAGAGTCACTTTTAATATCGACTACACAAAGACTCCAGTATTTTTTCTTTATCACAAAAACATTTTATTATATTGCAATGCCCGCTAACCTCACTAGCACTGCTGCCTACTATTAAAACCTCACACATTCACGGAGCGGAGGAGTGAATGTGTGAGGTTTTAATAATAGGCAGCAGTGCTAGTGAGGTCAGCAGGCATTGCAATATAATAAAATGTTTTTGTGATAAAGAAAAAATACTGGAGTCTTTGTGTAGTCGATTGTAAGAAGTAGACCATGCCATACTTTGTATTGTTATTTGGATATTTTTACTGCTGTAATTGTCTATTGCTTATGTTTGATTTATTCGTACTGTATACTGCCTTGAGTGAATTAGTTCAAAAAGGCGGTAGATAAATCCTAATAAATAAATAAATAACCACTGCCACTCACTCTGCCTCTTTATGTTTAAATCATATTTATTATGTCAACCAAAACTAGTGACATACGTCATTACAAAACCAAGAACAGTGTGAAAGCCATCATTATGTTGCTTCAAACGTCTTGTTTAAACCAAACACCATAACTAACCCACCCGAACACTACCCCATCGGTCTTCCTCTCCTCCCTCAAATATGGTCCTGAAAGTGACAAATAATAATAAGTTGTTTGATGAGCAAATACACGACAGAGAGGAAAAAAAAAGGGAGAAGATTAAGTAAAAAATGAAGCAACCAACTTCTGGCCTGGGAAGTAAGGGTCTGCAAAAAGGGCTCCCAAACTTGACGAAAACGTTTTCCTAGTGCATCTGAAAAATCATGTACCCAGAGTCTATCCATTCTCATCTGATAAATCATGTAGGAGCGCCAGCATTGGCGAGAGATCGACTCAGGAGACAACCAACAAAATAGTATGGTTTTGAGGGCCATAAGAATTACCAGACGCAGATACTCTCTACATCCCTTTTGTACTGGCCCATTAAATACCTACTCATCAAACAACAATGCAGGCAGACATTGAACATTTAAAGTCCATAATCTGTGAAATCCATCCAGAAGATCACTCCAAAACTGTTGCACTGCAAAGCAAGACCAAAATATATGACCTAATGTAGCATCAAGAAGGTCACATTTCAGACAATGTCCAGTCATGTCCAATCCAGCTCGAGAAGCACGATGTGGGGAAAAGTATAACCGAAGTGCAAATTTGTAAAGACTTTCATGTTGAAGAACATTAGTTGTACTCTTTGGAATGGAAAGAATAAACCCCTGAAGCTTAGATGGCTGTAACTGAAATGAAAGATCCTTGTTTCTGCCTCTTTTATAAAAGCGGTTGTTACATTGTATTTATTTATTTGGATTTAGTTCCTATATGTTCATTGGTAGGGCATGGCAAGCTACATTCAAAATATGACAGCGTAAGAAGTTGGGAATTAGCTGTGGAAAGTTAGCTACGACAGGTATGGCCTCTTTAAATATCTGCTGCCCTATTCCTGTGGAGTGTAAAAATGCAGGCTCATTGCTTGACTGGTGAGAGAGATGGTGAGACAGTGAGCAGCCTGCTGAACGGGATCCTTTTCCTGCAGCTGGCCTTCCTACTCCTCTATTGGTATTTCAGGAATATGTGCTGGAGGGTCAACTTGCCAATTCTGGTAAGAGACAATAAACCCAGAGAGGGACAAAGAGAAGGACACACATCCACACACCTCCTCCTACCTACAGCCATTCCACACACATCCCCTCCCTCCACAGCCCTGACATAGACACTCATTCACTGACAGACATCAGGCAGACCCTGAGACACAGGGAAGCAATGCTGTATTATCTTTCTGCCCTGAGTTTTAGATAAAATACAGTGTACCTGAATGTAACTCACCTTGATCTACTACTGAAAAAGGTGTGAGCACAATCCAAATATATATATATGTATGTGTGTGTGTGTGTGTATATATATATACATACATACATACATACATACACACACACATTTTTTTTTAATGCGTCCAATGTGTGCTGAGAGAGAGAGAGTGTGCAGTAATAGTAGAAATACACTGATCTTTGCTGGAGTGGGTGCTAAATGACAAGAACACTGCTGAGCAAAACAGTGCCTAGGGCAAAGGATGCTATTAGCGCCCCATCTCCCCATGATGGTTACTCCCTTATTGGGACAAGCTGGGCTGCTGTTGGCTTCCAGAGGGCTTATAGATAGGGAGCCAATGCATTGTCTGGTGTGTATTTTTTGCCATACCTATAGTCATCTCGTGGTGCCCCTTTCTTGGTTTCCTGAACATTATGCGTTGCCCACACTTTGCAAGTAGTCAGCTAAATAGTGTTTTCTCTCTCCTTTTTTTTTTTTTGTTTTGTTTATTACAGAATGCCAGGGACCATCAACCTTCATTGATACCAGGAGGGGGAATTTGTGGATTCACTGATGTCACAGTTACATTACATTACATTGGGTACTTATTTACCACAATAGCCTCATGGGTTCAGCACAGTTTACAATATCAAAAGACACTAGTAAAATCCAGGATGGTTACAAATTATTCAAATGCCACCTAACAATTAAAAAACTTCTGAAACAGAAATGTCTTTTAGTAATCTTTGAAACATCAGATAATTAGTTGTTAATCCTATCTGTTCAGGGAGAGAATGGCTGGTGGATTGATAAGAAAATAGTTTTGATAGAGTAGATTTACATATAGCTTTTTTAATCCAACAGATAATGAAGGATCAAGTAATTTCTTGAGTTGGAATCGCAATTTCCAGATGACAGTTTAACAAGATTAGTTATATAGCCTTTGAGGGGCGTAATAGGCCTAGTAGGTAGCTTTGGAGGGTCACCTGTGATCTCACTGGAGTATGTTCTTATGTAAGTTTCTTGTTTTCTTGAGAGAGAAGATGTGAATTCAATTGCAGTCTGTGTCTCTGGTGCACAGGTATGGCAAGTTTTATTTGTGTACATCATACACTGAGCTCATGTGTGCTTTTTTACTGCTTCTCTCTGTCATTTGTGTCAGGTTATGTGTTTTGTTGTCCTTTTGATTCTTTGTTTTGATCACAATTCTTTGTTGCGTGCAAACAAAACTACGTGTGCTCTGAATTCCACCCTTGCTGTTTCAGTGTATGTCTAAATGTGTATATGTTTCTTCTGTAGCTCTTTTTTCAGCACATTCCTTTTCCTTCTGTCATCACTCTGTTTAAAGGATCAACACAAAATATGTTGTGCAGCACACAAACTTAAGAAGGTACCTGTGTGTTAAAAAAATTTTTTTACTGGTATGTATTATAGCCTTTTTTGTCCTAAATATTGTGCCACATCGTATGAAGATTTCAGTTATCTGCTACACCATTTCAGAACCCTTGTTCTGTAGCACCTTTAGTTCAGTGTTCATATCAGTGTAGTGTCTTTAGTTCAGTGATCATACAGGTTAGTTTTTAAAAGGCCCAGCTTCTCCAGGCTACATTTTACACCAGTGCATACAAGCACACACGTAGGTTTAACTTGGAGTGGAATTGATTGTAGAGCTCTGTGCACCACCCAGTCGTGCTTGCCATTCTCACTTTATTTTTGCATTGTGATACAAGTCTGTGGTTGAATATGTATTTCTTTTATCCTGTTTCATCTACACTGTAATTTTCTGGTTTTCCGGCGGAAGGTCTAGCCAAATGAGGCACCAGAGATGCTGTCCTGTTTCATAAGGACACCCAACCCTATGGATTAAAAACCTGGTTAAAGGATAGAAAACAGAGAGTAGGGTTAAATGGTCAGTATTCTCAATGGAGAAAGGTAGATAGTGGAGTGATCTAGGGATGGGAGTAACTAGTGAGGTAATTAAATTTACCAATGACACAAAGTTATTCAAAATTGTTAAATCGCAAGAGGATTGTGAAAAATTACAAGAGGACCTCACAAGTCTGGGAGACTGGGTGTCTAAATGGCAGATGGTGTTTAATGTGAGCAAGTGCAAAGTGATGCATGTGAGAAAGAGGAACCTGAACTATAGCTACGTAACGCAAGGTTCCACATTAGGAGTCACCGACCAAGAAAGGGATCTCGGCGTCGTTGTTGATAATACGTTGAAACCCTCAGTGTGTGGCGGTGGCGGCGGCTAAGAAAGCAAATAGAATGTTAGGTATTATTAGGAAAGGAATGGAAAACAAAAGTGAGGACATTATAATGCCCTTGTATCGCTCCATGGTGCGACCACACCTCGAATATTGTGTTCAATTCTGGTCACCGCATCTCAAAAAAGATATAGTGGAATTAGAAAAGGTACAGAGAAGGGCGTTGGAAATGATAATGGGGATGGGACGATTTTCCTATGACGAAAGGCTGAAGCAGCTAGGGCTTTTCAGCTTGGAGAAAAGACGACTGAGGGAAGATACGATAGAGGTCTATATAAGAATTAGAGGAGTGAAATGGGTAGACGTGAATGGTTTGTTTACTCTTTCAAAAAATACCAGGACTAGGGGGCATGCGATGAAGCTACAAAGTAGTAAATTTAATATGAATCGGAGAAAATGTTTCTCCACTCAACATGTAATTAAACTCTGGAATTCGTTGCCAGAGAATGTGGTAAAGGCGGTTAGCCTAGCAATGTTTTAAAAAGGTCTGGATGGCTTCCTAAAGGAAAAGTTCATAGACCATTATTACATTGACTTGGGGAAATTCCACTTTTTATTTCTGGGATAAGCAGCATAAAATGTATCGAACCTTTTTGGGATCTTTCCAGGTATTTGTGACCTGGATTGGCCACTGTTGGAAACAGAATGCTGGGCTTGATGGACCTTTGGTCTGTCCCACTGTGGTAATACTTATGTACTTATGTAAGATGCTAAGAGAGATCCAAGCGGTTCCCACCTGGGAATTAAACCCCAGGAGTGGTGGAGAGGAGTGGAAATAAAAATTGTTTTTCCCTTTGAAAAATTGATTGTCTAGTCTATATTAAAGGAAGACTGTGAAAATGAAGCAAAATAGGAATGGAAGCTTGCATGTGATGAATGAAAAGTGTTAAGCAGATCAGTCTGCTTCAGTGTGTCACACCCACCCTTTGGAATGATCTTCCTATTTATCTTAGATTTGGAAAGTTCCTTCAAGAACATTAAATCCCAATTAAAGGCTTGTTACTATTCCCTTGCTTTTCCTGATTCTGGTAACCGCTGATTCATTTTCTTGCTCTGTTATTATCAATTAATAACTTAGGGCAAAAGTCACTGCCTCAGCCTGTAGGCTTATTTACCCTATCCTTTTGGTTTTTCCTTCCTTTGTTTATGTAAAATAATATTGTTTTCAGAATTGTACTTCTTTCCTAAAATGTTCTCCCTTTTGTTTCCTCTTTGATCAATTTTGCATTTTTTTAAATTTTTGCTATTTTGCTTATCCTTTCCGTGCATTGCTCGGAAACGTCTGTGCTTCACATGGAATACTCGTTTTAATACAAATGAGCTTGTTTTCATAGATTTGCATAGCGTTTTTGTTCACTGCTTTCCACGAGCAGTAAAAGCAGTGCCTAGGCCCTTTGTGCATTAGGCACACAATAATATGCGCGTTAAACTGACCAAAACCGGTCTAAATGAAACGTTGCAAGCCTAGTTTGCTTTGATTATCTCACCCTATATGACAGCAGGAGTAGCATGATTAAAAGTATCAGCACTAAAGCCCTGATGATCAAACCTCCCATGCTGTTCTAAACAGCGCTGGAAAATTAGCGCTGGAACAGTGCAGGGGATTAAAGCCCTCATGCTCAAAACTAATAGCGTGCAAATTTAGGCACACTTTTGTTTTGATCATCGGGGGACTGCTGTGAGAGGATTGTGCCTGGGCATGCGCCAAAGGCACAAGGCACAATCCTCCCTCAGAAGTTGTTTGCAGGTCCGGGCCATCATTAAAAGCCTGGACCTGTCAAACAGGAGGCCCCCCCTCACATGCAAGGGGCTGGACGTCCGGTGGACCTAACCGCCCCTTCGTGGGAAAGTTTCTCTAGTGGCCTTCTCTCTCCCTCCCAATCTCCCGTACACGGGGACTGGAGGTCAGGTGGACCCCTGATCCCCCCCCCCCACCCACCCAAGGGCATGGGGGGGGGGGGCTAGAGTTCAATGCACCTCTAGCTCCCCCAACCTCCCCGACACCACTAGTCCCTGATGGCATAGTTCACAACCCTACCCCCATCCACCCTTGTCACCTAGTGCCCCCCCAAAATCCCCCTCCCGTACCTTGAGAAGGAAGGAGGAAGTAGCACTCCCTTCTCCTAGGGCACTGCCTTCAAAATGGCAGTGCCTTGCCCGGTGCATCCTGGGATGCACTGGGTGGGGCTTGAATACCAAACTCCCTCAGTTAGTATTGAAGCCCTGCCCAGTGCATCCCAGGATGCACCGGGCAGAGCGGGTGCCACCATTTTGAAGGCAGCACCCCAGGAGAAAGGAATGCTATTCCCTTCTCCCTTCTCAAGATACAGGGGGTTTGGAGGGCACTAGGCTACCAGGGCAGGAGAGGGGTTGGGATAGGGTTGCCCACTGGTCACCAGAGTCTGTTTTTTTTGGTGTTGGGGGGGGGGGGCTAGAGGTCACTGTGCCCTTGTAGTGTGGGTATGTGCAGAACATCGATGCTTACTGTGAGACCATTCTGCATATATGCTAGATGCTGTCTCTACTGGGCTGCATGTAGACTTTCTGAGTATCTCATTTGCATGAGCCCTCCCTCCACCTCTCTAATGGAAGAGGGAGTAGCACACTCCCTCCTCATCCAGCACTGCCTTCAAAATGGCAGCGCCCTGCCCAGTGCATCCTAGGATGCGCTGGGCAAAGCTTCCCTACTATATAAGGGAGAAACACCCTTATATGGTAGTGAAGCCCTACCCAGTGCATCATTCAGCCATTTTGAAGGCAGAGCTGGATGAGGAGGGAGTGTGCTACTCCCTCCTCCATTGGAGAGGTATGGGGGAGGGGGAGGGCTCCGCTAGACAACCAGGGAAGATGGGGTTGGGGTGGCAGCCCATTTGGGCCACCAAGGATCTTTTTTGAGTGTTAGGGGGGTTAGGGTGGGGCTGGAGATTCACCAGATCTCCAGCCCCCTGGGCCCTTGTGTTGGGGGAGTCAGGGACTGAAGGTCCACCGGACCTCCAGTCCCCATTTCGCTGTCTGGGGGGGGGGGCTTGGGTTGGTGGCCGGTGGAGGTCTGGGGTCCCATGGATCTCCATCTCATTTAATAGGCCCGGGCTTTTGACAGCCTGGACCTATCAAACTAGAGTGAGCGCTCAGGCACAATTCTCCCACACCTTTTCCCTATGATCAGGGAAATATAGCGTGCCTATATTTGCATGCTATTAGCTCTGATTATAGGGGCAGTATAGCGCCGAGCTGTTCCGGCGCTATTTTTCTCCGAGGACAAGCAGGCTGCTTGTTCTCACGACTGGGTGACGTCCGCGGCAGCCCCCACCAACCGGAAAGAAGCTTCGCGGGACGGTCGGCACGCAGGGCACGCCCACCGCGCATGCGCGGCCGTCTTCCCGCCCGTGCGCGACCGCTCCCGCCAGTTCCTTTTTTTCCGCGACTGGAGAGAGTTGTGCTTCTGCCACTCTCTCTGTTTCAGCCGCCGGATTTTTCGACCGCGTTTACGCGGATCGTCGCTTCGCTTCGGATTACCGTTCGGTTTTCCTTTTTCTTGTTTGTTAAAAAAAAAAAAAAAAAAATCTCCGCGTGTGGAGCACGCGCTCCCCTTTTCCCTCGCTTCCAGCGGGGACGCCACGTTGCGGCCTAGTGGTCGCTCGGTCGTTTATCTTTTCGTGGTGTGATTTTAGCCACCATTGACGACTTTGACTTCGCCGACGCGATTTTTCCGTCGATGTCCTCGAAGGTCCCGAGTGGATTTAAAAAGTGTGGTCGCTGCGGCCGGCCGATCTCGCAGACCGACACCCACACTTGGTGCCTCCAGTGCCTCGGGCCGGAGCACAATCTCAAGTCGTGTGCTTTGTGTCTCGGTCTCCGGAAACGGACTCAGGTTGCGAGGCAAGTTCTGCGGGACCGTCTTTTTGGAACTTGCGCCGGCCCCTCGACGTCGACCTCGACGGCATCGGTATCGAAGGCCGGTTCTTCGGTACCGGTATCGATGCCCGAGACATCGGCACCGATGGCAGCGACCCCCAGGAGAACAGGTCCCGTTGGCCCGCCGGTCCGCCGGTGAGAGTGGGGTTGAGAGGCCGCGTGGGCAGTCGGCCCCGGTCACTCCCTCAGCTCGTGAGCCACGGGACCGAACCCTGTCTGACCCGGTGCCTCGAGACCGAGGGGGATCGACCTCCTCCTCCTCCATGCCCTCCGGCGCCGGTGACGTGCATCGAAAAAAGGATAAGAAGCGTCGTCACCGGACGCCCTCGGTGCATCCCGAAGAGGAGTCGACGCCGAAGCGTCATCGTCGAGAGGAGAGGTCTCCGTCGGTTGTGGAGGTACCGACGCGTCGGGGTTCCGGCACCTCGGTGCCGTCTCCTGGCTCCCAGCAGCTTCCGGCACCGACACCCTTACCGGCCCCACCGCCTTTCCCGGCAGCGGGCCTGGACGAGTGCCTCAGAGCCATCCTTCCGGGGATCCTGGAAGGGCTGATGCGCCAGGCTGTGCCGGCGCCGGGGGTGCTTGCGCCCTCGGCGCCGATGACTGTGGCGCCGGCGAGCTCTAGCCCGGCGCCGGGGCTGTCGACACCGCCGCCGCTTGCGGTGCCGGTCTCGACTGCCACGCAGGTGGAGTCCCCGTCGACGTCGATGGAGGGAGCTCCGTCCCCGCCGGCGCGGGAGTCCACCGCTCGACGACACCGAGACCTCGGTGCCTCGACGTCGAGCCGGGCCCGGTACAGGACTCAGCTACATGAGCTAATGTCCGATACCGAGGATGAGGACTCGTGGGGGGAAGAGGAGGACCCTAGATATTTCTCCTCAGAGGAGTCTACGGGCCTTCCCTCGGACCCCACGCCTTCACCGGAGAGGAAGCTCTCACCTCCTGAGAGTCTCTCCTTTGCCTCTTTTGTGCGGGATATGTCTATCAGCATTCCCTTCCCCGTGGTCTCTGTGGAAGAGCCGAGGGCCGAGATGCTCGAGGTCCTCGACTATCCATCACCACCTAGAGAGTCCTCCACGGTGCCGCTGCACAATGTCCTGAAGGAGACACTGCTTCGGAACTGGGTGCGACCATTAACTAACCCCACCATTCCCAAGAAAGCAGAGTCCCAGTACAGGATCCACTCCGACCCAGAGCTCATGCGGCCCCAATTGCCCCATGACTCAGCGGTCGTGGATTCTGCTCTCAAGAGGGCACGGAGTTCGAGGGATACCGCCTCGGCGCCCCCGGGGCGGGAGTCTCGCACTCTGGACTCGTTTGGGAGGAAGGCCTACCAATCCTCCATGCTCGTGACCCGCATTCAGTCATACCTGCTCTATATGAGCATCCACATGCGGACCAATGTGCAACAGCTGGCGGACCTGGTCGAGAAGCTCCCGCCGGAGCAGTCCAGGCCTTATCAGGAGGTGGTCAGGCAGCTGAAGGCATGCAGAAAGTTCCTGTCCAGGGGTATTTTTGACACCTGTGACGTGGCATCTCGTGCTGCGGCCCAAGGTATAGTGATGCGCAGGCTCTCATGGCTGCGCGCCTCTGACCTGGACAACCGCACCCAGCAGAGACTGGCCGACGTCCCTTGCCGGGGGGATAACATTTTCGGTGAGAAGGTCGAGCAGATGGTGGACCAACTGCATCAGCGGGAAACCGCTCTCGACAAGCTCTCCCACCGGGCGCCTTCAGCATCCGCCCCCACGGGTGGGCGTTTTTCCGGGGCACGGCAGGCTGCACCCTATTCTTTTGCAAAGCGTAGGTACAACCAGCCGGCCCGAAGGCCTCGTCAGGCACAGGGACAGCCCCAGCGCGCTCGTTCTCGTCAACAGCGTGCGCCTAAGCAGCCCCCTGCGCCTCCACAGCAAAAGCCGGGGACGGGCTTTTGACTGGATCCACGGGAACATAGCCGCCCTACAAGTGTCCGTACCGGACGATCTGCCGGTCGGAGGGAGGTTAAAATTTTTTCACCAAAGGTGGCCTCTCATAACCTCCGACCAGTGGGTTCTCCAAATAGTGCGGTGCGGATACGCCCTGAATTTGGCCTCCCTGCCTCCAAATTGTCCTCCGGGAGCTCAGTCTTTCAGCTCCCATCACAAGCAGGTACTTGCAGAGGAACTCTCCGCCCTTCTCAGCGCCAATGCGGTCGAGCCCGTACCACCCGGGCAGGAAGGGCAGGGATTCTATTCCAGGTACTTCCTTGTGGAAAAGAAAACAGGGGGGATGCGTCCCATCCTAGACCTGAGAGGCCTGAACAAATTCCTGGTCAAAGAAAAGTTCAGGATGCTTTCCTTGGGCACCCTTCTGCCAATGATTCAGAAAAACGATTGGCTATGTTCCCTGGATTTAAAGGACGCATATACTCACATACCGATACTGCCAGCTCACAGACAGTATCTCAGATTCCGCCTGGGCGCACGCCACTTTCAGTATTGTGTGCTGCCATTTGGGCTCACCTCTGCCCCACGAGTGTTTACCAAATGCCTCGTGGTGGTAGCGGCCTACCTACGCAAGCTGGGAGTGCACGTGTTCCCATACCTCGACGATTGGCTGGTCAAGAACACCTCGGAGGCAGGAGCCCTCCGGTCCATGCAGTGCACTATTCAACTTCTGGAGCTGCTGGGGTTTGTGATAAATTACCCAAAGTCCCATCTCCAGCCAACTCAGTCTCTGGAATTCATAGGAGCGCTGCTGAATTCCCAGACGGCTCAGGCCTACCTTCCCGAAGCGAGGGCCACCAATCTCTTGGCCCTGGCTTCGCAGACCAGAACGTCTCAGCAGATCACAGCTCGGCAGATGTTGAGACTTCTGGGTCATATGGCCTCCACAGTTCATGTGACTCCCATGGCTCGTCTTCACATGAGATCTGCTCAATGGACCCTAGCTTCCCAGTGGTTCCAAGCCACCGGGAATCTAGAAGATGTCATCCGCCTCTCCACCAGTTGCCGCACTTCACTGCTCTGGTGGACCATACGGACCAATTTGACCCTGGGACGTCCATTCCAAATTCCGCAACCCACGAAAGTGCTGACGACGGATGCATCTCGCCTGGGGTGGGGAGCCCATGTCGATGGGCTTCACACCCAGGGTCTGTGGTCCCTCCAGGAAAAGGGTCTGCAGATCAACCTCCTGGAGCTCCGAGCGATCTGGAACGCACTGAAGGCTTTCAGAGATCGGCTGTCCTGCCAAATTATCCAATTTCGGACACACAATCAGGTTGCAATGTATTACGTCAACAAGCAGGGGGGCACCGGATCTCGCCCCCTGTGCCAGGAGGCCGTCGGGATGTGGCGTTGGGCGTGTCGGTTCGGCATGCTCCTCCAAGCCACGTACCTGGCAGGCGTAAACAACAGTCTGGCCGACAGACTGAGCAGAGTCATGCAACCGCACGAGTGGTCGCTCCATGCCAGAGTGGTACGCAAGATCTTCCGAGTGTGGGGCACCCCCTCGGTGGACCTTTTCGCCTCTCAGACCAACCACAAGCTGCCTCTGTTCTGTTCCAGACTTCAGGCACACGGCAGGCTAGCGTCGGATGCCTTTCTCCTCCATTGGGGGACCGGCCTCCTGTATGCTTATCCTCCCATACCTTTGGTGGGGAAGACCTTACTGAAGCTCAAGCAAGACCGCGGCACCATGATTCTGATAGCGCCTTTTTGGCCCCGTCAGATCTGGTTCCCTCTTCTTCTGGAGTTGTCCTCCGAGGAACCGTGGAGATTGGAGTGTTTTCCGACTCTCTTCTCGCAGAACGACGGAGCGTTGCTGCACCCCAACCTTCAGTCCCTGGCTCTCACGGCCTGGATGTTGAGGGCGTAGACTTCACTGCGTTGGGTCTGTCTGAGGGTGTCTCCCGGGTCTTGCTTGCCTCTAGGAAGGATTCCACTAAAAAGAGTTACTTTTTCAAGTGGAGGAGGTTTGTCGTGTGGTGTGAGAGCAAGGCCCTAGAACCTCGTTCTTGCCCTGCACAGAACCTGCTTGAATACCTTCTGCACTTATCAGAGTCTGGCCTCAAGACCAACTCAGTAAGGAATCACCTTAGTGCGATTAGTGCTTACCATTATCGTGTGGAAGGTAAAGCCATCTCTGGAGAGCCTTTAGTCGTTCGATTCATGAGAGGCTTGCTTTTGTCAAAGCCCCCTATCAAGCCTCCTACTGTGTCATGGGATCTCAACGTCGTCCTCACCCAGCTGATGAAACCTCCTTTTGAGCCACTGAATACCTGCCATCTGAAGTACTTGACCTGGAAGGTCATTTTCTTGGTGGCAGTTACTTCAGCTCGTAGGGTCAGTGAGCTTCAAGCCCTAGTAGCTCATGCTCCATATACCAAATTTCATCACAACAGAGTAGTGCTCCGCACCCACCCAAAGTTCCTGCCGAAGGTGGTGTCGGAGTTCCATCTTAACCAGTCAATTGTCTTGCCAACATTCTTCCCCAGGCCGCATACCCGCCCTGCTGAACGTCAGTTGCACACATTGGACTGCAAGAGAGCATTGGCCTTCTACTTGGAGCGGACACAGCCCAACAGACAGTCCGCCCAATTGTTTATTTCTTTCGACCCTAACAGGCTAGGGGTCGCTGTCGGGAAACGCACCATCTCCAATTGGCTAGCAGATTGCATTTCCTTCACTTACGCCCAGGCTGGGCTGACTCTTGAGGGTCATGTCACGGCTCATAGTGTCAGAGCCATGGCAGCGTCGGTGGCCCACTTGAAGTCAGCCACTATTGAAGAGATCTGCAAGGCTGCGACGTGGTCATCTGTCCACACATTCACATCTCATTACTGCCTCCAGCAGGATACCCGACGCGACAGTCGGTTCGGGCAGTCGGTGCTGCAGAATCTGTTTGGGGTGTAAATCCAACTCCACCCTCCAGGACCCGAATTTATTCTGGTCAGGCTGCACTCTCAGTTAGCTGTTCTTCGTAGGTCAATTTCTGTTGTACCCTCGCCGTTGCGAGGTTCAATTGACCTGGGTTCTTGTTTTGAGTGAGCCTGAGAGCTAGGGATACCCCAGTCGTGAGAACAAGCAGCCTGCTTGTCCTCGGAGAAAGGGTATGATACATACCTGTAGCAGTTGTTCTCCGAGGACAGCAGGCTGATTGTTCTCACCTACCCTCCCTCCTCCCCTTTGGAGTTGTGTGTTTCATCTTTTGCTAGTCATTCAACTGGCGGGAGCGGTCGCGCACGGGCGGGAAGACGGCCGCGCATGCGCGGTGGGCGTGCCCTGCGTGCCGACCGTCCCGCGAAGCTTCTTTCCGGTTGGTGGGGGCTGCCGCGGACGTCACCCAGTCGTGAGAACAATCAGCCTGCTGTCCTCGGAGAACAACTGCTACAGGTATGTATCATACCCTTTAGTGCACTGTTTGGAATAGCACAGGGCTTCTGATCATCTGGCTCTTATTGATTTGAAATGTCCTATTTGGCCCTAGACATGAAAAGTTTGTGGACCCCCTGGACTACTGCTTAGAAACAAGAATTACCCTGTTAACATGCTGCAAAATCTGTTGTTCAAATGTGTTTTTGTGATTTATTGCAGCCAGAAGTAGTATACAAAGAGAGGAAACTGTCCATGTGAATACACTTTCCAAGAATTTAATTGGGATCAGACATCAGTGAACTTTCCATCTCTGGTAAGTAATGTTGGTTCTTTTGAAAACAAATAAAAATGAAAGGCAGAACACTGGTGAGAAGAAACCTGGGGATCATTAAATTAGCCAGTCAACATGACAGTTGTTAGGAAATCATCTATTTCTTGATAGACATTAAACCGCATCCATGATACTATTACGTTAACTAGGAATAATTAACACATTAACGTAGCCTCACCAGCAAGGATAAACATAGAAACATAGGTAATGGTGAAAATGGACTGTAAGGTCTATGTAGTCTGCCCAGTTTGTTTCCTTTGCAGACCACAACCGATCTCTGGCTTTCCTTTCA
Organism: Microcaecilia unicolor; assembly: GCF_901765095.1. Lineage (NCBI taxonomy): Eukaryota > Metazoa > Chordata > Amphibia > Gymnophiona > Siphonopidae > Microcaecilia > Microcaecilia unicolor. The sequence continues at coordinate 105,359,412 of NC_044039.1, forward strand.
TTTTTTTTAAGTAGAGATTCATCTGTGCTTATCCCATGCTTCCTTGAATTCTGTTAATGTTTTTGTCCAGGAGGCTGTTCCAGCCACAGCCTTTTCTATGAAAAACTATTTTCAAAATGTTGCTTCTAAATGTACTCACTTTGAGCCTCATTTTAGAATTTTCTTTCCACTGAAAAAGTGTTCATCCTGTGCATTATTTATGCCTTTGAGATATTTCAGGAACTTTAACACAAAAGATATGCTGGAATGGGCTGTTGAGAGAAGTCTGTTTAATTTATTTAATGAATCCAAAAGATGTTTCATTAAGGCTCCAATGCTCAAAACTCTGACGCTATTCTGAATAGCGCCATAAAAATACCACCAGAACAGCACAGAACAACGCCCTAATGCTCAACAGTAATGAGATGCAAATATAGGCGCAGTCATAGCATTGACCATTAGGGACTTCGGCGGGAGGATTGTGCTTTGGCGTATGGCAGAAGAGTTCCATGGTAAGCTGGGTTCCTGTGTGCATGTGAAGCACACATTAGCATCTGTTTTCTGCAGCCTAAATATAAGTGATTTTAATATTTTTTTAGCATGAACGCTTTAAATTTAGATGCAGGAAACTGATGCAGAAAACCTTCGTTTGGGTCTGCTGTTTCTCATGACCAGCGCTTAAAGGCTTGCACGGGCTTCCTTCTGCTTCCAAAAGCAATCAAAACTGGCAGATTTTGCAGAAAGAATCGTGAGAAATCCTCTCTTCCAACACCCTGTCTGCTCTGACCTGACGTTATTTTTTGCAGTGGTACGGAAGTTTTGTTTCAGGTGCTTTTTTCTGAGCATTGGGGAGGAATACAAAATGTCCTCATTTACGTGAGATTGACTACATTTGCATGATATCTGCTCATTATTTCCTGTGCTAGACCCCTCTGAACATTCTGCATAGGTAAATGCGGACGTTAGTACGGCGCTAATAGTCTCTAGCACCCACGTTTACTTTTGAGCTTCGGGGCCTAAGTGATGTAAAGTCAGACAAGAACCCCTTTCATTAAAATAAATTGTTTGCATGTGAATGGAAACTCCCCTCACAGGATTAGAGATAGTTCCAAGGTTCTTTCACATAGCTAGGGAGATAGAGGAAGCCTGTATTGCACCTGCTTCAGCCCCACCTGTTATTTTGTAGGGTAGTGTATGTGGGAAATGTGCTGTCCTGCTGTCTATGCAGGGCCTGATCTGAGGTGGGGCTTGCACTTCTTATGCTGCTGCCCAACTGTAATTTTTCTTGAGAAGAAAAGGGGGTAGTGTATGGAAAGCTTGAACTCCTCCTGTCCTTGATGGGGCAGCCTGTGTGGGACATTATGTGAAAAAAGTGTGCATTGTTTCTACATATACTGCATTTGTTTTGTGGTGGGGTAGGATGTGTGAGGGAAGCTTCATTGGGCTTCAGGCTGCCAATACCAGAAAATGTTATAGAGGAGATGCACTGGGCAGGGCTGGGCACTGCCATTTTGAAGGCAGCGTTGAAGAGGAGGGAAAGTGCTACTCCCTCTTCTACCGCAAAGGAACAGGGGAGAAGGGGCCACTAGACCACCAGGTGAGGGGGTTTGGGCTTGCAGCCCACTGGGCCAATAAAGGCCTTATTTTTTGGGTGTGAGAGGAGGGTTAGGGGGTTTGGAGAGCCACGGGATCTCCAGCCCCCTGTGCTCCTGTGCTGGGAAAAATCGGGGGAACTGGAGGTGCACCAGACCTCCAGCCCTAGTGTCACTGGCTTGGGGGGGAGGTCGGGGCTCCTTCGGAGGGGGGGCTCTGGTTCTGGTCCTGTTGGGGGGATAGGGGAGCCTGCTATTATGCAAATGCATGCTGGACAGTGCTCCCATTCCTCTCCAGTGCTCCGCAAACCCTAACGCCAGCTCTGAACTGGCATAGGGTTTGCTGCAGGAGCAGCGCCAATGGTTGGTGCTGTCTGCTGAGCATTGGGGAAGATAGGTAATGCCCTGTTTAACAAGTGCTTGCCAGCTCTGATCATCGGGCGGAAGCAAATGTGGGCGCTAGTAAAGCGCTATTGGTTTCTAGTGCCTGCCTTTGCTTCTGATTATCAGCCCGAGAGTAGGGTTAAATGGCCATTTTTCTCATTGGAGGAGGGTGAATAATGGAGTGCTGCATGGATCTCTAGTAGGAGCAGTGCTATTTAACACATTTATAAATGATCTGAAAATCAGAACGACAAGTCAAGTGATTAAATTTGTAGATGAGATAAAACTATTCAAAGTTGTTAAAACTCATGCAGACTGTGAAAAATTGCAGGAAGACTTTAGAAAATTGGAAGACTGGGTATCTAAATGGCAGATGAAATTTAATGTGAACAAATGCAAAGTGATGCACATTGGGAAGAATATATGGTCTGATAATTCCAGTGTTTCTTGACTGGGCTTGGCTTTCATTAAGGGGTAATTTAAATGAGCTGAGGACTGTATCTGAATTTTTTTTTTTAATTTAAATTTATGAATTAACATTCACCACAATGCCTGACAATGAAAGATATTACATCAAATAAAATCAATCAAGCAATAACACCTTACAATTACTTCGCGTCTGTAGGGGGTTTTCCTTCTGTCTCACCCCTCATTGTCATGATTGTATACAGATGGACAGACAGTCTGTCCATCTGTATACAATCATGACAATGAGGGGCCTGGCTTGTGGGCATTCTGCAAGAACAGCTTATCAGTAGTAGTCTTGCAGTACCATTGTTCACAGATGTTGCTTGAGACTCTGTCTCTGTGAAGCATGCTCCTATTCACCTTCCCAGGAGATAACCTGGAAGGCTAGTGCAAGTAAACATCGCCTTGATGGCGAACCTATGACACACGTGTCAGCACTAACACGCATAGCCATTTTCGATGACACGCGGCGTTCCCAGGCTTGCTGACACCCAGAGCGGTTCGCCGATGCGCTCCCCCTCCCCGGGTGCAGCGCGACCTCCCCCCCCCCCCCCCCCCCCCCCGGCGAAATCACACCCCCCCTCCGGCGAAATCACACACCCCCGGTGCATGTTTACCTGCTGGGGGGGGGGGGGTGCCGTGTGCGCTCCTATTGGCTCCCTCCGAGTCCTCCGCTCGATCCCTCCCTGCTGCTCCCTCTGCCCCAGCTCCTGCATGGCCGTTAGGGGATCTTTGACCTCACTTCCGACTGGCGGAGCAGACAGCAGCGGAATGCCGTGGGGGACACATCTCTGGGGGCCCTGTGATCGCCATTACCAGCAACCACATAACCACAGCAACCATCATCCAATCTACTGTTCTGGGGTGTTGTGGATTTCTAATTGACCATCATTACTGAGATAGGTGAGGGCATGTGCTATGGGTGCCGTTTCCCGCCACTAGAAATAGCGGCAGCCATCTTAATTTACATAAGGTGGACAGTTAGGCTAGTTAACCCCTAATTGCCTGCAGGGCTAACAGGCTATCTATAATTCTATCTTCTGTCACTGCCCCCTTGATGGAGAACCCAAAAAATAAAAAAACAAGGTTAAGTAAAGGAAGTGGTAGTAGCAGTAGCCGACCCTTTCAAGAGACATGGACCGAGATGTATGGCATTATAGAAAAAAATGGCAGATCATTTTGTGTTCTATGTACTGAAACGGTAGTAAGCAGAAAATGGAATATAAATAGACATTTTGAAACTAATCATTCCCAGCTCTTGAAAAAAAGTGAGGATGAAAGGAAGGAATACATTTCTAGGCAGCTACACTTTTATAAGAGCCAGTCTAATTCCATCCTTAAATTTGTAAAAGGTTCTACAAATTTAACATCTGCAAGTTTGAGCATTGCTCACTCCATAGCTCAGCATGGAAAAGCACTCAGTGAGGGAGAATTTATTAAAGAAACTCTCCTAAGATGTGCACCAGTTCTATTTCACGATATGCAGAATAATGATGCAATTATTAAGAGAATATCTGAGTTACCACTCAAATATCATAAAAGACTGAATAATGAGACTGAACACAAACGTACAACATCAATTAAAGAGAGACATAAGTAATTGTAACTATTTTTCGATCTCTCTTGATGAAACTACTGATGTCACATCACATGCTCAGTTGGCCATTATTGGTCGATATTCTGATGGTCTCACAATGAGAGAAGAGTTGATAAAGTTAGTATCAGTGCCAACAAGTACATCAGGAAGCAAAATATGTAAGGTTGTTATACAAACATTCCGTGACCTAAGCATTGATATCTCTAAAGTTGTGTCAGTGACGACAGATGGGGCACCAAACATGGTGGGGAAAAAAGTCGGATTTGTCAAATTGTTTATGGAAGCTATTGGACATCCGATTGTGCCTTTTCATTGTATTATCCATCAGGAGGCTTTATGTGCCAAGGCAGGATTCACCGACTTAAACGACTTAATGTCAGTTGTTACAAAAATAGTTAATTTAATAGCTGCTCACCCCCTTCACAAGTGAGAATTTTCTGCACTTTTACTGGAGGTTGATTCCACTTACAGTGGACTGCTGATGTACAATAATGTAAGATGGCTGAGCCGAGGCAAAGTTCTTGAGCGCTTTGTGGAGTGCTTTGAAGAAATTAAGGTATTTCTTGAGGATAAGGATCTGGGAAACTTTCCTCAGCTCAATGATGATAAGTGGGTCAACACCCTGATGTTTTTTACAGATCTCTCTGTTCATATTAATGAACTGAACTTAAAGTTACAAGGTTTTGGCAAAAGTATTGACTTTATGTTTGGATACATAAAAGCTTTTGAAAGTAAACTTAAAATTTTCAAGCGAGATGTAGAAACTAAAACTTATAAGTATTTTCCTCGAGTAACAAAGTATTTTGAGAAGGCCAGTGTAGCTATACAAAATGAAATGGAACCCTTGCATATAAAGTACCAGCATGTTTTAGACTCGTTACTTGACCAGTTCAGTGGTAGATTTAATTAATTTAGAAGCCTAGAACAGACCATGAAAATAATTAAGTATCCTGATGTAGTAGTCTACAGTAGTTTGGAATTAAATGGTTTCCAATGGATGCAAATTGATGATTTGGAGATGCAACTTGTAGAATTTCAAGACAGCATCTGGGCTCAGGTGTTTGTCGACTTGAGGTCAAAGCTTGAGAATCTGGAAAGGTGCCGCTTGGAGAATCAAGAGGAGTGCCACTACGAACAGGAAATTTGGAGGGCCTGGAACCGATTACCAGACACTTTTAGCACCCTGAAAAATATAGCAATGGCTTTACTCACAATTTTTCCCTCTATGTACTTTTGTGAAACCTTATTCTCAGCGTTAAATAATATCAAAACCAACAAAAGAAACAGATTGACAGATGAAGTTAGTAGCGCTTGCTTGAGCTTGAAGTGTACAAAATACCAACCTTCAATTGAAGATTTAGCCAATGAAATTCAGCAACAAAAAAAGTCACTAATAGGCAGGTTAGTTAAAGAATTCCCCCTCCCCCTCACTTTTCTTAGTTCACAGCACCCCACATAAGTTAAATAATATCAAGACCAACAAAAGAAACCGACTGACAGATGAACAAAGAAGTCACTAAGCAGGTAAGTTAAAGAATTAGTTTTTGGTTTATTACATACAGTTATATATTATAATTATACATTTTTGTTATTTAAACTATAAATATCGCGAAATTATGGTTTTTTTTCTCGAAGTGACACACCACCCAAGTTATGCTCAGTTTTTTTGCGAATTTTGACACACCAAGCTCAAAAGGTTGCCCATCACTGGCCTAGATATTATATCAGCCTTGCTGATTGTAAAGGTAGGACTCCTGACTCTGGCACATATGCCGAAACACAGCCGTGTCGAGTCACCTCTACACATGTCTTTCTTGATTTGGATTGCATGAATGAATTAAAAGCGCCATATACATTCATCAAATCCTGCCTTTTTTGTTGCCTCACTACCACCATACCTCTATTCAGGAAATCTAGACTGCCCCAACTTGACATTTCGCCCATTAGATTGTAAGCTCCTTTGAGCAGGGACTGTCCTTTTTTGTTAAACTGTACAGCGCTGCGTAACCCTAGTAGCGCTCTAGAAATATTAAGTAGTAGTAGTAGGTGTAGACCTCTTTCCATTTTTTGTTTGAAAACAAATTATCAAACCACACAGGTGCCTTCTGATGTGAGGCCATTCTCATGGTATGAATCTTGCTATCTGCATGATTCGTAAAGCAAGACTGACCCTAAGATGGGAATACAAAAGCAAAAGTTGGCTCAGGTTGTCACAACCCTTGAGCCAGTTCTGATCCTAGACATATTTTTCATACATGTTCGAGGGAATTTGGGATTCGTGTATATACTTTGCAAGTATATGCTTTATTTCTACAAAATATACTTGATAACTGGGCAGACATATGCCTGCTTCAAAGTAAGTATAAATAAATATGTGTACATACTGTATACCCTTTGCTTACTACTGTTGATTGTACATACAAGCAGCAATTTTAGAAGGGAAACTATATGTGTGCACAGCCTTTCTAAAATCATCTCCTTTAGCACATTTATTGGATGCATCCACTTATGTGGCAGGTTCTAAAATCACCTCTTCAATGTCATCTTAGTCTTAATTTTAATTGGTGTGTTTATTGGAAAGCACTATGGAGAAATGCACTATTTAGTTTTATAGTTCTAAACTAATGAAGAAAATGAAGGGTGGATTAAAGCATCTTATTAACTTGGCTGACCTAAATGCGGGCTAAGGGAAAATACTGTCCTTTCTCACCAAACATACAGAAGAGCTACAATGGAAGCATGTAGCTGTCCTGTAGACTCAGTAAGGTGCTGGAGCACAACCAAAAGGAAAACATCTGTTGAAAAGCTGGGTAAGTTAAACTGCGTTTTCAAGGAGAACTAAACATATGTATTAGGGTCTTGCAGAAACTCAAACACTATCCAGGCAAGATCACTGTCAAGTTATTCTAGCTTAGGTAAATATTCTTGGTTGTAAAGATGGCACTGTTAGTTTATGGTAATTATTTTTGTCAGGTATTAATTCCTTTCTTGATCTCAATAAGATAATAACATGAAATCCCTGGGTTGGTATTATTCATTAGAATCCCAGCAAGTCTGACTATCTAATTGTACAATTGATGCATTAAGAACTTGACCTACGTTATTTTAAAAACGAGAACTAACACAACTTGAAGACCTGTATTATATAAGCATGTTTTCCTTTTTAAGGGAGAATATTCCAGCCAGTATTACATCTGGACACACTAACTGAATGAGCACATTTCTCTAGGGCTTTACTGTACAAGAATTAGGGAACTTTAAGAAGCCTCAAATGCCTAGACTGGGACATTATCTAACAGCTGCACTTGGAGGCTGCAGATGGAGAGAGTGATTAGAGAATCCAATAGCTCTGCAGATGTAAAGCATAATTAGGGATCCTTTCTCTTTGAGACCATAACGATGCTGAGAAAAGTATTAGAAAAGCAAAGGAAGTACTTAGCTGCATATCATCAAAAGCATGGTAGTGCACATAGTGGTAAAAGGAGGGAGCCAGCGCCAGAGACTACTGCACTGACTGGTTACCTTGCAATTCAGCCACCCGGACCATCATGTGGTGAGCAGTGGCAGTAGCAGCCTGCTTGCACCATCTGCCTGGCCCCAACTCCCAGATGATCCTTAACCCTGCCCTCAGTGATGTCACTGGGTGTGCAATGTGGTAAAAGGATTGGGGCACACACCAGAGGCACAATGCGCCAGTGAAGGAGCGTGACAAAGCAGCTGCTTTCTGCAGACACTGGGTGGACCATATGGTGCTCATTTTCAAAGAACACATCAAAACACAGAAGTCACAAAGATGTGTCTAACACGGCGAAGGTGACAAAAAAGAACAACTAGATGATGCCCAACATAAAAGGAGTTTATTAAAACATCCAAAGACTCGACACGAGTCGTTTGTCGGCAACACTGGCCTGTCTCAGGAGTCATCAGTAGGATGTCTCTAACTAAACCTGCTGACTGTTCAAAGAAACACCAATTATTGCACCTGATTAGAAATAAAAGCAGTAAAATTGTTAACTCAGAGCAGCACATTTTAACAGGATAGCTAGTGATTTTACTTAAAATAAGATGCAATAATTGGTGGCTGCCCTGGAAAAGAAACTTGATAAACTGCTCGCTTCGGAATAATCTTCACATGGTTGGCATACCTGAGTCTGTTGCCAGTGCAGAACTACTAGGCTTTCTTGAGGCTAGGACTGTTTAGCTTGGAGTAAAGACAGCTGAAGGGAGATATGATAGAGGTCTGTAAAATAATGAGTGGAGTGGAAGAGGTAGACATGAATCGCTTGTTTATGCTTTCCAAAAATACTAGAACTAGGGGGCAGGCAATGAAGCTGCAAAGTAGTAATTTTAAAACAAATTGGAGACAATATTTCTTCACTCAACATGTAATTAAACTCTGGAATTCATTGCCAGAGAATGTGGTAAAAGCAGTTAGCCTAGCATGGTTTAAACAATGTTTGGATAACTTCCTACAAGAAAAGTTCATAAGCCATTATTAAGGTAGACTTGGGGAAAATCCACTGCTTATTTCTAGGATACACAGCATAAAATGTATTATACTGTTTTGGGATCTTGCCAGGTACTTGTAGCCTGGATTGGCCACTGTTGGAAACAGGATGCTGGGCTTGATGGACCTTTGGTCTGTCCCAGTATGGCAACGCTTATATTATGTTATGTTCTTATTTTTTCAATCGTTGGCATTTCTGTATCACGCAGGTCCCCTCAAAATCAAGCAAGCCTATAGGATTGGATTGAAGAAACCAGGCGATCAATGGCCCATGGTGGTCATACTTTGCCTATTAAACTTTGCACATAAAACTGAAAGGAGAAACAGGGGTGATATGATACAGACGTTCAAATATTTGAAAGGTATTAATCCGCAAACGAACCTTTTCCGGAGATGGGAAGGTGGTAGAACGAGAGGACATGAAATGAGATTGAAGGGGGGCAGACTCAAGAAAAATGTCAGGAAGTATTTTTTCACGGAGAGAGTAGTGGATGCTTGGAATGCCCTCCCGCAGGAGGTGGTGGAAATGAAAACGGTAACGGAATTCAAACATGCGTGGGATACGCATAAAGGAATCCTGTGCCGAAAGAATGGATCTTCAGGAGCTTAGTCAAGATCGGGAGGCGGGGCTGGTGGTTGGGAGGCGGGGATAGTGCTGGGCAGACTTATACGGTCTGTGCCAGAGCCGGTGGTGGGCAGCAGGACTGGTGGTTGGGAGGTGGGGATAGTGCTGGACAGACTTGTACGGTCTGTGCCAGAGCCGGTGGTTGGGAGGCAGGGCTGGTGGTTGGGAGGTGAGGATAGTGCTGGGCAGACTTATACGGTCTGTGCCAGAGCCGGTGGTTGGGAGGAGGGGCAGGTGGTTGGGAGGAGGGGCAGGTGGTTGGGAGGCGGGGATAGTGCTGGGCAGACTTATACGGTCTGTGCCCTGAAGAGCACAGGTACAAATCAAAGTAGGGTATACACAAAAAGCAGCAAATATGAGTTATCTTGTTGGGCAGACTGGATGGACCATGCAGGTCTTTTTCTGCTGTCATCTACTATGTTACTATGTTACTATGCTATTCTACAATCCCTCCGGGCTGATAAGCAATTGGAATACAATGGTCGAAGACTTATATTTTCATGACTACTCTCCAAAAGTATCTGCTCAACGACAGGGCTTTGTTCCAAGTTGTTCCAATGGAAGGTGAAGTTTGCAATTCTCTACCCGGCCAAACTGAGAGTGATGGATCAAAACTTGTGCATACAGAATCCTTACCACTAGGTTTCTTTGTTGCAGACCTGCGGTTCTAGTTTACTGCTGGTTCATGATCTGCTCACTGATTCCTATTACAGGCCTGCTGTTCTGGTACATTTCCAATCCTTTCTCCAATCTTGTGGCCTGCCTGCTAATTCCAGTTACAGCCCTGCAGCCAAGCTATGATTCCTTTTTGATTCCAGCTATTTTGCTTGCAAGTTCCATATCCAGGCTTCTTATCTTTCTGAGTTACGTATCCTGACTCCTCTGAATTTCCCATCCCATTCCTGGCATATGCTGAACATCAACATCTGGGGCTTGGCCCCTCTCGCAGTTCCATAAGTACTTCAGGGCTGATGATTTTGCTACAAATCTTGTTTGACACACAGCCCTCGTCAGATATTATCAGAATTTTTGTGGGCTGCAGAAGGCTGCTCTGTCAGCTGCTTCGCAGTCACTGACAGTATGTCTGGTTACCGTGCCTTTGCCAGAGCACTTCGATGACAAACCAGGATATTTCTGGGAGTTGATTAACCAGCAAAACTTGTGCTTCATGATGTATCCCCAGGAGTTCTCTAATGACAGAAGCAAGTTGGGATGAATGCCAAGCCTACTTACAGTAGAAGAACTAAACTAGGTCTTCCCTTAATGAACCGTAACAGCCCCCTACTGGAGACTTGGAAGGCTTTGCACAAGTTCTTGTTTCAGACCTTTAATTATCCCCACCAAGTTGGTGCTCCAGGACTTGAAACATAGCTCTGGATCTATTTTTAGCATTTGCTTCTTTGTCACAGCGAGTTAGATGAGAAGACTTAGTTGCCAAGTTTCCAAGTTTAACCAGTATTTGATATACCACCCATTCAGGGATCCATGCTGAGTGGTTTACATTAAAATAATTCAAATCAAGGAAAAATAAAAGGGAATTGCATCACAAATAGTAAGAGGAAGAGAAGAGGTGTAGTCAGACAGTGTTGGTGACCTATCCATCTCACCAGAGGCAAGCAAAAGTGGCGATAGTCCAAAAGGCTACCTTTATTAGGTACTATAAGCATCCTGAAATAAAAATGCCTGTATTTCCTTCTTAAAATTTGAGAGTGATTGATCTAGACATAGGTGTAACAGCAGAGCATGCCAAAGTGCGGGACCCATGACACTGAATATAGTTCTTACAGTGTCTAGACAAATAATTCAAAAGTTGTGAACTGAGAGGCAATACTGTTGGGAGGAACAGCGGGATCTTGTGGGGCTATGTGGGATAAGTAAATGAGACAAATAAGGTGGTGTGCCAGAATGGCATATCTTGAAAACCAGAAGTAAGATCTTATAGGTAATCCTGTATAAAATTGGAAGCCAGTATTCTGCATGAAGCAAAGGGGTCACATGATCATATTTCCTCGAATTGGAGTCTTCTAACATGAGAAACACCTATTCCTTGTAGTAAGGCGTTACAATAGTAACACAAGGAGGAAAGATGTAGTGAACAAATTCCTGACAAAGAAAATCAACCTAAACTTAAAAAAGCAGCATTGTACAATTGTGGATACATGAGGCTGGAAGACAAGGTTTAATCTAGGGTGACATCCAGCACCCGTAGAGTCGAACCGAAAGGTACACTAATATTGTCAAGCAAGACTGAGGCAGATAGAGTGGGAGTGATTTTCCACAATAGCAGGAGGCTTTTCGATTTATCAGGGTCCAGTTTTAACTTATTAAGTTGCAACCAGTCTACAACCTTATTCATTTTTCTCATTAAACACAGAAATGGCATTTTGGTCTTGACAATTCAGGGTGCTCAGTATTTGGTCGTTGTCTGCATAGACGAATGGTGTAAGATCTAGCAATTGAATAATGCATAGTAGCGGGACCAGGAAGATATTAAATAGGACTGGTGCTCTCTAGTGTACCAAAGGTGGGGCGGTGAATGCAGTTCACCCCGGGTGCAGGCAGCAAGGGCATGGCTGTTTGCTCTGCCAGTCCCCTGCCCCGGAACAGGAAGTTGACGTCAGAAGGGGCAGGGGACCGGCAGAACCGTGGGTCACGCAGCTGCTCAGCACATCCCCTTGAGTGGGGGGGGGGGGGTGTTTCACCCCAAGTGACAACTAACTGTCAAGGCTAACTTAGATCTCTGTGGCACCCCACAGGTATATTCAAAGGCATTGGAATGGGAGTCTTGCCATAGGACTGTATTGGAGCATCCTGTCAGAAAGGACCAAAACCACTGCAGATCAGTGCCACCCACCTATACCAATCTACTGAAGCCTAGTAAGCATCCAGAGCCCATTCCAAGTGTGATGGTAACCCAACAGCACCCTAAAATGGCAGTACAATGCACATTTGTATTTTAGCAGAGCTCTTTCTTTGCTGCCTGATTCTGATAAACGCTGCTACTTTGTGTTTTATTTATAGCAAAATATAAAGGAAAATCCATCCTAGGTGAGTTGTCAAACAGCAATTGTTCAGTACTTTAGGGGTAGTTCTTTAAGAAGCTGCCTACAGGTAGGTAGCAAGAATGCGTGTAAAGGCTGGAATTGTAGCATATTGGCTAAGCACTATTCTATAAACGCGCACATATGAGCCATAGTGCATGGTTTACAGGTGGATGTTCACATAGATCAAGCATGTAGGCACTAAAAGAGCACTGCTGTGGAACATGCTGAGGCATTCCGTGGTAGTTATCCACTTAGCATGCACTCATCCCACACTGGATTCATTTTCCAGCACAGGAGGCATGCCCATGGCTGGAGAGTAGACATGCCTGAGCTAATCAGGTTGCACGGGCACATTACCGCACGCTACAAGTTCACATACATGAAGCATAGGAGCCCTTTTACTAAGGCACAGTAAGCCTAAAAGAGCACTGCTGTGGAACACAATGAGGCATCGCTTGGTAGTTATCCACTTAGCGTGCACACATCCCACATTGGATTTATTTTCCAGCGCAGGAGGCGTGCCCATGGGCGGGAGAGTAGGCATGCCTGTGCTAATCAGGTTGCACGGGCACATTACCGCACGCTACCCAATTAGTTCTAGAGCCTTTACAACCTCCTGGCAGTAAGGGCTCATATGGCAATGGCCATGCTTTGATAGGAAATTTAGCGGTTGGCCATTACAAAAAAATATGGCATGTCAGCCATTTTCTCGCCACGCTAAAAGTGGCTGCAGCACGTGGAAAACCCACTTTTTAGCATGGCTTGGTAAAAGGACCCCATAATTTCCCAGTCTAAGTGCAAGCATTTACACCAGTTCTATGGCTGGTGTAAGTGTTTGCTCCTAGGATATGGACACGTTCTTGGTATGTTATGCTAGATTTCTGTAAGAAGTCAGCATCTACTTATCTTTATAGAACAGGTTCCAAGTACACACAAGTGTAGGTGCAGCTTTATAGAATTACTCTTTTTATGCTGCCAAGCAAACCCCAAATGGGGAGATTGTGAAGAAGCTTCTTCATCAGATTCTTTGTATCATCAACCTCTTATAATCAGAACGTCCACGGTTGCTGTCTGAATCATATTGATATTAACATTAAGTTGGGGGGGGGGGGGTTACATTTTTATTTGAATTTCACATATAATTACACCAAAGAAAAAAGAATACTTTGATCAGGATACTTGAGGTAGTACATAAAGAAATTTCAAATATAAAATATAACTATACCAACAGGGAAATGTCTATTTAACTCAGGTCTTTAAGTCCACATAAGAAAGGGGCAAGCTACAAGGAAATCCCAAAGGAAGCTGGTCTACAATAGAAACTTTTTAAATTCTATTGAGTGAGACTAACATATGCCAAAATCAAGTACCACCTAATACATATAAACCTAAGCAGTCAATGTTTTTTTCGATTGCCTAATTTGAATTTTCTGTGGGGGAAAATCTCTATGTTCCCAGATGTATGTAAATCGATACAAAATAGAAGAAAACTGCTTTTCAGTTTGCAACAAGTTTTGCTCCTAGGAGCAAAATTTCAGTTAAAATACCTATGCAAATGTATTGTGGTTTTTGAAAGTATTAAATATGTGTTGTATAATAAAGCAAAATTACAATTTTTCCTTGAAGTTAAAGGTGTTATCAGCTTGACTAATTTGACTGGACATTGTTTAAGAGTGAAACTAGTGGGAGGAGAGGGGAACCTATTCCTGTATTTTTTGGGTGGTTTTTTTAAACATTGAGCCAGAGATTTTGTAAAGCCTGAGACAGATACTTTTTCAGGTGGATCTGAATAGTGGTGGTTGTCTATTGTAGATCATTTGTTTTATCCAGATTTTGTCCTCACCGGTTTTTTTATAATGTTATTGTTCTTGCCAAGAGGCAATTTTAGTGGAAAGTACCTTATTTTCAACTGTATTCCAAAAGGTTGAATTCTGAAATGAATAATTTCATTAATGCACTTGGCTTCTTAATAGCTAGAATCACCACTCATGGATTGTCATACATCAGGGTAAGTTGACGGGAGTTTTTTTGAATTCTGAGACTTAGCTCAGTTTGTGGAAACATTTGTACAGTAGAGTATTCTTATAAAATATTTTCTTCCCATCCAACAATCTGTACCACTGAATATTAAAAGTATGTAAACACAGGGAGCACAACATCCTACTGATCTCCTGTGTCAGTGTGTTGGGGAGGGAGAAGGTTCAGCCTTGAGAAAGTGACCTCCATGATGTACTGAGCTTTAGCTGGCTAGGACTGGGTCACATGGTAGATACAGTAGCAGACCTTTTACAATGTCCCTATCTCAGCCCCTAATCTAATAACAATTTTTAAGTCTTACAATGACGGTAAGACATTTTAGGATGTACATTGACCCTTGAGTATAGTTTTATGGCAACAGTATGCTTACTCTTATCTAGTCACTTCATTTTACCAGTGTCTCATAGTTTCTTCAAGTAACTTCTCTTTATTGTCTTTTCTTGCTTTTGTTCCCCCCTTTCCAAAATACTAGCGATCAAAATATTTCCTTTCTACTTCCAATTGGATTTCTGAACTATACAGTCACAAAAATTCTCTTAAACCATGATCAAGTTTATCTTAATCGTGAATAAACAAGGACAAACCAGACTGTCAAAGTATTATGAGCACATGGAACTTCACAAACGGACACTGCTGGAAATGGAAGTGATTAAAAGCTGCCTTTCTCGGCTGAAGGATCAGGTAATGATACATGTCACCCCCATCCTTCTGATGAAAAGCAGGTGAAATTACTAATAAGTGCAACAGTGGTTCTTCCTTGGAACAGATGAAACCCATTTACTTTCTAAGCTCAGAGACTATTACCTTATTCCATTAGTTGCAGAGGTTAACTGTGTTCTTTGTAGGACTCTTAATTATTCTTAGTTTGTATGTACTACCAGCCTCCTTTTACATTTTATTAGTGCAACTACCCAGGAAGCTGTATGTTGTGAAAGAAAAGAGGCTTATGGTGCTAGATCCCATCTTTAGTTCTGAATGAGGTGGGAGCCAAAATAAACTGATACCAAGTTTTATGTATATTGAACATCAACATTTATTGACCAAGAAGGGTAAATACTGACTAAGACAAACCCAGTATTTTAAGTGACACAAATGTTGAAGTTCACAAAAACAAGATGAAGGTGTAGTCATTGTGTACTCTCATCTTTAATGTATCTGGCTGTGCAATTCCTTTCTTCTCTTTTGATAGAGTTATAAACATAGTGCTGGACTGGAGAAAATTGCAGGGGCTGAGTCCCTGGTTGGGATGGGGCCGGACTGGAGAAGGTTGAAGGCGCCGGGCTGAGTCCCCGATGAAGGTTGCAGGGGCTGTGTCCCCAGTTGGGGCAGAGGGGGACTGGACAGGGCCAGAGAAGGTAACAGGGGCCGAGTCCCCTAGTTGGGGCAGGGCCGGACTAGAGAAAGTGCAAGGGCCAAGTTTATCACGTACTTTCTTAAACCTCCATTATCCCAATTGCAGAGGACTTAAATACAAATCAATACATACATCTAGCTTTTCATACATCTGTACACAACGATGGAATGAATTACCAACCACTATAAGAAAAACACACGACTTGATGACCTTCCAGAAACTACTGAAGACTTGTTCAAAAAAGCGTACAAAATGGATCCCTCATAACGATCCTACTCCTAAACTACACCAGACACAATTTTATATTGGAACTCTTTTATTTGGCCTATTTTATTTACACCCTAATTACTGAGAATCATACCCTGTCCTGATATCACAATTCTGGAACGCGCTGCCGCGCAACTTAAAAACGATTCTTGAATTAACTTCCGCAAACTACTGAAGACCCATCTCTTTAACAAGGTATACCAAAAAGATCAACAAATGTGAACTCCTCCACATACATCCAGAATTGCCTTATAAATGCCTGCTTGGCATACTACTATCATGTTTTATCATTATAATGTGAACCAAGATCCTTCTGTAATGCTAAATGTCTATTCTCTTATATATTTCCACCATTCATGAGGTATTGTAAGCCACATTGACCCTGCAAAAAGGTGGGAAAATGTGGGATACTAATGCAATAAATAAATAAAATAAACAAGTTTGATTACTAGGGTAATCAAAATATACAAGATAGTGGTGGTTGCTATATGAATAAGCCATTTTGGCTATCTGGCCCAGTAATTGTAAAAGCTTATTTCGTTAGATGTTAGTTTTATTACAAGTTCAAATTTGGATAGCAATTAAATATATAATTTCTGACACCGAAGAGAGCGGTGAAGGGCAATTCTATAAAGGGCACCTAGATTTAGGTACCAAGGGCTGGATTCAGTAAACGGCACAGAAAATGAACATAACATAAGAATATCTATACTGGGTCAGACCAATGGTCCATCTAGCCCAGTATCCTGCTTCCAATAGTGGCCAATCCAGGTCTTAAGTACCTGCGGATACCCAAATAGTAGCAGGATTCCATGTTACCAATCCCAGGGACAGCAATGGCTTCCCCCATGTCCATCTCAGCGCCAAAGAAACTCAGCATTTCAGGATTGGCAGCCTATGGGGCTCATTTTCAAAGCACTTAGACTTACAAAGTTCCATAGGTTATTATGGAACTTTGTAAGTCTAAGTGCTTTGAAAATATGCCTCAAGTAGCATAGCGCATAGGGCCAGGATCTGCGCTTAACTTTTAGGTTTGACGATTTACACCAGCTGAACCCTGGAGTAAATCCCTGTGTCTAAATTAGTCATGGATCCCCCAAAATCTGTAGTAGTGCGTGCATCTTAAGTGAACGCCCCTGACTCGCACATGCCCCTTCCATGACCACACCCCCTTTTCAGCTGCGCACTAAAGGATTTACATGCATATCTTTATAGAATAACGCTTAGCAAGGTGTGTATGTAAATCCAAACTTGCGAGTTAGTACCAATAATTGATAGCGCCCAGTTATTGAAGCTAAAAGGCTTGTTACTTAAATTGCACATGCACATTGGGCACATCCAAAATTTGTGTGCACAATTTTATGCACCATTTATAGAATGCCCTTACAGATATGTTCATCAACTTATTGAATAGGCGCACATACGCATGTGAATGACATCACAAATTGGTATGTATATACATATGTGGTAGCGCTATTCTATAAAATTAGTGCACTAGTTGCATGGCTCATAATAGCAAATGGCTGTACCAGTGGTCGGAGCATAGGCATTCTGCCTAGCAATACACACACCTTATTGAAAAGTACCAGATGCGCACATTGCAAAATGGCTGACATTGACCTGGAGTAAGCTGTTGCATCAGTTTCAGCATGCTAAAGCAGCTTCATGCTACTATTCTATAACAGGTTAGGCCGGGGCGGTCCAAGGCAATCTGCTGCCTGAGGTGAGGGCTAAGATAGCACACCTCCCATGTCATGGTCTGGCATCTCCCCCCTTGCTTCTTCAACTCCCTTCCCCAAGCCTACCTTTGTTTTCCAAAATGCAGCGGCAGCAGCAATTCTCAAACGCTGGCCTGCTGCTGGTACCGGCCTTTTCTCTCTACTGTGGCCCGCTTCTGAGGAAACAGGATGTTATGTCAGAGGCAGGCTACACTAGAGAGAAGAGGCTGGTACCGGCGGCAGGGCAGCCAATAGGAATTGCTGCTGCCGTCTTTTAATAAACAAAGGTTGTCTTGAGGAAGGGAATTGAAGAAGGATGAGGGAGGTGCCATATCACAACGGGAGGAGGGGATATGCCACTCCCGGAAGACTGCCACCTGAGGCCCCCACCTCAGGTGGCCTAATGGTAGGGCCGCCACTGGGTTAGGTGCGCCTTAAGGTAGTTATAGAATTGGTGCTAAGTGCACTTATTTGTTGTTCTTACATTAGACATCACTGTATAGAATTGCCCCCTTTGCCTTTTGTATGCTGCTCTCTCTGTGCTGAGATATTTGAAGTTCTTTTCTGTTTGTTTGTTTTTTTTTGTTACATTTGTACCCCGTGCTTTCCCGCTCATGGCAGGCTCAATGCAGCTTACATATACAGGTTGTCACATCTGTGGCCGTGACCCCTCTCCGACTCACCGTATTTCCTGTGGTCAGCTTCTGAGCTGGCTTCTGTCTGTTCCTTGTGAGTTAGTTCTGTCTCTGTCTCAGTGTGCTGGCTGCATTAGATTGTCTGTGTGCTGTCACCTGTTCCAGATTTCAGCCCAGTCCGGTCCGGATCTTCCGGTTTGCCAGACTTGCTTGCTTGGATTGAACCTACACAGCACCCGTAGTTTCCTGGTGATGGTTACAGCTGAGCTCCAGGTGCTGCTGAGCTTATTAGCCATTCTGAAACACTCTGCTTTGCCTTTGCATTGCGTCTAAGGCTCTGGCATGTTGGTGCTTGTTGCACTTCAGCCTAGTTTGATTCCTGTTCTAGTTCCTTGCCTGATTCTGTTTAGTTTATGTGTAGCTTAGCTTGTAATGTCCTAGTCTTGACTCTTGTTTGTATTTACTGTGTCTGGTTCTGGGTTCTCTGTGTTTCTTGTTTAGTGGCTGCCGGGCAGCTTTTAGTCTGTCTTTTGTTTTTCAGTGTTTGGTTCCCTGCTGCAGTGGCTGTTTACAGCTTTCAGTCTGGTCTTTTGGCTTCTCATTCCCTGCCTGGCTGTCTCTGTATTGTCCTCTCCCCTCTGACCCTCAGTCCTGGTTCAGCCTAGTGGGGTTTCCAGTCCTGCCTTGCCCAGTAAGCCCTGCCGGACACCTGCAGCCATAAGCTCAACGTTTGGTGAAAAGTGGCCAAGTGCAGGTGAAGTTTAAGGGTGCCTGCTCTGCTTCAGTCCTGCCTGTTTGCCTCTGCTGCAACTCCAGTCCGGAGTTCCAGTCTGGTTCTGCTTAGTCTCTGGTGTGGGGTGGTTTTGCCTGCCACTGCCGCTCTTCGGCAGTGGCCCAAGGGCTCACAACCCAGTTTCCAGCTGTGAAAACGTGACACAGGTACTTATTTGTACCTGGGGCAATGGAGGGTTAAGTGACTTGCCCAGAGTCACAAGGAGCTGCCTGTGCCTGAAATGGGAATCGAACTCAGTTCCCCAGTTCCCCAGGACCAGAGTCCACCACCCTAACCACTAGGCCACTCCTCCACTCCAGAATGTTCAGAATATAAACCACATTGATATGTTTGCCACTAAAGGCAGTGTAGTAAATCCAAATAATCATAAACTCATTCCATCTTTGTAGTGACCAGTTCTATCATAATCCATATGTCCCTAAGATGGAGTTCTCAGTTTTTCTGCTGTTGTGAGATACAGTGGAATTGTCACGATTGAGCAAACCCAACAAAGAGCCAGGGACCGCCTGCTGTTGGGAGATCTACATTATCAGCACTGAGGGGCAGAGCCACAGAGACAGTAGCAGTGATTGTGCATTGGGACATCTGTGCGGCACTGCTGAACTTACCTCTTGCAGAGTTACCATGCTGCTTTCAATCCTATCAGTCAATTTCCGATGCAACTCGGCAAGAGGAGAAACGTAATCATGCCTTATCTCCTGCTGCTAGAGCCACATCTTGATAAGACCTGCCAGATCTCACAGTTCATACTATGAGACTTTGCCATGTGGCAGTAGGAGATAAGGTGCTTAAGCTTTCTCTTGCTGCTGAGCAACATCAGGGATCAGATAGGAAGCACTGTGGCAACACTACTGGAGATAAGAATAATATCTGTTATGCTGACTTCTTACCAGTGCCCCAGTCTAATGGCTTTATCTGCCCATGGGATGGGGGTGGGGGAATAGGCTGTTCCTCTAAACTCTTAACTGCACTCCTGACCCTGTTCCTGGACCCCCACCTCGGACACCACACCACTGCCCACTCAGTTCGCTCCCTAGACTAGATCTACCTGACTCACACCCTCGCTGTGCACCTGACATCCCTCTCTTTTGCCCTGCTGCACATCCATCCTGCCTCAGACACGCTCACTGTATCACTGTCCCAGACACCCTACAAACATACACAGTCGTACATTACACTCCTGCTGCACCCTGATATGCACATGCCCCTCATCTCCCATCTCAGAATCTTAGCCACAACAGACATTTTCTACTGATATCCTTACTGTCTCAGAGACTTCATATGTCGCCCCAATGCCCTACATACCCCTGTCCCAGACACCCACCCACCCACACATCATTCCTACACTCAATTTCTATTCACACACCCTGCCTCAGACACCCCTCAGATTATCATAAATACTTCTAGTCCCTCACTGAAGCTCTGAGGGAGACTCCCTGGCTCCACACACTTTCTTCGGCAACAAGGTATTATAGGAGAACATTTTAATTTCTTCACCAGGGCCCTACTGGGTTCTATCTATTCCACTGCTGAAATATAAACTAAATTTATCCATAAAAGCCTGTGATGTTATATTTTAATTATAGAAAGTCTAAGTAGTGCAATTGTGAAGTAAAAGATGTTAATGGTGCATTCTCTGAGGACAAGCAGGCACTGTCACTTTAAATCTTTGAGGCAGTGCCTTCCCGCCCAATGCTTGAGTGTGGGACCAGTAGTCTATTGTTTTCCGTGGAGCAGAGAGGTTGATTTTTTAATCTCTCCTTAGCATGTTAAACTTTTGCTTTGTTGGTGCCTTCCCTTTTTCGGGACATGTTTTCTTCATATTCTTGTTTTTTCAGTATTCAGTTGTTCAAATTATCCATTTTTAAAACTATTTTCATTTTTCAATTTTTGGCTTTTTGGGTCCTCTGAGCTCTTGTCTTGCCCAGGAAACGTCAACTATTTTCGGGTACGCAACTACTCAAGCTCCCCCTGCCATAGAGTCTTTTGACCTAGCGTTGGCCATTTTTCCCTCCATGACAACAAGAGGTCTTAGTCGATTTAAGAAGTGTTCTTGATGCAATAGGACTGTTTAATGCACAGACCCCCATAACTGGTGTGTTCAGTGCTTAGGTTCATGAACATACAATATAGTCATCTGCGCATGCAAGTGAGGACCTTTAAAGTCCACAGAGTCCAGCATGAAAGAATTTTTGGTCCTACATTGGCATCTGCATCGAGCATGACAGGGGATTCGGTACCTGACACAGAACCTGCATTGACATCAGGTGCACCGACGCAACATTGAGAAGGTCCAGCATCAGGCTCAGTACTATGTACTCATAACGACTCTACATCCTCGTCAATGGTGGTGCACGCATGGAGGGACCTTCTGCATAAAAAACCTAAGAAGCATCGCCATCATTCTACCTCCAGGCACTCTGCCTATACCTCCCCTACATCAATGTCCTTGATGCACAGAAAGCGTCCATGCCACAGTGACCACTCTCCTTCTCTCCAGCTCATTTCTCATTGAAAGCCTTTGAGGTCTTTAAGATCTCCTATCCCTGCACGGGTTATAACTCAGGCTGCTTCCACAACACTTTCTCAGCTGATACCAACGCCGACTCTTCACAAAGAAATCCGGTCTATGCTGAAAAAGGAACTTTCAGGGCTACTGCATTCACAGTCTGTACAGGCTTACAAGGTTTCTTGTGCCTGCCTCAGCCCAGCCCGTCAATGCATCGGAGAGACAGTCACGGGAAAGGTCCTGCACAGCAGCTCAGTGTTGACTGTCCTACGTGGCACAAACCTGACCAACGCATGTGTCGACATCACCAGAAGAACTTTCCCTAACTGCAGAGACTTATCTGCCTCGACTCAGAGCTGATGTTCTAGTCGTTACTCTCTTTCACTTATTTCCCATGAACAGTACTTTGAAGAGTCGGACTCGGACCTCTCCCAGGAGACAGATCAAGACCCACAGCTGAGGAATCCTATGGTATTCCATCTGATTCATCTCTGCCACCTGAGAGACATAGATCTCCTCCAGAGAGTATATCTTTTCCTGGCATTGTCTGAGAGATGGGTCAAGTCATATCTTTCAAATTAGAAACAGAGGAAGAACCTCGTTCAGAGCTTTTTGACGTTCTAGATTATGATTCTCCTTCTAGTGAGGGCATTGAAGTTCCACTTCATTCAATTAATTTAAGTAAAAACTGGGAGACTCTACTGTCAGTTCAAGTAGCCACATCAAAAGGTCCTCACCACAGATGCCTCCATGGTAAGTTGGGTGGTCACCTCGATGGTCTCCATGCACAGGGTTCTTGGTAGAAAAGATATCATATCAATCTCCTAGGATTAAGAGCAGTTTGGAACGCTCACAAAATCTTCCAGAACCGTATCCTCTGTCAGGTAATACTCATTCACACAAATAACCAGGTAGCAGTGTATTACCTGAACAAACAGGGACGAACAGGTTCTTACCATCTCTGTTGCCAAGCAATACAAATATGGACTTGGACAGCTTCTTAAAACATCTTTGTAAGAGCTGTTTACCTAGCTGGATAACAAAATCCTGTGGCAGACAAACTGAGCAGAGTCCTTCAGCACCTTGGTAGTCGTTGAATATGCCAACATTGGGGGACACCAGCGATAGACCTCTTCACTTCTTCTCAGAACATCAAGCTTCCCTGCTTTTGTTCCTGAATATATGCTTCCAATCGTACTTCTCCAGATGCCTTCTTGCTTCACTGGGGAACATACCTTTTATAAGTTTTTCTCCCCATTACTTCACCTAGGGAAAACTCTACTCAAACTGCATTGAGACCAGGGGACCATGATTCTGATAGCTCCCTGTTGGCCACGTCAAATCTGGTTCCCTCTTCTCCTTGAGTTAACCTCTAGGGAGCCATTAAAGTTAGATCCTTATTCAACCTTAATAACACAGAATGAGGGCTTCCTTCTTCATCCAGACCCTTGCTCTCCAGCCCTTATGGCTCAGTTTCTGACAGTGTACATTTACGCTCATTAAACCTTCTTAGCCTCTAGGAAAACTTCTACACAAAAGTATTACCATTAATACCTCTTCTGCCAGAAGAATCAGTGTGCTTCAAGCCCTAATGGCAAACCCACTTTATATATGGTTATACCACGATAGGGTTGTACACCGAACCCATCCCAAATTCTTTCCTAAAGTGGTGTCAGAGTTCGATCTCAATCAATCCAGTACACTACCTGTCTTCTTCCCTAATCCAACAGTAATCCTGGAGAAGAAGAACTTGTGTGCCTTGGCCTGCAAACGTGCTTTAGCATACTGTCTAGAACTTAAAGATAGAAAGTCCTCCCAACTTTTTGTGTCCTTCAACCCTGATAGCTTGGGGATTCCCTTCACCAAATGTACAGTCTCAGTTTGGCTAGCTGATCGTGTCTCCTACCCTTATACTCAGGCTAGACTGACCCTTCATAGCCGAGTCACCACTCACAGTCTAAGAGCCAAGGCGGCTTCATGAGCCCATTTCCACTCTGCCTCCATTGAAAATATTTGCAAGGCGGCTAGGTGGTCTTCTATCCACGCCTTTACTGCTCACTACTGTTTGGAGCATCATTCCAGGTGGGATACCTGCTTTGGACAAGCAGTCCTACAGAATCTTTGTACTACTTAAGTCAGCTCCACCCTCCAGCCCCTTTTTGTTCCCCATTAGGCTCACTATCCTTAGTTGCAGAAACTGATTTATATTGTAAGCCTGGTAGCTAGTGAGTCCCATATGTGAGAATATTATGCCTGCTTGTCCTTGGAGAAGGCTAGTTACTTACCTGTAGCAGATGTTCTCCAAAGACAGCAGGCGTATATTCACATTGCTCCCACCTGCCCATTTAGTACTGTACTGCTGGTCCCGTGCTTGAGCATCAGGCAGTAAAGGAACCACATGTATGTCGTGGGGGCACTGCCTCAAAGATTTAAAGTGACAGTACACTTGGCAGTGTCCGCACCGGGCTCCATGGATGACGTCACCCACATACAAGACACCTACTGTCCTCGGAGAGCACCTGTTACAGGCAAATAACTTAGGTTTCACCTGAGAAAACCACAATATGTGCAATGAAACAAAGGATAGTTTGAAATTCTGTGGTTCTTGAAGCACAGGTCCCCTTCCTGGGTGATCTTTATGAGAGATTTTCATAGCTATCATGTTGCCCTCCCATGATGACTCATAGAACCAGACTGCCAGGACTTTAATAATTAGACAGTGGTCAGACAGTTTTTTCTTCTCCAATAGTAACAGCTGATTTGGGCTTTGATTTTTTATTATCTCTTTGTATATAAACAAAGGTAGAAAAATATTTGCTTGAAAGAAGGAAAGGGTGTGCAAAAAAAAATTTAATCTGACAATTAACCCCACCATATTCACCACAAGAGAAAGAATAGAAATTCACTGGCTGGTTGGTTTACTGTTCTCATCCAGCTGGAAATCACCAAATTCTTCAAGGATGTAGTCATTTACTTTATTTGTAACTAACTGTCTATTGTGTTGTTGTTTTTTTTCTCAGTGTTCCTTCATAGAGTATAAAGATTTCAAATTAGTGTACCGGCAATATGCAGCTCTATTTATAGTGGCTGGGATTGACGATGCAGAGGTAAGAGACTTCATGCCTTCAAAGAATCATGTTTAATAACATTTTCCAGAGGGAGGGGAAGCTGACATCAGCATCTCTCCCTATGCTGCCCTTATTAAGAGACTCATCAAGGGTGTGGCCTAGGCAGCTTACATATTATGACATTCCTGGACTATGATAGCATTGCACAAAATGCAGATATTCTGGCTCTTTCCATCCCTTGTGTTTGTGTGTGAATATGTATATTATATAATCTATGTTGTTTCTTTGAGTGTTTATGTATATAATCTTTGTTGTAACCGCCTTTATGAAGAGATTCACCCAAGACAGTGTTTTAACATAAAACTTATAATTTTGTTAACAGCATAACAATAGTAAAAATGACCAAATATAAACATAAATGCAATAAGATCCTCTTTTATCAAGCCGCACTAGCAGTCCCTGGTGTGGCAATGCTGTCAAAGCCTATTCACTTTGAATGGGCTTTGTTGGCATTGCCACGTGAGAACCACTAGCGTGGCTTGATAAAAGAGGCTCTAAATGAGGTAAGCTTGTGAACAGCAAATTAAAACCTAATTATAGGTCTACCATGAAACAGTTTCAAAAATATACACATTTAACAGCACTGAAATTCAAATAACAGAGATATAGAGGCATATTTTCAAACCTCTTAAACTTACAAAGTTACATAGAGGGGCATTTTCGATAGAACGTCTAAATCTGAATTTGGACGTTTCACACAAAACGTCCAAATTCTGAACAGGAAAGAAGGTCATTTTCGAAAAAGAAAAACATCTATCTTTTGTTTTCGAAAATACTTTCGACGTTTTGTTTTTTGGACTTTTTTTAGGGGGGCCATTTTCGGAAAAAAAAAAACGTCCGAGTGCAAAACACACAAAATCAAGCCATTGGGATGGAGGAGGAGCCAGCCTTTTTAGTAGACTGGTCCCCCTGACATCCCAGGACAGCAATAAAGCACCCTAGGGGGCACTGCAGTGGACTTCATAAACTGCTCCCAGGTACACATCTGACCGTTACTCCCTTACCTTGTGTGCTGAGCCCCCCCAAAACCCACCCCAAACTGTATACCACTATCTTAGCCCTTATGGGTGAAGAGGGCACCTATATTTTGGTACAGTGGGTTTCTGGTGAGTTTGGGAGAGCTCACAGTTTCCTCCACAAGTGTAACAGGTAGGGGGAAGTATGGGCCTGGGTCCACCTGTCTGCAGTGCACTGCACCCACCACTAGACTACTCCAGGGACCTGCATTCTGTTCTAATGGACCGGAGTATAACATCTGAGGCTGGCAAGTAATGTTCTTAATCACAATTTGGGGGGGTTGAAGGGGGTTAGTGACCACTGGGGGCGTAAGGGGAGGTCATCCCTGATTACCTCCAGTGGTCATCTGGTCATTTGGGGCACCTTTTTGTGCCTTATTCGTAATAAAAACAGGTGTAACTCAAAACATCTAAGTTTTAGTCCTGGTTGTTTTTGTTTTGTTCCATTATGGCTGAAAAACGTCTAAGTCTTAGGAATGCCCAAGTCCCATCTTGAATATGCCCCTGGCACACCCCCTTAAAATTTAGATGGACTTCTGACGGAAAGATGTTTCAAAAATACTGATTTGGATGTTTTTCTGAGATAAACATCCAAATGCAGACGTCACTTTTTGGATGTTTTTCTCATTTGAAAATGAGACCCATAGTAACCTATGGAAACCTGTACATAAGAACATAAAAATAGCCATACTGGGTCAGACCAATGGTCCAACCAGCCCAGTATCCTGTTTCCAACAGTTGCCAATCCAGGTCACAAATACCTGGCAAGATCCCCAAAAAGTACAAAACATTTTATACTGCATATTCCAGAAATAGTGGCTTTTCCCCAAGTCCATTTATTTATTTTTTATTTTTGTTACATTTGTACCCTGCGCTTTCCCACTCATGGCAGGCTTAATGCGGCTTACATGGGGCAATGGAGGGTTAAGTGACTTGCCCAGAGTCACAAGGAGCTGCCTGTGTCTGAAGTGGGAATCGAACTCAGTTCCTCAGTTCCCCAGGACCAAAGTCCACCACCCTAACCACTAGGCCACTCCTCCACATTTAATAACGATCTATGGACTTTTCCTTTAGGAAGCCGTCCAAACCTTTTTTAAACTCCACTAAACTAACCGCCTTTACCACATTCTCTGGCAACGAATTCCAGAGTTTAATTACACGTTGAGTGAAGAGAGATTTTCTCTGATTCATTTTAAATTTACTACCTTGTAGCTTCATCACATGCCCCCTAGTCCTAGTATTTTTGGAAAGCACAAACAGACGCTTCACATCTACCCATTCAACCCCACTCATCATTTTATAGACCTCTATCATATCTCCCCTCAGCCACCTTTTCTCCAAGCTGATGAGCCCTAGCTGCTTTAGCCTTTCCTCATAGGGAAGTCGTCCCATCCCCATTATCATTTTCGTCGCTCTTCTCTGCACCTTTTCTAATTCCACTATATCTTTTCTGAGATGTGGCGACCAGAATTGAACACAATATTCAAGGTGCGGTCACACCATGGAGCGATACAAAGGCATTATAACATCCTCATTTTTGTTTTCCATTTCTTTCCTAATAATACTTAACATTCTATTTGCTTTCTTAGCCGCAGCAGCACACTGAGCAGAAGGTTTCAATGTATCATCAATGACGACACCTAGATCCCTTTCTTGGTCCATGACTCCTAACGTGGAACCTTGCATGACGTAGCTATAATTCGGGTTCCTCTTTCCCACATGCATCACTTTGCACTTGCTCACATTAAACGTCATCTGCCATTTAGACGCCCAGTCTCCCAGTCTCGTAAGGTCCTCTTGTAATTTTTCACAATCCTCCCGTGATTTAACGATTTTGAATAACTTTGTGTCATCAGCAAATTTACTGTAATTACCTCACTAGTTACTCCCATCTCTAGGTCATTTATAAATATGTTAAAAAACAGCGGTCCCAGCACAGACCCCGGGGAACCCCACTAACTACCCTTCTCCATTGAGAATACTGAGCATTTAACCCTACTCTCTGTTTTCTATCTTTTAACCAGTTTTTAATCCACAATAGAACACTACCTCCTATCCCATGACTCTCCAATTTCCTCTGGAGTCTTTCAGGAGGTACTTTGTCAAATGCCTTCTGAAAATCCAGATACACAGTATCAACCGGCTCACCTTTATCCACATGTTTGTTCACCCCTTTAAAGAAATGTAGATTGGTGAGGCATGCTTTTGAATATGCTCTGTAATTTTGTTCTTAATAATAGTCTCTACCATTTTGCCTGGCACCGACTTCAGACTCACTGGTCTATAATTTCCCAGATCTCCTCTGGAACCTTTTTTTTAAAAATCGGCGTTACATTGGCTACCCTCCAATCTTCTGGTACCATGCTCGATTTTAAGGATAAATTACATATTTCTAACAATAGCTCCGCAAGCTCATTTTTCAGTTCTGTCAGTACTCTGGGATGAATACCATCCAGTCCAGGAGATTTGCTACTCTTCAGTTTGTAGAACTGCCCCATTACATCCTCCAGGTTTACAGAGAATTCATTAAGTTTCTCCGACTCATCAGCTTCGAATACCATTTTCGGCACCAGTATCCCACCCAAATCTTCCTTGGTGAAGACCAAAACCAAGAATTCATTTAATCTCTCCGCTACGGCTTTGTCTTCCCTGTTCGCCCCTTTTACTCCTCGGTCATCTAGCGGTCCAACCAATTCTTTTGCCGGCTTCCTGCTTTTAATATATCTTTAAAAAAATGTTACAATCCACCTTATAATCGAACGAGAAAAACGCCCAAGTTCCGACCTAAATCGGGAGATGGACGTTTATCTCACAAAAACGAATAAAGCGGTATAATCGAAAGCCGATTTTTGGACGTTTTCAACTGCACTCCGTCGCGGATGCGGACAAAGTTGATGGGGGCGTGTCAGAGGTGTGGCGAAAGCAGAACTGGGGCGTGGTTATCTGCCGAACAAAGATGGGCGCATTTCACCGATAATGGGAAAAAAGTATGCGTTTTTAGCTAGAATTTAGAACACTTTTCCTGGACCCTGTTTTTTCACGAATAAGGCCCCAAAAAGTGCCCTAAATGACCAGATGACCACTGGAGGGAATCAGGGATGACCTCCCCTGACTCCCCCAGTGGTCACTAACCCCCTCCCACCACAAAAAATGAAGTTTCACAACTTTTTATTTTCACCCTCAAATGTCATACCCAGCTCCCTGACAGCAGTATGCAGGTCACTGGAGGAGTTGTTAGGGGGTGCAGTGGACTTCAGGCAGGTGGACCCAGGCCCATCCCCCCTACCTGTTACAATTGTGCTGCTTAATGCTTATTAGTCGTCCAACCCCCCCAAACCCACTGTACCCACATGTAGGTGCCCCCCTTCACCCCTTAGGGCTATAGTAATGGTGTAGACTTGTGGGCAGTGGGTTTTGAGGGGGATTTGGGGGGCTCAACACACAAGGGAAGGGTGCTATGCACCTGGGAGCTCTTTTACCTTTTATTTTGGTTTTGTAAAAGTGCCCCCTAGGGTGCCCGGTTGATGTCCTGGCATGTGAGGGGGACCAGTGCACTACGAATCCTGGCCCCTCCCACGAACAAATGCCTTGGATTTATTCGTTTTTGAGCTGAGCGCTTTCATTTTCCATTATCGCTGAAAAACAAAAACGCCCAGCTCACACATTGTTGAATAAAACATGGGCGTCTATTTTTTCCCAAAATACGGTTCGGTCCACCCCTTCACGGACCCGTTCTTGGAGATAAACGCCCATGGAGATAGGCGTTTTCGTTCAATTATGCCCCTCTATGTGTTTTTGCCTCCAACACAATCTTTTTTTCGAAGTTCCTCTTAGCCTTCCTTATCAGCGCTTTGCATTTGACTTGACATTCCTTATGCTGTTTCTTATTATTTTCAGTTGGTTCCTTCTTCCATTTTCTGAAGGATTTTCTTTCAGCTCTAATAGCTTCCTTCACTTCACTTTTTAACCACGCTGGTTGTCGTTTGGTCTTCCGTCCTCCTTTTTTAATACGTGGAATATATTTGGCCTGGGCTTCCAGGATGGTGTTTTTGAACAGCATCCACGCCTGATGTAAATTTTTGACACTTGCAGTCGCTCCTCTAAATTTTGTTTTTACCGTTCTTCTCATTTTATCATAGTCTCCTTTTTTAAAGTTAAATGCTAACGTATTTGATTTCCTATGTATATTTACTTCAAAGTAATATCAAATCCAATCATATTATGATCACTGTTATCAAGTGGCCCCAGTACCATTACCTCACGCACCAGATCATGTGCTCCACTAAGGACTAGGTCTAGAATTTTTCCTTCTCTCGTCGGCTCCTGTACCAGCTGCTCCATAAAGCAGTCCTTGATTTCATCAAGGAATTTTACCTCCCTAACGTGCACCGATGTTACATTTACCTAGTCAGTATCGGTGAAATGAAATCACCCATTATTATCGTGTTGCCCAGTTTGTTTGTGTCCCTAATTTCCTTTAACATTTCTGCATCTGTCTGTTCATCTTGGCCAGGCGGACGGTAGTACACTCCTATCACTATCGTTTTCCCCTTTACACATGGAATTTCAATCCACAGTGATTCCAAGAAGTGTTTTTTTTCCTGCAGAATTTTCAATCTATTTGATTCAAGGCTCTCATTAATATACAATGCTACCCCTCCACCAATTCGATCCACCCTATCACTACAATATAATTTGTACCCCGATATGACAGTGTCCCACTGGTTATCCTCCTTCAACCAGGTCTCAGAGATGCCTATTATATCTAATTTTTCATTTAGTGCAATATATTCTAACTCTCCCATCTTATTTCTTAGGCTCCTGGCATTCGCATATAGACATTTCAAACTTGTGCTCCGAAAATAAGCCCCATTATACAATGTCAGCATAATACTAATGAAACATCTAATAAGCACGCATTAGAACATTCAAGTAACAGAGATATGATGCTAATGCTTTTCTACAATACAACTTACCATATAGCTGAGAGGCCAAGTGCAGATATATAAATGGGGATAAGATGGGCGGTACAGTTGGGGTAAATAGATGGGTGGCTAAACTCTAGGCAAGTTCTTTGTACTGTTAAACAAGATATTACAGTGTGCGTAGCAAGCTAGTCTAGGCACAGAGTGGTGCATAGTCAAGCACCCTATGTATTAAAGGCTTTGGAGAAGAGCCAGGCTTTCATCTGCTTCCTGAAGTAGAGGTAGTCTCAAGTTAGATGTAGCCCTGCTGGGAGTAAATTACAAAATGTGGGGGCTACTCCTGAGAGAGCTCACTAGCAGGCATCACATCATACAATTTATTTTGATGAGGGAATAAACAGTGATTTTCCTTGAGAGGATCTTAGAGGTCTTAAAGGTATGTTAAAGGTCTCTTTAAGTACTCTGGCTCATTTTGTCTGAGGACATTGAAAATCAAACAACAGAGTTTTAAATTTAGCCGTGTAAGCCACTGGTAGCCAGTGTAGTTTTTGCAGTAAGGGTGTAATGTGGTCATTCCACTTGCAGTCTTCTATCAGTCATGCGGTTGCATTCTAAATTAGTTGGAGCTGATGCAAACTCTTTTTTTGTCTTGACCAGTTTAAATGGCATTACTGTAGTCTAGTCATGATGTTATCACAGCGTGAACTGTGGTCAGACTTGTCTTACCAATATGTGGAGAGAGATTTCATAGGTGCCGCAGGTGAAAAATACACAAATTCAAACAACCTTTAAAAATTGTATATGTGTGTGTGTGTGTGTATATACATGATTAAAGTCAGGGCATAGCCAGCTGTTCATGGGGGGCCACAGGGATGGACTGGAGGGGGTGCACGCATTCCCCCTCCCCATTAAATATCATACCTTTGCTGGTGAGGATGCCGAAGCTAGTCGAAGAATCCACTGCCAAAGCGTCCCCCCTTCTGCCTTGTGCTGCCTCAGGAGCGAGAAAGTCAGTGGGGTGCCTCCAGCCACCGATGCCTGCACTCCCAGAGCATGCTAAATTCATGCAAGAACTGAGCATGCTTGGGGAGTGCAAGTGAATTTCTTTGGATAGCAGGGCTTCAGCTACCCCACCAGCCATTGAACAGGTACTGTAGCTTTGGAGGGAATCTTCACCCGTTCTCGTTCTCTCTCTTTCTCTCTCTCTCTCTCTCTCATGTATTCCCTGTACTCTCACCCATTCTCTCTGTCATGTCCCCCATGCTCTCACCCATTCTCTCTCTCATGTGCCCTCCTGTGCCTTCACCCATTCTCTCTATGTGCCCCCTATGACTTCACCAGTTCTCTCTCTCTCTCTCTCTCTCTCTCTCTCTCTCTCATGTGCTCCCTTTGCCTTCACCCATTCTCGTTCTCTCCATGTGCCCCCCTATGCCTTCACCCATTCCCTCTCTCTCTGCCCCTTGTACCTTCACACATTCTCTCTCTCTCTCTCTGCATGTGCCTCCCCTGTGCCTTCACCCATTTTCTCTCTCATGTGCTCCCCTGTGCCTTCACCCATTTTCTCTCTCATGTGCTCCCCTGTGCCTTCACCCATTCTCTCTCTCTCTCTCCATGTGCCTTCACCTATTCTCTTTCTCCCAAATATGCCTCCCCTCCCGCATTTTCTCTCAGTTCCCACCTCACTCACTCGTCTGCATGCACACCCACCGTCTCTCACAGACTGCCGTCTCCCTCCCACCTTGTTATGTGCAGTAAGTCTTTGTCCTGCAGCGGCAGCATATTGAAAGGCTGCCCGGACCTGCACAGGGCCTTTCCTTCTGACACGGTGCCCCCTTCTGAAAACAGGAAGTTGCGTCAAAAGGGAATGGGACGGATCAGAAGAAAAGACTCGGTGCAGGCCCAGGCAGCCTTTCAGTACACTGCCGGTTGATGATTTACTGCAAATAACACGGTAAACCAGGAGGGGAGGGTAGAGGAGAGCTGTCAGCTGTCCAGGAGGGGAGGAACAGATGCCAGACAGGGTGTGCAGACGGGAGAGGAAGGCAAATCATCAATCACATTAATTTATAATCGCAATTAGTGATTGATGCGTTAATCACAATTAATATGCAGCCCTTATATATGGATAGATATATATAGAGATATAAATATGGGTATATAATCTTTGTTGTCTCTGTGAGTATCTTTAACCTATAGGAGAGGGCTGGTTTGAGTGGAATAGTACCTAAACATTCTTTTGGTTTGAAAAGAATTAAAAAAAAAATTAACAATATATCGAACAAGTAGATTTGACAATCAACAGATTTAAAGGGATGGACTTTACAGTTTAATCACAGGGTGTTACAGTCCCACAGCAACAATATTATTTTATTTGGCAGTACATATAGCAACCATTATGAAACTGTATAGTTCAGTCAGTAGGTTTATTTATTGTTCCACCTACAACTAAGCAGATTACATTAAAACATCCATAATAAAAATCAAACAAACAAATCTCAAATTACAAAAAAACAAACAAATCTGAAAAGACAATATACAAAATAGACATATCAACCTCAATCCTACACACACACAAATATGTCTTCAGTTGTCAAGTTAAGAGTAGAATTAACAACAACAAAACTGAAAGACATCTAAATGACTAAGACACAGCTCAGGCATGCCAGCTTCCATCCTTTGTCTTTCTTGGTCGTTGTTTTTCTGTGGAGCAAGTACAAAGTGCCATTGCATTCTCCCCGTGTTGTTTTTTTTTTTTTGCAACATTAAAATTCTTGTCTGGTTTGCATTTTTGCACTTTTCTCTCTGGTACATTTTTGCAACCCAAGTTAGGTTTGCCAGATACTTTAAATATGTCTTTATTTATTTAACATGATCACCCTCCGCCTCCCTCTTCTAGGAGCTGGGCTGCCTAACCAGGGTCTTTTTCACAACTGAGTTGTTTGATTTCACTGTAGCTATATGTTTTGGTGAAATATCTCAAAAGACCAGCTGTTTTAAGCATGGCTATGGAGTTGGTACACCAAACCTTCAACTCAGACGAATACTATGTATAATAAATCTAAGAGAAATTTGATTAATTATAGTACCTGTGCTTTGATGCTTCTAGGCTGCATCTCACAGGGACTGGCAATAAATAGTAATCTCCCCTTTCCCCTCGAAAACCCCTCTCCCCAAGTCTCCTTATTCCTTCCCCTTCCCTACAAAGTCACCCCCAACCCTCCCATAGGGCTCACTCAAGCCTACCTGATGGAATTCCCTGATGTCTAGGGGTTTAGGGCACGAGTGATCCGCAGTTGCCCCTGCTGGAATCAAAGTAGCACTGATGACATCTAGTGATAGTCTAGCAGTACTGTCACTAGGGGTAAATCTGCATATACTACCATAATATTATTTCTCCTTTACTTGCCTCTTTTCTGATATGAATTGCTAATTGATTGGTAGACATGAAACAATGTCCAGTGCCTTTTAAAGATATCTTTTGAAGGGGGTATAGTAAATAACAATAACCTGAAACTTGAACGCTTTTTTTGTGGTAGGATGGGTCACCGTCTTGTTTGCCGAATGTTTTGAATTTTCTGTTCCTGACAACTGTCATGTTTGTTCAGTTATTTTTTAAAGCATTTCAAGTTTACATTTTCCAATAAACAGTTTATTATGTGGATTTAGAAGGGGCAGATGCCTTTTTCTCCAGGCTGCCAGAGTGAATTAAAAGGAGTCTTTAATTTTAGTGATATCATGAAATCCTTAGTGGAACGCAGAGCATAGTATGAGAGGTAATAGTGTTGGATCCGCTGGGAAACAATGATCACAACATGATCAAATTCAAGTTGATATCTGGAGTGAAGTCACTAAGGAAATCTACCATAGCGGTATTTAATTTTCAAAAGAATGACTATGACAAAATGAAGAATATGGTTAAACCAGAGCTGCAGAGGTTAGGACTTAAGCAGGCATGGATGTTGTTTAAAAATACCATCTTGAAAGTCCAGTCCAGATATATTCCACATATTAACAAAGGTGGAAAAAACTGTAAGTAAACAACAGCCAGCGTAGTTAAAAGGTGAAGTGATGGAGGCTATTAGAGCGAAAATAACATCCTTCAAAGAATGGAAAAAGGATCTGAATGAAGAAAATAAGAATTAACATAAGCATTGTCACGCTAGATGCAAAGCTTTGATAAAGAAAGCTAAAAGAGAATATGAAGAAAAACTTGCCACAGAGATAAAATCTCATAGTAACAACTTTTTCAGGTACATCAGATGCAGAAAGCCTGTGAGAGAATCCGTGGGACCGTTAAATAATGAAGGAGCAAAAGGGGCACTCAGGGAGGACAAGGCTATAGTGGAGAGATTGAATGAATTCATTGCTTCAGTCTTTACAGAAGAAGATTTAAAAGATCTACCTGTACCGGAATTGTTTTTCAAGGGTGAACATTCAGAGGAACTGAAAGAAATTTTGGTGAGCCTGGAAGACGTCCAGAGCCAAATTGACAGGAGTGATAATTCACCTGGACCAGATGGCATACACCCCAGGGTACTGAAAGATATCAAACATGAAATTGCTGATCTGCTATTAGTGATCTGTATCATGTTGTTAAAATCATCCATAGTACCTAAAGATTGAAGAGTGGCCAATGTAACGCCGATTTTTACAAAGGGTTCCAGGGGTGATTCGGAAAATTACAGACCGGTAAGCCTGATTTCAGTGCCAGGCAAAATAATGGAAACTATTATAAAGAATAAAATTACGGAACACATAGACAAACATAGTTGAATAGGACAGTCAGCATAGGTTCAACCAAGGGAAGTCTTGCCTCACCAATTTGCTTCATTTCTTTGAAGGCTAGAATAAACATGTGGATAAAGATGAGCCAGTTGGGGTAGTGTATCTAGATTTTCAGAAAGCTTTTGACAAAGTTCCTCATGAGAGACTCCTGCGAAAATTAAAAAAGTCATGGGATAAAAGGCAATGTCCTTTTGCAGATTAGGAACTGGTTATTGGGCAGGAAACAGAAGGTAGGATTAAATGACCATTTTTCTTAGTGGAGTGCCACAGATATCTGTACTGGGACCAGTACTATTTAACATATTTATAAATGATCTGGAAATTGGAACAAGTGAGGTGATTAAATTTGCAGATGACACAAAACTATTCAAAGTTGTTCAAACACATGCTGATTGTGAAAAATTGCAGGAAGACCTTAGGAAACTGAAGACTGGGCATCCAAATGGCAGATGAAATGTAATGTAGACAGATGCAAAGTGATGCACATTGGGAAGAATAATCTGAATCATAGTTATCTGATGCTAGGGTCTACTTTAGGAGTCAGCAGTCAAGAAAAAAACATAGGTGTCATTGTAGACAATACGCTGAAACCTTCTGCCTAGTGTGCGGCAGCCAAAAAAGCAAACATGATGCTAGGAATTATTAGGAAAGGGATGGTAAAGAAGACCAAGAATACTGTAATGCCTCTGTATCGCTCCATGGTGCAACCTCACCTTGAGTATTGTGTTCAATTCTGGTCACCATATCTCAAAAGAGATACTGCGAAATTAGAAAAGGTTCAAAGAAGAGCGACCAAAATCATAAAGGGGATGGAACTCCTCCCATAAGAGGAAAGGCTAAAGATGTTAACGCTCTTCAGCTTGGAAAAGAGATGGCTGAGTGGGAATACGATTGAGGTCTACAAAAGCCTGAGTGGAGTAGAATGGGTAAAAGTGAATCGATTTTTCAGTCTCTCAAAAAGTACAGACTAGGGGACGCTCGAGGAAATTACATGGGAATACTTTTAAAACAAATAGGAGGAAATATTTTTTCACTCAGAGAATAGTTAAGCTCTGGAACTTGTTGCCAGAGGATGTGGGAACAGCAGCTAGTGTATCTGGGTTTTAAAAAGGTTTAGACGTGTTCCTGGAGGAAAAGACCATAGTCTATTATTGGGATGGATATGGGGAAAGCCACTGCTTGCCTTGGGATTGGCAGCATTGAATGTTGCTACTAATTGGGTTTCTGCCAGGTACTTATAACCTGGTTTAGCCACTGTATGAAACAGGATACTCTGCTAGATTGACCATTGGTCTGAACCAGTGTGGCTATTCTTATGGTCTTATGTACATAACTTCCTTCCAATATAGTTGAACTATAGTATTCTTTGACTTAACCATAGTCTCAGAAAATGCCAGAAACTACTGCATTCTTTTAAACTGTTAGTGGTTTGATTAAAACAGCACAAAGAACACCTCAGTGTCTGTGTGGCAGAATGCTACATGTGTATTTTCTCTCAGGTGAGACCAAGAAAAAAAAAACCCATGAGTTGGAAGAGGCAGACTTGACATTGATTTAACCCAAAAAACAGTACAAGACAGCTTCAGGGAAGGGTCCCATTTTACATAAATTGTAGAGATCAGAATTCAGACATCCAGGTCCAGTGGTATTTTAGAAAATAATCTGCTGATGCAGAGCCTTTCCTAAAATACTTGCAGCAAGTGTAGCAAGAACAGCCATTTTACAAATACATGTTAGAAAAACTGAATGACCCACAGGGCCGTGCCTAGGGTCTCTGGCGCCCCCCTGCAGACTATCAGTTGGCGCCCCCCCCCCCCCCCCCCCCCCCCGGTGAAAATGATCGCTCACCACTTGCCACACTGACAGGAACTGTCAGCAATATTCTTAGAAACAAATTGCTATGCATTGCAAAATAAGATAGCAGATGTAAATTCTCAAAGTGGACATATTCCAAACGCTAAAATGAAAATAAAATGATTTTTTTTTACCTTTGTTGTCTGGTGACTTTCTTTTTCCGATCATGCTGGCCCAGTATCTGAGTCTGCTGCTATCTGTCCTCTTAACTCCATTTCCAGGGCTTCCTTTCCATTAATTTCTTTACTTTCCTCCTTTCTTCTTCATTTCTTGCTCTATATCCATTTCCAGCAATTTCTTCTCTCTCCCTGGGTCCTGCCCTCCCATCCATGTCCATTCTTGTCCCTCTCTGCCCTTCCCTCCTCCATCCATAGCCAGCAATCCTCCTCTCTCCCCTCCCCTCCCTTTCCAGCAAATTGTCCTCTCCCTGGGCCCCCATGTCCATCCTTGTCCCTCTCTGCGCTTCCCTCCTCCTCCATCCATAGCCAGCAATCCTCCTCCCCTCCATTTCCAGCAATTTGTCCTCTCCCTGGGCCCCCATGTCCATCCTTGTCCCTCTCTGCCCTTCCCTCCTCCTCCATCCATAGCCAGCAATCCTCCTCCCCTCCATTTCCAGCAATTTGTCCTCTCCCTGGGCCCCCATGTCCATCCTTGTCCCTCTCTGCCCTTCCCTCCTCCATCCATAGCCAGCAATCCTCCTCTCTCCCCTCCCCTCCATTTCCAGCAAATTGTACTCTCCCTGGGCCCCATGTCCATCCTTGTCCCTCTCTGCCCTTCCCTGCTGCATCCATAGCTAGCAATCCTCCTCTCTCCCCTCCCCTTCCAGCAATTTGTCCTCTCCCTGGGCCCTGCTGCTGCCCTCCCATCCATGCCTCTCTGCCCTCCCATCCATGCCCTCCCATCCATGCCTGTCAGCAATTCTCTCCCCTGCTCTGCCCTCTCCCCTCCTGTCCAATGATTTCTTCTCTCTCCCTGCCCTGCATCCATACATCGCCAACAATTTTCCTCTCCCCTACATGTGGCAGGCTGCAGCGTTTTTGCGAGGCAGCTCTGGCTCTCCCTCCTTCCTTCGTCCTTGGTTCCCGCTCTGGCTCCCCGATCAGCAGCCCCCCCCCCCCCGCGTGTTTTAACCTTTACGCGATGTCAATCAATGAAGAACGCACACCAGACTCATTTCCAGCTTCTCTCTTCACACAGTATCCCGCCCTCGCGGGAACAGGAAATGCATCATCGCTGACGCTGAAGGCGGGACACTGTGTGAAGAGAGAAGCTGGAAACGAGTCTGGTGTGCGTTCTTCATTGATTGACATCGCGTAAAGGTTAAAACACGCGGGGGGGGGGGAAGGGGGAGGAGGGGGCTGCTGATCGGGGAGCCAGAGCGGGAACTAAGGAAGGAAGGAGGGAGAGCCCGAGCTGCCTCGCAAAAGCGCTACGCTTGTGAGGGCAGCAGGGACGTCCGAAGTCCACGATTGGGCTGGGGCGCCGGGGCGAGGGTAAGCACCGCGGCGGCGCCCTCCAGAGGTGGGCGCCCCCCTGCGGCGCTTACCTCGCTTACCGCATCGGCACGGCCCTGATGACCCAGATCCAATAGCTTCCAAGTGTTGGTATCGGCTCCTACACATGGAAGTGGTAATTT
Organism: Microcaecilia unicolor; assembly: GCF_901765095.1. Classification (NCBI taxonomy): domain Eukaryota; kingdom Metazoa; phylum Chordata; class Amphibia; order Gymnophiona; family Siphonopidae; genus Microcaecilia; species Microcaecilia unicolor. Next base: position 105,398,265 of record NC_044039.1, read on the forward strand.
CACAACTTCCAGGTGCCAATGGTGCCACCTCCACGTGTAGCTTCCCCATTTCACAAAGCTACATGTGTAAGTAGAGTGGAGGAGTAGCCTAATGGTTAGTGCAGCGGACTTTGATCCTGGGGAACTGGGTTACATAGGGGCTCATTTTCAAAGCACTTAGCCTCCCAAAGTTCCATAGAAACCTATGGAACTTAGCCTCCCAAAGTGCTTTGAAAATATGCCTCAAAGTAACATAGTAGATGACGGCAGAAAAAGACCTGCATGGTCCATCCAGTCTGCCCAACAAGATAAACTCATATGTGCTACATTTTGTGTATATCTTACCTTGATTTGTAACTGTCGTTTTCAGGGCACAGACCGTATAAGTCTGCCCAGCACTATCCCCGCCTCCCACCCACCAGCCCCACCTCCCACCACTGGCTCTGGCACAGACAGTATAAGTCTGCACAGCACTATCCCCGCCTCCCAACCACCAGCCCCGCCTCCCACCACCGGCTCTGGCACAGACTTCCCTATGAGGAAAGGCTAAAGCGGCTAGGGCTCTTCAGCTTGGAGAAAAGAGTTCAATTCCCACTGCAGCTCCTTGTGACTGTGGGCAAGTCACTTAACCCTCCATTGCCCCAGGTACAAAATAAGTACCTGCATATATGTAAACCGCTTTGAATGTAGTTGCAAAATACCACAGAAAGACGGTATATCAAGTTCCCTTTCAGTGCTGCCAATTATGTAGGGAAGTCACCATTTTTAACATGGTTTCATTTTGAAAGTACAAACTAGAGAATGACATGGGGACAAAGTTTGTCCCCGTCCCCACAAGCTCTGTCCCCGTCCTCACGAGCTCTGACTCCATCTGCTAATGGATTTCACCAATGATATATACTGGGGACTGAGTGAAGACTCAGCAAGATATCCAAGAGGAAGTGGGGTTTAGGGGAAGAAGCCATTCTGGTCAGCAAGGAAAGAATTTAGGAATGGACTACTTTAAGCCAATTTTGGAATTAGCTACTTTAAGCCAGACCACTCCTTTATGACCAGTCACATCCCCTATCCCCAACTGTGCTTTTCTTGTACCTCAAACCCTACCATAGCCAGTTGTATAAAAGGATGCCGCCACTTTTGTAGAGAACGCCAGACGAATTTCATATTTAATATAAAAAATGTACTCATTTGTTTAGTGTACAAGCTGATTACCATCAATAGGGGTAGTCAGGAAGCATTTCTGTACTCAAAACTCATCTACACACACAAGCAATATACAGCAAGCTTAAGGCAAATCAAAAATGCTATAGACAGACAAAGAAAAATTCAAAATGCTTACTTATTTCTTTGTTCCACTCTCCTTATAATCTTCTCCTGATATCACGTGCTTGCAGGCTGTACCATACCATAAATCCTACAGCAGAACATATGCTGCATCTGGTTCCCATTATCGGCCCCCCCCTTCTTGCCAGACTTTCTGGAGCCATGCCTTTGGCTGATGTGGGCCCCATCATGTCCCAGGAGATTTAGTGTTGAAACAGCTTGCTCTGCATGTTCTTTGAAGCTTTCCACCTCTATTCTTCCATGCTTTTATTCAACATTGTCATGCTTTCATTCAACATCCTCCCTTTGAGGACTGATATTCCAGGCCTCAACACATCCGTTTTAGCTCCAGTCTGTTTCCTTTCCTCCCTTCTAAATCTCCTCCCCCTTGTTATTTATGATATGCTGTGCCTGCAAGCTCTGCCTTTTCATCATCTTTATCATACATCTTTCAATATTTCTGCTGACATTTTAAAGTTCTATTCATTCTTGATTTCAGTTATCATTGTTATTTTAAAAGCATCCTGGCACATCTTTGCAAACATGCTAATACACATGTTACACAGCATTAAACAGATTCAATTGTACTAGGGTACAAAATTTATATTTCTTTTGAATACAGACAGTGAGTTTCATCAAAGGGAAGTACACTGTCATTCATTCTTACTTTTCATTAGCTGATGTGGCATTAAAAATTACATAAATTAAAAGCATAACATTCATTGAATCAGTTGTTACAACATTCTGCATGTAAGTGCACTTTATCGGGGGAATGTGTTCAGTTGTCATACTATTAATCAGACACCAACATGATGTCTGTGGGTACTTGTCCATAAGCAAGGCTTGCTTATAAATAGTCTCATTTGTCCAATGAAGTCCCTTACACAGGTATTATTGGGATCACAGTCATGGTGCCCACTCAATTTTATCATTGTAGTCCCATACATCATAGCTGGCAAGGACAAGGATGTGGGCACATATGATACAATCAGTCAAATTCAACATTTTGGCCACTGTAACAAGTCTATTCTCATATGTGTTCATTGTCCATTAACAAACACCAACAGTCCAATACCATCATGTTTAGGGACATGATGTTTGTTTATTCTTTGTCCATTTCAATGTTATTAATTCGTCGAATATCTGCTAAATGTATCCAAGAAGTATGACCTTCCAGACGGGCAGCAGTCTGAGTAAGGGCCGTGATAGCAAAAGGTCCTACATACACAGGATCCTTCCATGTTTTATGTGTAAAGTTCTTTCGTAGTACTAAATCACCTACTTTAAAAGCACAAACATCATTAGTAGTCCCTGCCTGTGATGCTACATTTGTTCGGATCATATCACTTGTCAGGTTCAACATAGGTTGTAGCTTTTGCCAGTACTGAGTTGTGCTATCAGTACTTGCTGTCTGCATCGGGAAGAAATGACGTCCTGTCTGAATTTGGAATGGGGTCAACTTAGTACGCCCATTAGGTTGGGCCCTTATAACCATCAAAGCTAATGGTAACAAATCAAGCCAGGTATATGGTTTACCTGCTGTTTCCTTGTTTAAAGCCTTCAGTAATACTCTCAATTTAGTTTTTAAAATACCATTGTAGCGCTCCACCAACCCATTGGAGGTGGGGCGATACACTGATACTTTTCTGTGTGTTAAACCCATAATCGTTTCCATTTCTTTCAAAACACTGTTATTAAAATGTGTCCCGTTATCAGAAATTATTCTAGACGGACACCCATGCCTTGGCATAATATGAGTTATCAGGCATTGTACCACTTCATGTGCTGTCTCCCTTTTACATGGAAATGCTTCTATCCACCTTGAAAAAGCATCCACCCAAACTAACAAATATCTTTTTCCCTGCACTGGAACAATCATATCAGTGAAATCGATATACCATTCTTTTGCTGGGCCTTCTGGTATTGGAAGTGTCCCAGGTGATATTTTAGGACCTCGTTTAGGTATGTTAATATTGCATACCATGCAATTTTGCACAACCTGTTGAATCAGGTTATCAATTTTTAAAGTCCAAAATCTTTGCTCAAATTGTTGCCTCATTGTTTCCTTATTCCAATGCATGGTTGCATGCCACTCAGCCAATACCTTAATCACCTGGCTCATTGGCATACAAGGTAATCCTTCTTCTGCATTAAACCATTCACTTCCCAATTTCATACATCCTCTCTTCAACCATTTTTCACTTTCCTGTCCCTCTGGCTGCCACATTTCAATCTTATCTACATTCGTAAGTGGCCCTTCCTGTGTCTGTCTAGTATTATACAAAATCTTTTCACTTTGCTTAACCACCTCCGTTGCTGCTGCATCAGCCATTGCATTACCTAGTGCTTCAAAGGTTGGCCTTTCAGTGTGGGCCGGGGTCCACACAACTGCAGTTTTTCTACCTTCACGTTCCCTTCTTGCCAAAATTTCAAACAGCAATTTCCAATATGTGTAATGTTGTAGATTTTTACCTGCACTGGTTATCATCCCCCTACGTTGCCATTTTAATATATGATACTGTAGTGAACTTGCAACGTAACCACTATCAGTATATATAGTGACATTTTGAGTCATATCAGTGTGTTGTAAGGCCGTAATAACGGCTAAAAGTTCAGCATGCTGTGCAGTCTGGTCAGGAGGGGTTTTATATTGTACTTGCATTATCTTTCTTAGATTCTCATCTACCTGCACGCAGGCAAAGCCTGCAACAGTCCTTTCACAAGCTCCATCTGTAAACCATATTAATCCATCAGATAAGGGTTCAAAAGTAAGACAGTGAAATGTAGGGATTTCTATAGTATCAATCTCACCCTCTTGATCGACAGGAAAAAGCAGATCTATCTTATTTCTCTGTTCTTTAGTTAATGGTATTATTCTTATATCTTGTCCTAAAAGTACTGCTTGATATTTTCCAAATCTAGTGGCTGTCAATGCCGTCTGGCTAGGGCTCAACAGCGTTTTAATCGTGTGGTTAGTATGTATTACAATAGGAACAAAAGGCATTTGTGCTCTCCATTTGCCTACTGCAGCCACTATAGCTGTCAGTAACTTTGGTATTTCTTTCATTCCCTTCTCCACATGATTAAAAGAGCCTGACAAAAAAGCTACTGGTGCATTTACTTCATTATTTTGATTAATCATAGCTGCCCAACTGTTTCCCATGTCTTTTACCCACAAATGCACAGGTGATTGGATATCTATTACTGCTAAAGGTCCTGGAGATAACAAATCCCTCACAATCTTAGCCAGCACTATTTTATCCTGTTCTTCCAACACAATTAGTGTATTCTTTGGTGTGGCTGCGGGCAGTTTCAAATGTTTATAAAGTCTCATTACTTTTTGTGTATAATTTGGTATCCATTGTCTGCAGTAATTTAACATTCCCAAAACAGCACGTAACTGGGTAACTGTTTGCGGTACCGGGGTTTCATTTAAAATAGATATAACTTCAGGTATAATGACCTTATGTTCTGCTGAAACATTTTGTCCTAAAAAGGTGACAGTAGACTGAGCTATAACACATTTTTCCCTGTTACATTTATATCCTAACTCTCCTAATAACAAAAATAATTTTCTAGTCCAATCTAGGCATTCTGCTTCAGTCTCAGCAGACAGTAGAATATCATCTACATAGACAAACAATGACACTGTGTCAGGCAATTGACTCCTGAAATCCTTTAAATCCATCATTAGTTGTTTTGAGAATACCGATGGACTATCAGTAAAGCCTTGAGGCATCCTAGTCCACCTGTATGCCTCATTCTGTACTATAAATGACGTCAAATCCCTAGACTCTGGATGAAGAGGTATTGAAAAGAATGCATTAGACAAGTCAATAACAGTGTTATATGCATATATATTCTGGGTATGTAAAAGAGTAGCAGGATTTGCACAAATCGGAAATTGATTTCTTGTAATCTCATTTAGCTCTCTTAAATCATGTACTATCCTTACATTGTTTTCCCCTTTCGGGACCGGAAACAATGGGGTATTGTACGGGGATACTGAAGGTTCAATAATACCACATTTCAATAATTTATCAATGTGTTCCAAGGTTTTGGATACTAATTTAGGTCGTATGGGGTAAGGGTCTTGCTTCGGCCCCTTTGCCCCTTCTATTAATTCTATCTTATGGGGTTTTGCATTTACGGCTAGTCCATATGGTGAATCACTTGTACTCCAAATATGTTGTGGTAATTCTTCCATAACCCTTACTTTATTTTCATTATTCAACTGTTGAACCATGGTGAGCAAACTTGGTATTTCTTTATTTCCAAAATCTAAACACAATCCTAATTGAGACAATAAGTCTCTACCACACAAATTTACTGGGCAATCAGGTGCCACTAAGAAGGGTACCACAGCCTCCCTTGAACCATGCGGTTGGCATTCCAAGCGCACCAGAGTGGGTTCTGTTAGCCTTTTTCTTTGTTCTATCCCCGTAAATCCCACTGTTGTTCTATACTGATTTGAAAGTTTAACTCCCTGTGGTTTTGCACACAACACAGAGGTACTCGCCCCTGTATCTATCAAAAATCTCACAGGAGTTCCATATTTGCCAATTGTCAATGTAATAAAGGGTTCCCTTGTGTCTAACCTGAAAATCATTCCCTCTTCCTGACACGGGTTTGCTTCCAGTCAATAGCATTGGTCTGGAATATTCTGCCAAGTTGGAAAAGCATTTACAGTACCCTGTCTCTGTACTGCCGCTCCTGGTCCCTGTGATTGCATCGCCGGCTGCTGTAAGGCAGTCTGCGGGGCACTCACAGGCATCCCTACTACTTGTGGCATTAATCCTTGCTGCGTCTGCATTTGTACTTGGGGCATTCCTGCATTCTGATAACATTCTGAAGCATAGTAACCATATTGCTGACAAATCATATTGTTCAGATGTTATTAAAGATTTTAAATCACCTCTTTCCCCTATTAGCCCTACACACAGAACTAGCTAGGACTGTGACTAATTCAAGCCAGATGATCTCTTAACACTGCAGGAATCTCACTTAAAAAAGAGTCAAACAAAGTTAAATTGCAAAGACATTCCACATAGAGAACTAGAAACAGAATAACACATATTTTAAAATAAACAGAGATCAGAATTCCCTATAAGACAAAGAACTTATTTAAATCTAATCTAAAACAATCTTTTAAAAGGAACAAAAAAAATTTCAGTTCTTCCTGACCTTTCTAACCTGTAAAGCCAGACACCCGAGAAATCAAAAACAGATGACATTCCTCAACCTTCAGGCTGAACCCAAGGCTGCTTTTTTTTTTTTTTTTTTTTTCTACATCTGCATCTTGCCCTGTTTGAGCCTTATACAAATTTATACATTTTGTCAAATGTGCCGAAAAATCAGTTTTAGGGTCCCATTTATTTGCTGTTATGGCTGAAAAATCAATCGGGGTTGGATACATCACATGCAGAGCTGCAGAAAGAGCAGCCTTAATATTCCCTACATATACATCCCCATCTGCAGTATGTGACAGCAGACGCTGATATCCACACTGCACTGCCAGTTGAGAAATACTAATACCTGATGCTGCACATAAAGCTTTAAAATCTCCAATAGTCAATTGAGTCCCTGCAGTTGCCTGTTCTATCCCATCTAACCACATACGAGCTCCTTTCACTATACTGGGAATTTTTGCAACTAAAGTTGTCACATCTACAGGGGTGTATGGTTTGTAATGTTGTATTCGATTGCCAGCTGCGTCTAAGCGCGTCATAACTGGCATGTGTAAAGCACTACTATCTAAAGCGCCGCAAATCTCCTGTTTACCTTCCTCTTCCAAATCACGTTTTATTTGGTGGAACCAATTATCCCAGAATTCCAATCCCTCTTTTACAAATGTTCCAGTCCCTATACCCGGGCAATTTTTGTTGACAACCTCTAATAATTCCTGAATGTCCTCATGTGTACTAGGACCATTTTCATCGCACGGCAAAAGGAGCCGTTTTACATCTAACAAGTGTCTAGTAGCCCCCCACCATTCCTCACCATATCTAGTATTATTCAGTCTCATAAGCTCTGCAGCCACATGCGTGCCTCGAAAAATTGGCCTGGGGGGCCCTGGGGTTAAAGATGTTGGCATAGTTTTTGTTCGCTTATGAGTTGGGGTTGACATGGTCATGGGAGGCTCGGAGTACATCCGCAGTCGTCCCTCAATTTCAAATTGTGTTGCCAAGTCATATTGTTCTGATGTAATTAGGGTTTTCAAATCAGGGTAAGTGCCTGATTCTGCACTAGATTTTCCTTTTTCTTTCTGTCTCACCCGTTTTTTCTCCTTTTTCTGTTCCCTAGTCCCCACATCACTGTCCTCATTATCCCCTCCCTTTTCACTTTCTGAATCACTGGGGGGGTCATCAAGAGCCGAATACCCAGCGCATGGCACAGGGCGCTTTGCCTTGGATTCCTTCATTTATCAGTCACCCTTAGGGGGCACAACGTGTCCCTGCTAGATTCATATGACGGGGGATTATTTCTTTCTGCCTCTTTTTGTATCCTATCTACATCAGCATGAAACAGATCTGCTGCTAAAGAAAATAAATTCCAAATTGTAAGATGCTTCTCTAAGCTTTTCTTCTGCCTAGTTTTATTTTTATTTTCTTGTAAATAGCTCAGGAGAGATAATAATTTTGGACGATCAAACGATCCATCCTGAGACCAGCTCAAAACAGAATCTTTTGCATCATATTTGACCCATTTGTCATGTATTTTTTCAATCTGTTTTTTTTCTAATGGGAATAATTCTATGACATGCTGCAAAGGGGAGCATTTTTTTGAACTATCTAAATCTAAATACATAGCATATACAGGAGGTTTTTCTTTCTTATCTGCCCCTTTCCCTTTCATTTTATTCTGACTATTACAATTTCTCCTATAGAGCCACAACCTACAAAAATATACTAATGCACTTAAACAAAGAAAATATACAAAAAAGAAAACTACAAAGCTAAACAAACTCACGCGTCTTCTTATTTCTCTTTTTAGCAAGCCCAGGAGTTATCACCTGTATGTCCACGTCAGTAGTTTGATCAATCCCACATCAATGGAGCACAGAAATCATCAGGTTTAAACAACGCTTGCTTTGCTTTCAATCCTGTAAAAAACTTCATTAACAACTTAATTTGTCCTTCGTCTCGCCTTCTCTTTTCCGTGTGCGGCCTACTCCTGGCTGGCTCGCCACTTTTGTGTAAAAGGATGCCGCCACTTTTGTAGAGAACGCCAGACGAATTTCATATTTAATATAAAAAATTTACTCATTTGTTTAGTGTACAAGCTGATTACCATCAATAGGGGTAGTCAGGAAGCATTTCTGTACTCAAAACACATCTACACACACAAGCAATATACAGCAAGCTTAAGGCAAATCAAAAATGCTATAGACAGACAAAGAAAAATTCAAAATGCTTACTTATTTCTTTGTTCCACTCTCCTTATAATCTTCTCCTGATATCACGTGCTTGCAGGCTGTACCATACCATAAAACCTACAGCAGAACATATGCTGCATCTGGTTCCCATTATCGGCCCCCCCTTCTTGCCAGACTTTCTGGAGCCATGCCTTTGGCTGATGTGGGCCCCATCATGTCCCAGGAGATTTAGTGTTGAAACAGCTTGCTCTGCATGTTCTTTGAAGCTTTCCACCTCTATTCTTCCATGCTTTTATTCAACATTTTCATGCTTTCATTCAACACAGTACAACAGGGGAGCAACCTGTGCATTCACTTAGGATGGAATTTTCTAGGGCATTGTAGGTGTCCTGCCACCTGAGGAGGAGGAGCAAGAACTGGCAGTTAGAGATGGGGGCTGGTGAGGCCTACACTGTAGGGGAGGAGAGCAAGCCTGGAGTTTGTGGCACTGAAGGATAGCAGGCGTGTCCGCTTCACACCATATGTAGCAGCACCTTACTCTCACCATCCAAAGATCCGATCGGTCCGAGGCTGACAAGCTGCAAAATGCCTCGGGTGATCCCAGGTTCAGTGTCTGTTGGACAAAAACCCCTCTCCCTTCCCTTCCTCCTTGCCACAGGTATTACTTACATTTTTCTGCAGTGATTCAGTCACAGGCCGACTCCATGGCCTTCCTTCTGCCACGTCCTGCTCTCTCCACTGCAACTTCCTTTTTGACGCTAAATAGGGCGGGATGTAGCAGGAGGAAGAATGTGGAGCCAGCCTGTGACTGTGAATCAATTCTGGCTGCAGGAATATATAAGTGATGCCTGACAGGAGGATAATGGGAATGGAGGAAAGGATTTTTTACCATGGAAACAAGGCTTTTTACCGTTACCACTGGGCACGGGGCCTTTTATTGTTACCCAACATGGGCTGTGTTTTGGCATCACAGCACCTGCGTCAGGCGTCAATCTAAATTTGCAGCTTGTGATACGTGTCATGGAGGCAGATACAAAAATAGGATCACTACATCCGCTCGATACACAATTCCTCGAGGATTCATATCGCACAGACATAGTGCTCCTGTTTTTGTTTCTGGCCCCCATAACACATCTCATGAGCTGTAAATTTAGTTTGATCCCAGACCCAGGCGTTGTGACACCGAAACACGGCCCATGTTGGGTCTCTGAGTAAAGCAAACTTGTCTGCTCCAGTCTTGAAAGCCCTTTGTGCTGCTTTTTTTTTTCACTTCATTTTGGAACATTGAAATAAACTACATGGGATTAAGGAGAATGACTCCCTGAACCCCTCATATAAAACCATGGCCAAAACAAGCATATTTGTAAGACATATCCATGCCTTTGAGCTGCTATAAAACCAGACATGGACATTTTTCTCCTTACATGTGTATTCCTCTTATAGAAGGGGAACACACCTGTAGATTTTAGTCCCACCCAGACTACGCTCAGTTACACCCCTTTGAAACATATGCATGGTGTAGATTTCCACATGTAAATAGCAGCTTTATGAAATTGATATTTACACATATATGCAATATATAAGTTTAAATGTCATTATTTATATCTGGATATGTTTCTAAAATTATGGCCAAGTGTTTTATATCAGTGTTTCCCAAGTCCGGTCCTGGAATACCCCTTGCCAGTCAGGTTTTCAGGATATCCACAATGAATATGAATGTGGATATCTTGAAAACCTGACTGGCAGGACTGGACTTGGGAAACACTGTTTTATATCAACAGTGAACTGGCATGAGTATGACTCAGTAGTATTCAATTTTTAATCACATGCATTCATATCAAAACTAAAGTGTGACATCAGCTTAACTCTGCCTTTGTATTTGATTTTAGAATGAGATGGCAGTCTATGAGCTCATTCACAATTTTATAGAGGTTTTGGACAAATACTTCAGTAGAGTGGTAAGTTTTTATCTTTCTGTTAAGGCAGAAATATTACCAAATAACAATCACCCACCCGATATTCAAAGAGATTTAACGGGCCAGGACCTTGCCTGGTTAAATTGCTTCTTCCTGCCTATTTGCCGATAACAGTGCGCTGGATACCAGCCTTAACCACCCCTGCACTGTCCAGTTAGTGGGGTGGTCTGTGGATGGAGCCTGTGTAGAAATAGTATTTAAATGGTTCTTAACTGATTAGCTGCAATATTCACATCATTAACCAGTTAAGTAAGCAGCTAAAGATAAGACAACAAAATAGCTGTCCTAACTGGATATCAGCTGGTGCATGGTTAACTTCTGGCTATGACCTCTCTCTCCCAAATCTACTTTCCCCCTCCCTCCCTCCCCACCAAAGGGATTGCAGTCCACTAGCCAGACTCCCCCCTCATTCCAGTCTTACCTTTAGTATCTTTGCTGATATAGGGATCCAACAGGCAGGATTGAGCACCATGAGACTGCCTCTTGAAGTCATGGCAGCCATTTTCAGGCTGGAGCCACAAGGGGTAGGACCTTCTGTCTGTTGGACCCCTATGATGCTACAATGTTACAGGTAGGCAGTGGTGTGCTGGAGCCGGCTCGCAAGAGCCGGTTGTTAACTTTGCTCGGCTCTTGCGAGCTGGTTGTTGAAACGCGCGAGCAGGCTCTCCTCCCTCCCGATCTGGTCCCTCACGTCACCAACCTGACTCTTCGCATTCTTTGGGACAGGCAGTCTTGTCTGCCCGCTGCCAGCGCTGACTCTCCCCTGCTGGCTGGCGCTGCCGGTTCGCGCTTTAAAAATGGCCGCCGAGACTTCCAGAGGCGGCCTCACGAGACTTCTGCTGAAGTCTCGGTGGCCATTTTGAAGCGCGAACCGGCAGCGCCAATGGGGGAGAGTCAACGCTGGCAGCGGGCAGGCAAGAATGCCTGCCCCGAAGAATTCAAAGAGTCAGGTCGGTGACGTGAGGGACCGGAGGGAGGGAGGAGAATTCACTGAACAACTCGGGAGGGGGTGGCAGGGGAGAGAAGGGAGTCACTGGGCCTTTGTGGATGGAGGGGAGAGAAGGGTTGCTGGGTATGGGTGCATGCAGGGCAGGGGAGAGGAGGGTCACTGCTGGACATGGGTGGATGGAGGGCAGGGGAAAAGAGGATCACTGCTGGACATGGGTGGATGGAGGGCAGGGGAAAGGGGGGTCACTGGGTATGGGTGCATGCAGGGCAGGGGAGAGAAGGGTCACTGCTGGACATGGGTGGATGGAGGGCATGGGAGAGGAGGGTCACTGCTGGACATGGGTGGATGGAGGGCAGGGGAAAGGAGGGTCACTGGGTATGGGTGCATGCAGGGCAGGGGGAGAGAAGGGTCGCTGGACATGGGTGGGATGGAGGGCAGGGGAGAGGAGGGGAGAGAGAAGAAATGCTGGACATGGATGGAGGGGAGGGAAGAGTGAGGAAGGAGATGAGATGAGGGAAAAGGAAGAGAAAAACTGCACATGGATGAAGAAAATAGACAGAAGCTGAGGACCAGAAATGAAGAAGAAAGGAGGAAAGGAAAGAAATAAATGGAAAGGAAGTCCTGGAAACGGAGTTAAGAGGACAGATAGCAGCAGAATCGGATACTGGGCCAGCATGATCAGAAAAACAGTCACCAGACAACAAAGGTAGAAAAAAAAAATCATTTTATTTTCATTATAGTGTTTGGAATATGTTCACTTTGAGAATCAGGTGCTCAACAATAAAAGTTTATATTTATTTACTTATTTATGGCATTTTATTGCGCATTAAACATGAATTAGATTGGAACCTGGGATCATTTAATTTTGTTTTCCTGGAGTAATGCATTGCCACCCCCCCCCCCCCCCACCAGGCTCTCTCCTGGCTATAGCCAGCTCTGCAATTTGGGTGGGGGGCGCAGAGGGGGACCGGGGAGAGAGCCTGTTGTTAAACATTTACCAGCACACCACTGCAGGTAGGCCTGGGGATTGGGGGAGGGGAGGTGGGAGAACCTGCTTCCTCTTATATCCTTGCAGCTGCTTTCTACCACCTCCAGCGCTTTACAACAACATTCTCTCTCCCAGCCAATAAAGCCTTTCAAACTCCTGCACTCCTTCCTAGCTCCTCTATTCCTCTCCCAGTACTTCTCTGTCTTTTTTATCTTACTCACTAAACATATTATTATTGTGGCAACTCATTTAAAATTATCATGCCAATAAAGTTATATGACTCGGGCTCATTTTCAAAACAGAAAAACTTCCAAAAACGTCACAAAGGTTCTGCTGTGAGAGATTGTAAAGTGTAAAGCAGAGGGGTAAGGGAAGCACAGTAAATTCAGGGGAGGCATAAGAGATGGGCAGGAGCAAAGGGAATCAATAGCTTGTACAATTAGGCCAGGGCAGAAGGAAGGTAACATTTGAAGACTATCATAAGGAATTTGAAGTGAATTTGGTAAAGGACAGAATGCCAGTGTTCAAGATGGAGAAGCAGGGTAAAATGATCAAAATGGTGTGCTCAATGAATCAATTTTTGGTGGGTTTTGGAGAGCTGACTATACAATATAGGGAGTAACGGTGAGATATGTATCTGAGACCATTTATGTAAAGTCCACTGCGGTTCCCCACTGCTCTACTGGGATGTCTGTGTGGCCAGTCTGCTAAGAATACTGGTTCCTCCTACATCCCAAAGGCTTGATTTTCTGCATTTTTCACGTGGACATTTTTTTTAATGGTCCTAAAAGATAGATGCACTGAGCACAACATCGTCTAGGAAATGGCTATTTTTTGGGAGGAAAAAAAAATACTTTTTTAAGATTCAAAAATGACCATGTTCGCTACTGGATTTTTGGATATTTTCCGCGAAACATCCAAAGTCAGATTTTGACGTCATATCGAAAATGCCCTTCTTAGCCTTCTTTGAGTGTCTGTCTGTTGCTTTTCCCTTCCTCATTGGCGGCTGTAGGCAGGAAGTGCCTCTATCCTCTCCCTGAAGCTCTTCAGTCAGTCAGTCACACAGGCAGCCAATCAACTGAAAAATAATTCTGTCTTCCTCCTGTAGCCATTGGTCAGATATTCCAGCCAACAGGCTACAAGTAGAGGCAGAAGCAGTAACTGGAATACTGAAACATTTCTTTCCTGCCTTCCTTTGCTGCCCTGCAGCATGGAGATTTCTGCTCCATATTTAATAAAGTATAGTAACATAGTAGATGACGGCAGTGAAAGACCTGTACGGTCCATCCAGTCTGCCCAACAAGATAAACTCATGTGTGCTACTTTGTGTATACCTGACCTTGATTTGCATCTGCCATTTTCAGGGCACAGACCGTAGAAGTCTGCCCAGCACTAGCCCCGCCTCCCACCACCGGCTCAAAGCACCTATAAAGCTGGTGCCTATGGTATAAAGAAGGTATTGAAAACAGTTTTGAAGGGTGTGGAAAGGGAGTAATAATAACACCATAATTAAGCTGTCAACTACGGTGAGTGAGAGAAACCAAAGACAAGGTTTTTCACCTGTTGAGAGCAATGAAGCCACTTGTCCTATTCAGATCTAAGGGGTTAGTGTTCCAGTTTTGGAGTGTCCCCTTCAAAGTTCCATTTTAGGAGTATAGTGACCTTAAGGTCAGATAGTGAGTGCCCTGAGAAGCTGGCATGCTATTGTTTTTTGAACATTCCCATTCTTTTTCTTAGGGATTGAAGAACACATCTACATTGATTTCTCTCACTCCCCACAGTTGTCAGGTAGCTGAATTATGCTACTGGAGGCTAGCTGTGCTTTGAGCTGGAAACCAAAAATAGTAGGAAATGTTAGGCCACAAAAAAGCTACTTATATAACTGCAGTTGATAATTTTCTTTTTTTTTCCCCTCAGAGTGAACTGGATGTATCCTTTATAGAACCAAAGTTCATTTTGCTTTGTTACCCTGTACAGAAATTTGTGACTGATATTCGTGATTTCAGATGAATCCTATCTATTTAACCACCAGATCATCAATCTTCCCATGGTAGCAATCTGAAATCCCAAAAATACAATCTGGGGAAATTGTCATCAATTTCATAGTCACAGCAAGGAAAAAAAAAAAAAAGACTTCATGAGCACTCATACATTTTTACTGACTACTTTTTACTGCTATTCTGAATAACAAGTGTCAGACCTCTATCTTTCCGGTGATTTCCAGAATAATAGGCAAGAAATTGTAACCATTTATCCCACCTCTAATCAACATCAAACAGTGTCTAGCTACTTGCTTCAATTCATGCTTGTTCTTGGCCAACACTACTGATCCTTGCTTTCATAAACAACAGAATTCATTCAGTTTGAAAGAAATTAGCCTCCAGCTTACTGATTTTAGAAGTGAGGTTTCTTATATTTAATCATGAAAATACAGGTCACTAGTAAACAGTATTCTTACATTGTACTGCTCTCCTAGCCCAGTGCAGAAGATATCTCAACAGCAATGTACTTCATCTCCTGTCTGCATTCAACATTTTGTCAACGTACTCTTCCCACTTGTCTCCAGAGCATTAGACAACTTTTTGTGGATGTAGTTCCTCTGGTTACTTGGTAGCCCTTTATGCTAGGTTGTAAAGTAATACATTCTTGCAGAACAGAGCTTCCCAAACAAGTTTGCAAAACCTGTGCTTAGGGTCACAATCTGGGCGGACGCTCCATGGAATGTCCTTGTCCAGTGCTGCCTTAGGACAGTGGCATCTCTGGACAGAAATATTTGGGAAGGCAAGCCAAAGTGGCATTTCCATACATCATAATCATTCCCCCCATACTTTTAAATAAGCTATAAAGACACTAAGAAAGCCACAAGGATCTTCTATTCACAAAGAATCCCACCACCTAGTTTCAGTCTTCTGTTTTTTATTTTTCTTCTCCCTCCTTTTTCTATTATCCATTCTATTCTTTCATCCTTCTCACTGGTTTTTTTTCTTTTGTTCATTTTGTTCCTATTTCTTTTGTTTCCCTTTGGTACTTCTTTATCCTGCTTGTACTCTTCCCTGCTCCTCTCTTCCTCACCCAGCACTCACCTTTTCCCACCCCTCACATGTTGCCCTCCTTCTGCTACTACCACACATCCTTTCCCTATTTCACCCCCTCACCACCACCCTCCTTCCCCCTTTATCTCTTCTTATTCTCCCTCCACTCCTCTCTCCTATCCTTCCCTCCTTCACATCTTTTTCCTTGCCTTCGATCTCCCTCTTCTCTCTCGCCTTACTCTCTCATTTTACCACATCTCCTTCCTCCTGCAACCTTCCCCATACTCTCCTTTTCCATTTTTCCTCTCCTACCTCAATAGTTCTTTCCCACTGCTCCTTCTTTCAACATTCTCCTTTCTCCTTTTCTGCCTCCCCCACCTTCTCATCACTCTCCACTTCCTCCCATCCCTCACCTCTCGGTTTCATACCATGCCACTCATCCTTGATCCCCCTCTCTTCTTCTTCTGCTCTTCCATAATACCCTGGATCCTCTCCTACCTTCTTCCATTGTCCCCCTAATCTTCTCTCATTCAGCTCTTCTCTTATGGCTAGCGATCATACTCCATGGTACATGCCCCATTTTTCCTTTCCCCCTAGAGCTGGAAGCAGGAGCAACACCTTACAACATCAGCTTCCTGAGTCATGTAGAGCCAGTCTTGTGATATTTGAAGCAACATCTATGGAAATCTGTGCAGCTTGGCAAGCTGAAGCTATGTAAGCAGTGCTGGTTGTGCAGGGAAAGATTAATACCCATTTATTATTTTTGCTGTAGGGGTGGCTCAAGGCAATTTGCTGCCTGAAAGAAAGGATGAGATATGGTAGCTCTCCCCACTCCAAGCAACTAGGACTCCCCCCCCCCCCCCCCAAACACACTCAGTATGCCAGCAAGGCCGTTGCTCCAAGAAAAATACATTAATTTATAATCCCAAGCTTTATAATTGAAATCTTTACATTCATTAGTTATGCTTAGTAGCAGTTTAATTATGTAGCCTGGAAATCTAATATAAAAAAACACCAACCCCAGGCACAGAGCACTGGAAACCTCCATCCACAGAAACCCTGATAGCCCCTCCTCAAGAATGGACACAAAGCCGAAAAAGGGCATTTCCCCAGGAAATCACCATATTAAAAAAAATTCTGATGATGTAATCTCAGTAAAAACATAAACCCTCTCCAGTACCAAGCATACTATGAAGTACCTGTAATAAAAAGCCCTACAAAAATCATTCAAGGCTTATACTGCCCTGAAAAGGCAAAAGGAAACAAGTCCCTATTTTTATTGAGGCACTTACTTACTTTTGCCTTTTCAGGGCAGTATAGAGAGCTAATCTGTAAATTAGTGGTTTTATGGTATAGTAACACAACAAGGACCCTACATAGGAAAACACAGCAACAGAAATATTGCAGTGTCTATTGTGAAACTGAGCAAGCTGAATTACTACAAATCTTTATTTATAAACTCCATGCAAACAGAGTACCTGACTCAGTCACAAACACTGAACACAGACAGACCCTTGCCAAGATGGTAATGAAAACTGAGCAGATCAAATGGACGGTAAAATAAAATTTATTAAAAACATGCAAACAAACAATGCCCAAAGTGCCCGACACAGGCCATGTTTCACCCACACAAGGGCTGCATCAGGAACAAGAGTAGAGACACAGCACGGATTTCTGACAGAGGCTTCCACCTTCTGTTTTTTTTTGCTGTACTTCAGGACTACTATTGTGGTAATCTTTATTTGCCATACCACTTAGCCCCTGATGCAGCCCTTGTATGGGCGAAATACAGCTTGTGTTGGGCACTTTGGGCATTGTTTGTTTGCATGTTTTTAATACATTTTATTTTACTATTTGATCTGCTCAGTTTTCATTACCATCTTGGATTTTGTGATCGTTTGTTCTGCTGTTTTCTCAGCCCCTTCCCAAGTACAGAATAACCAACCACAAACTTAAAATATGTAGACAACAATTAAACTTGAAACTATACTCCACATGCAGTGCAACACTAGAGAAGGGGAAATCGAAACAGCACCCTGCAAAATATAAAGAAAGCAGTGTAAATTTACTGTAAAATTGCATTTTGACTTATCTAACCCCTCTTGAACTAAAATCACCACTTCTTGCTTTCTGCCATGAAAAGAGAAAGCCCAAACCTTTCCCTCCCATGCCCTCCTCAACTTTTTATGTTCAAAATCTGAGAGATGTGTTTCTTGCAAAAATGCCACTTCTGTCTGGTGGTTCTTAAAATAATTTAGGATCCTAGTTCACTTGACTGGCAAATGGATTCCATCAACATTCAAGGAAATAAGCCACAAAGCGCTCATGTAACTAAAAGATCCACAGACAGCAGACAGAGAAAATAGTAAAATATTGGACAGGATCAGAGTCCCAACCCATGCTCCACCCCCCCCCCCCCAGACCCACAGGATCAAACAGACATACTATTATTGCCCCAACAGTCTTCTTCCAGACTCTAAGGGACCACAAAGACCTAACGAGGAGAGCTACACTCCCAAAAGGAGCCCCTCAAACCAACTCTCTAGAAAAAAAAACAAAGAAGCACAAACTCCTCCCATACAATCTCACCACACACACTCACCCTCTCCTCCCTAACCTCTGCCCACACAGAGAGGCCAAGTAGACCACTGAATCCAAGAACATGAAAAGACATGGACCTTCACCAGACACAACTGCTGCCAAGGAATAGCAGAAAGAGGCAACTGCAGGTCCAAAAGTGGTAGCACTACAACCAGAGCTGAAGGTTAAGTCAGTACAAATTCTGTATAAAATGTTTGAGCTCCTCCAGAGTATTACAGTGCGTGACAGAGTTGCCACAGGTAATCCGCACCTTGGCAGGAAATTGCACAACATAACATATTTCTCAATTCCTGAGATCAGTACAATATGACACCAAAGCGCATTGGTTGACTGCCACTTGGCTCAAGTAATCATTGAAAAGGAGCAGCTTACTTCCTTCATATTCTAGAGACGTGGCCTTCTGATAAAGACCCATCAAGTGTTCCTTGTCCACAAAGTTCAGCACCCGTGCCACAACTGGCCTGGGGCATTGGTTCTGTACACATGGTGGCCCCACACTATGAACCCGCTCAATTTTTAGGCACCATCCAGGAGCACCATACCCAAAGTTTGAGGAAGGCAGGTGTCCACCAATGTCCAAAGAGCCTTAGAGGATACCTTTTCAGGGAGTCCTACAATGCATAGGTTATTCCTACGACTCCTATTTTTCTGATCCTCCAACTGGTCCACCAAGATCTTGCAGCGGTCCTCCACATTCCTTGACTTTCACCTCCAGCGCTGCAGTATTATCCTCCTGGTGTGACACCTGCTCCTCGAGTCAGTCTGGATGCATGTCCTCCGAGGCCCTCCTTGATTTCATCAACTGTAGTCTGGAGCTTGGTAAGTTTTTCATCCAGTATAGCAGACAAATTCCAAGTAAGCTCCTGCACTGCTTCTTCCTGCAGGGTAACAACTGGTGTCGGAGATGTAGCCTCCGACACTATCTTGAGAGCCTCGTGCTTCTGTCTTATCAGCCGTGGTGTATGAATCGGCATATCGCGAGTACAGCCACGCAGGTGTAAGTCTTCCATCCTGAGCTGGGTCCTGAAATGTCACATTGTGTGGCCTACCAAAAAAAACCTAGTCCAAAAAGCTGGTCTTCAGCATTTTAGCATAAGATATGGGAAATCGGGAGCGGAGCCAGAGGTTGGAGCCACCGCTCAGGGCACCATCATCACATAACTTCTCTCTTCCCCATCTTGATCCAGCATCTTCCTTCTATCACCCTACTGCCCCCATGAGCACTATCTCCCCTCCCCCCCAGCAGGCATATTCCTTTTCTTTCCATCCTTTCCTTATTCAGCATCGCCTCTCCCCTCCCTCCCTCCATCATCTTCTCCTTGCATTCCCACTCCCCTTTGTTTTTAATTAGGACCAGGTTTTGCACAGGAATCTTACAATGTTGCAGACTGCTGATTTGAAAGCTAAAATGTCCTCTCAGATCAGTCCCTCCACCCCTTCTAGTTCCAGCACCCCGTCCACCCTATCTTGGATTTCCCCTTCAGATAGCACTAGGTACCCTGCAACCCCTAGTACTAGTTCCAGTTCGCCTACCAACTGCCCCCGTGTTTACCCTGATTTGCCAGATTGTGAACGACATAACCCCCTGGTTATGTATGCTGATAATCGCAGAGGCAATAATGCTAGAAACCAGGGTCCCAGGCCTTTCCGCTCGGATCGTATAAATGACTACCCCGACTCCTGGGGAAGGCAGCCACAGAAAGGCCCACCTGATAATAATAGGCAACTTAGGGACTACCATTCCTGGCCTAGTCCCTATCACCGTGCTAATGTGGTATGTTTCTGTTGCCGTCAAATTGGAAACTATGCATCCGAGTGTCTTCAGCCAGTTCAACACTGGCCCAGGAATCAAATTCGCCCGCCCCACCTGTCCATAGTGACTAGGCGTAATCTGAACCCAAAGTGATTTTGAGGACCCCATGATCTTGTTGCTCACTCAGACTGCTAAGCTTCTGTGTGGGTGTTGGGGTGATTTTTATTTTTCTGTCCCTGCTAAAGGTGCCATATGTCTGTAAATAATTTTGTTTTTAGTTCTCTATTTATAAAGATCTAATTACAATTGTAATTATGTATATATGTATATCTGGTGGCATCTTATAAATGGCATAGCTGAACCAGTTGGTTATTTATTTACCTTTATACATTATAATTATACATTATTACATAGCTCTCCTGAGGATTTCTTATCAGCTGCAGAGATAGGCGATCTCCAGAGGGTGTCTCTCTTATTGTTTTTTTATGCCTTAATTCTGGATTGGGTATACCATTTAACTCCATATAGGATCCTTGTAAATAAAATAATACATTGCACCGTATTGACATGTTTATATATTTTTATGATATTCTGTATTGTCTTTCTGACTTCCGGGTTCTAAACCCAGTTTCTGGTGTTTTACTTCTCTTTCTGTTTTTGACAGCTAGCCCTCTCTGCGATGAGCAGCCCCCACCCTCAGGCTTTTAGTCGGTTTCGTCGCCAGATTCCCCACTGTTTTGGGCGTTGCCCCCCCTTGCTGCGAAGCTAATTTCAGACTCCATTAAAGGAGATTAATAGGATGTCTCCCTTACTTCCTTCTTTATGCTCTTGCTCACTCTATGGTGTCTGTTATAGGGCTATCTTTCTTCTCCTTCCCTGTGTTATGGTATGCCAGCCTGAAGTTGTTTCTTAAGATTAGAGATTTCCATTTGTTTCCACCCTACATCCCGTACATTCTATTTTTCAAGTGGGTAAAGCCCCTGCCATTGCTGCAGCCCTGGTACTTGTATGCTTCCTGACTTTAAGTTTGCTAGTCTTCTGTATGTAAAATAAATTTCCTCCTCAGAGATCGGTGCCTTGCAAGTACATACTCCCTGTACTGTCTCTGCACTGTTATGAAGTTACGGCAGCTTGACAGTTCTTTTATGTCTCTACTTGTGGTGCTGTCTCTGTTTAAATTGTGCTGTGTACGGCTCATTATTTGCTGCCTCTGGTACATAGTACTGAATCTTTCCCTTCCTTGCTGCAGTTCCTTTGATATTTATCCATTGCCTCTGCCCTAATCCCCCATTCTGACCGTCCCCATCTACTCCCTTCCCCTATTTTTTATCTCTTATGTGTTAATCCTTGTTCCCGGTTGACAACTAATGTAAAACTTCCACCTCAACTATTCTGTTAACAAATTCTTGGGTTCTATCCTTTTATCACTATAAATACCCCTTGGTCAGCCTAAATACCTCGGTGATCACGCTTTTACTGCGTTGAAACCGGTAAATGACCCTCTAATCTTGTAACCCTGATCGTTATAGGTTACTGCACTTATGTCCTTATGCCCCTCCTTGTATTCTGCGTGTTATTGATAACTAGGCACCTGTTTTAGCATCTAAGCTCTTGGCTACTGTATCTCTAATTACTTTGCTTCCCCGGGCAGGGACTTAATTCCCCCCTAGGGAGTTCTAGTAAACTTGCCGGCGGGTACTGCAAGGTCTATTTTCTGCTGCGACATTTTATTTTCTGCCACTTCCCCTTTTCCCAGCTGTCTTAATGGAACCAGGGCGTTTCCCTCCCCATCCCTCTCTCTATGAGGTTCGATGTGCTTTACTATGGGTGTTCTAATCTGCCTCTTATAACATTATCTAGCAGATTTTTTGGGTGTCGCTGCAAAGCTTGTCAGTTACAGTTTAAACAGTCAATTCACTTCTTTTCTTTTAACAAAGCCATGCCTTTGGGTACTGTATAAATTATTTATCACCACTTTCTAACATTCTTTTTTCCTATTTTCACACCTAAACTGCCGACCTCTATTGGAGGGAGGTACTCCTTTTTTTTTCCTTGTATTCACATCGGGGTCACCAATGTTTTTAATTAGGGTTAGATAGACCCATGAAGACCCCCTCTAGTAGGTTGGCAAACTAGCCACCCACCAGAAAGGTTTCCTAGAAGGCTGTCATCTGTAATATGCTTGCGCTTATCTGACTTCCTACCAACACATGTGTGCTTAGGTTTTCTCTTACTAACCATTTTTACCCCAAAAGTTTAATTAAGCCTTTAGATATTTTATAGGAAACAGTGAGAGAAGAAGTTACAAGAATAATCAGCTTTATTATAACTTACCACAATAATACAGCAGGATCAGGTAAACAAGCAAATGGGGTGATCGGATGGACAGCATCTTAGTCTAGCACATCAAAAGATCTTCTTTCACACCCAAAATCTCCCTGCCTTTTATACACTCCTGGCCCTATTCAAACTAATGGAATCACATTTACTTCAATGTTAAGGGTTGTTTACCCAAAACTTGCTTGACCACAAGGATGCTCACAGGAAAGACTCCCTCCCCTCTTGGACAGCTACTTCCCTATTTTCTTTGCACCTGGCATTATCTTCAGATAAACAAGTTTTTTCTAACTCAGAAGAGAATCCATTTTGTGACTGAGAGGTTCCATTTTGATTTCTTGACCTAACTTTTCCAGTTTAGGTCATCTGGCCTCAGTCTGGCCATGCTAGCCATCAGATTTTTAACTTGGACAGAGCTTCTAACAGCTTGAGCTCCAAGATTTGACTTCCCACCCTTCTGGTGGGGAGCTCCTAGCTGTACCATAATTATACACCTTCCACCATGTGCAGCATATTCCATCTCTCTCCCTACTCATGACCAGCCTCTCCCTTCAGTCCTCATACTCCACCCTCTTGTGTCCAGCATTTCTCCTGTTACCCTGCTGCCTGCAAGGTCCAGCATCTGCCTTTGTGCCTCTATCTGTCTGCTGTGTCCCTATTCTTCCCACCCTTCATCCAGTTCCAGTAACAGTCCTCTCCTATGCTGATCCATCATCTCCCTTCTGTCATCCCTCTTCCCAAACATATATATATCCCTTTTTTCTCCCTCCTCAATCCAGCGTCTATATTTTCCTCCCTTGGCTGCCAGCTCTGATCCAGCATCATATTTTATTCTTATCCTTTGCCTCCTCTTCTGCACTTGGCTGCCATCGACCCTGCCCCTGATAAATTGGATGGCAAGGAAACAGAAGCCACGGGCCTTCCCTCTTGTCTGCGTTGCTATAGGCTCTGCTGGTCCTGACCCTGCCCCTCAAAAAAAGGAAGTGACTTCAGAGGAGGGCGGGAATGAGACCAGCAGAATGCAGGAAAGAGGGAAGGCACTGCGGCTTTTGTCTCCTTTAGCGCCATCTGGTTTAGCGGGACTGGGGCTGAGGGCAGAGCTAATGGCAGCCAAGTGAGTGTTGGGGTACTGCTTGCACATGTGCTTCAGTGATGGGCAGCCTGAAGCCAAGGTTGAAATCTGCTACTGCAGCTCCAGGCTGATTATGCACTGGAACTGGGGTGGAAAAAGGGTTGCAAGCCTTTTTTCTGGGGTGGCACTTGCCACCCCATAGTGACGCCTGTGCCTTAGGATCACAGCCACAGAAAGCTCAGTAAGCACTATTGCAGATGCATGAGATTGATTTGCGTACAATAGAGGCAGTGCATGCAAATCTGTCTCATGCATATTTATCATGGACATTCTGAAAACCCAGTTGACTTGGTGTGCCCCCTTGGCTTTCTTCATATTCTCTTTTGAGCAGGGACCGTCTTTTCTTCATGTTCAATTGTGAAGCGCTGCATACAACTGGTAGCGCTATAGTAATGAATTATAGTAGTAGTAATATATAACAAAAGAGCTGCCTTAATATCCAGGCTATGGTCTTGGGGTGTTGTATAAAGAAGTACTGACAGAACTGTGCAGTCACAATTGTTCTTTATCAAGATATATTATAGACCCTACTTTTCCCCAACACAAATTGTAAGAAAACTTCTAATAAACAGTTCCAGTAATAGGTATGCCTACAAAGTTATAGATTTTGTGATAAGTTTCTTAACGTGCTACTACTGCAGATCATGTTTAACCTGGACAAAGTACATATAATTTTAGATGAAATGGTGTTAAATGGCAGCCCGGTGGAAACAAACAAGACTCGAATCCTAGCACCCCTACTGGTCCTCGACAGAATGGTTGAGAGCTGATAAAGGAGAGATCCTACAGACTCACTTCGCAGAGAAGATTTAGAAAACCACAGAACTTCCATTAATAATTTCTGTGATGATGGACTGTAAGATAATTATTTGTGGTTCAAGTGAGTTCTTGTTTTGCTTTTTTTGTGTTAGTAAAATTTTCAGCTGTATATTAAATATTTCACTTAGATTCTCATTGGTGCTTTTAATATTCTTCTGTTAAATGCTTAACCATATTGGAGTCAACCAGTTTGTAGTGGATGCAGTGCTTTTCTCATGTTTATTCTACTTTGAAGATGTAAAATTACCTGCCACATATTTATAAGCTTTCTATCAGGTCATCTATGTGTGAAGGCCCACTGGGCATCTATATCTAGCCTATTTTATAAAGATACTTAAAAGTGTTTGTGTTCCTTTATAAAATACTAGGGCTAAACCTGTAGAAATAAGGGCTAGATCAAAGCTATGGACATTAATGCCTGTTTCAGAGCAGGTGTAAATGCTAGCGTATAATGTATAAACCACGTATCAAAAATAATAGCAGAATACACAAACTATACAATAACCACTTTTGACATTTTATTTTTAAAGAGGGCTCAAAAACATGAAGCTACTAGGTGTAGAGAGAAACTTCAATGTTCTCCTCATTGCACCTCAAACAAAGTACATCTCAAGCCTTGTTAAAATGAACAGAGCCCTCAAATGTTAGTCTTCAAACAGAAGTATCAGTGGAAATAACTGCTCTCCACAAATCAATATATTTTTAACATAAGGGTCCACTAATGAAGTCCACAGTTATCATCAAGTTGTTACAAAGCACAACTACTGGCTTCCATGATAATCCAAAACAACCTCAGCCTGGCTGGTGGTTCCACCCAATACAATAGACCTTATTACATTCAAAAACATTTTCAATTTTATTTTCCAAAAAAGGTGAGAAAATCAGTATTCTAACATTTATTGAACAAATACCTAGTGAAACAGGAGGGCATGAAGTAGAGAAGTAGCTTAATACTTAGCAGTGGGCTTAGAACCAAGGAAGTCAGGATTTAAATCCCACTGACACCTCTTGTGTTGTTGAGCAAGTCACTTAACCCTCTGTTGCTTCAGTTACATAATTAGATTGTAAGCCCTTCAGAGATAGAAAAATACCTACTGTAACTCACCTTGGACTACTGAAAAAGGCATGTGCCAAATCCAAATCTACAATATCAGGGCCTGAACGGAAAAAGCCCTCTCCTGGTAAACTTCCTCATAACACCAACACCTCTCCCTGGGAATGTAAAGTTCTTCCCAGGCCGTACCAACAAAGTCTAAACAGCAGGTAATCTGTTGTATACCCTAGAGGAAAGAAGGAGCTGGGGAGATATGATACAGACATTTAAACACTTGAAAGGTATTAATATAGAAATAAATCTTTTCCAGAAAAGAGGAAACAAACTAGAAGACATGAATTGAGGTTGCATGGTGGTAGATTTAGTAGTAATGTCAGGAAATTCTTTTTCATGGAGAGGGTAGTCGATGCCTGGAATGCCCTCCCAAGGGAGGTGGTAGAGACAAAAAGTGATAGAATTCAAAAAGGTATGGGATGAACACAGAGGATCTCTAATTAGAAACATTCATCTTAAATACTAAATAACAACGCTATACACGATCCATACATAACCGATCTTTTACCTCATGACTGATTAACCTCTTTGATACTCATGATCAAGTATTACCACTTCAACCTTATGCTGAATAGGGACTCTCTATAATCGATGACCTAATGTATGTTACAATCCAATTTATTCTCAGAAACTTCCATGCAATATCATAATTTATTTTTCTTTACTATGTATGTATGCACATGGTATATGCATATACCATGATCTGTTCCATATATGCCATGTTCCATATATGTTACCATGTATGTATGCACCTTAATGCAATACCATTTGTAATTCTGTTACCCGGTAATGGCAACTGCCATTACGGCAAATGTAAGCCACATTGAGCCTGCAAATTGGTGGGAAAATGTGGGATACTAATGCTACAAAAAAATAAATAAATGGATGGTGTGAAGAAACAAAACTTTAAATATCTGCATGCACATTGATGTCTTGACTGGTGCTTAAGATGGCAACTCCAGCTATGAAGATCTAAGGCCAATGCTAGGCAGACTTGTACAGTCTGTGTTCTGTATATGGTAATCCGGTTTAGGATGGGCTGATGAGGGCTTCAACAGCAACTCCAGTAGCTGGAACATGAGGACAGTGCAGAGCAGACTTTTACTGTCTGTGTCCTGCAAATAACGAGATGGATTTGGATAGGCTCCTGTGGGCTTCGACAGCAACTCCAGTAGTTGGAATGTAAGGACAATGCTATGCAGACTTCTACAGTCTATGGCCCAGAAATGCCAAAGAAAGACCATAAACAAGTATTTTATTTCACATTTGTTGTTGGTTTAATCATGAATTGATAATGAGTGTGACTGTTGGGTAGACTGGATGGACCGTTCAGGTCTTTATTTGCCGCAGTGGCGTACCAAGGGGGGGGGCGGTCTACCCCGGGTGCACGCCGCTGGGGGGGGGGGGTGCCGCGGCGCGCACCTGCTGCGAGAGTTCGCTAACTTTGCTCGTTCGCTGCAGCTCCCTCTGCCCCGGAACAGGTTACTTCCTGTTCCAGGGCAGAGGGAGCTGCAGCGAACGAGCAAAGTTAGTAAACTCGCAGCAGGCGCGCGCTGCGGCACCCCCCCCCCCCCAGCGGCATGCACCCGAGGGGCGGGCCGTCGCCCTGGGTATCCGCCCCCCTAGGAGCGCCACTGATTTGCCGTCATGTATTCCATTGGTTTGGAATGTGAGGACAGTGCCAGACAGACTTTTATGGATAGGCTGGAGTGGGCTTTCATGGAAACTCTAGTAGTTGGAACATAAGGACAGAGCCGGGCGCACTTCTACAGTACAGAGCAAACATTTACGGTCTGTGTCTTGCAAATGACAAGATGGATTCGGATAGGCTCAAGTAGGCTTCGACGGAAACTCCAGTAGTTGGAACATAAGGACAGAGCCGGGCAGACTTCTATGGTCTATGTCCCAGAAACACCAAAGAAAGACCATGATCAAGTAAATAATATCACGTTCATTGTCTACTTAAATCTTGATAATAAATGTGACTGTTGGGCAGATCTGCCATCACTTACTATGTTATGTTACTATAAGGCTTATTTTTGAAAGAGAAGGGCACCCATTTTCCGACACAAATCGGGAGATGGGCATCCTTCTCCCAGAGTCGCCCAAATCGGCATAATCGAAAGCTGATTTTGGGTGTCCTCAACTGCTTTTCATTGCGGGGATGACCAAAGTTCACGGGGGCGTGTCGGAAGCATAGTGAAGGCGGGACTGGGGCGTGCCTAAAACATGGGCATCCTCAACTGATAACGGGAAAAAGAAGGGCGTCGTCCCTGATGAGCACTTGGGCGACTTTTCTTGGTCCATTTTTTTTTTTACAACCAAGCCTCAAAAAGGTGCCCGAACTGACCAGATGACCACCGGAAGGAATCGGGGATCACCTCCCCTTACTCCCCCAATGGTCACCAACCCCCTCCCACCCTAAGAAAAAAACTTTTTAAATATTTTTTGCCAGCCTCAAATGTCATACCCAGCTCCATCACAGCAGTATGCAGGTCCCTGGAGCAGTTTTAGTGGGTGCAGTGCACTTCAGGCAGCGGACCCAGGCCCACTCCCCCTACCTGTTACACTTGTGGTGGTAAATGTGAGCCCTCCAAAACCCACCTGAAACCCACTGTACCCACATCTAGGTGCCCCCCTTCACACCTTAGGGCTATGGCAGTGGTGTACAGTTATGGGGAGTGGGTTTTGTGGGGGGGGGGGTGCTCAGCACACAAGGTAAGGGAGCTATGCACCTGGGAGCAATTTGTGAAGTCCACTGCAGTGCCCCCTAGGGTGCCCGGTTGGTGTCCTGTCAGGGGGACCAGTGCACTACGAATGCTGGTTCCTCCCATGACCAAAGATGGGTGTCCTCGGTTTCCATTATGGCCGAAAATCGGGGACGACCATCTGTAAGGACCTAAATTTCACAATTTAGTCGTCCTCAACCGTATTATCGAAATGAAAGATGGACGATAATACGGATTTCCCCGCCCCTTCACCGGGACATCCTCAGGAAAACTTGGGTGCCCCTTTTGATTATGCCCCTCAATGCAACTCTCCTTGAACTGCTGAAAACAAATGTGCGCAAAATCCAAATTAAATAATAAATACTAACACCTCCATTCAAATAGCATAGCTAGAGAACCTCTTAACAAAGAAAAGCCAATCAGTGCATGTGCCTTAAATGTCCCAGAAATCTTTTATTCTGCTCTTTGAGCAGGGACTGTCTTTCTTCTATGTTTGTGCAGCGCTGCGTATGCCTTGTAGCACTATAGAAATGCTAAATAGTAGTAGTAGTAGTAAGCATGTGTTGCCAATGTCATAAGTTGATTGGTGTGCTTTTATGTAAGCCAGTTTCCAAATTTAATTCCAATGGCGCTATGGTCTTTTTTTTTTAATGTATTCTTTATTCCCAACATAGGAGCAGTTATGCTGAATAATTAATGGAAGCAGATGATTGTTCAATGCAAAACAAAACCCTACAAATCTGTAATTGCATTACTTTAAAGAGACCAATGTGCTGTAAGAAGCACCAATTCTTTCAGTCTTTGTAAAACAGATATGTTTAATAATATATGTTGTCATCTTTCAAATTGTTGTCCTTGTATGTAATAATAAACATGGACACACGACATAAATACAGTGGGGGAAATAAGTATTTGATCCCTTGCTGATTTTGTAAGTTTGCCCACTGACAAAGACATGAGCAGCCCATAATTGAAGGGTAGGTTATTGGTAACAGTGAGAGATAGCACATCACAAATTAAATCCGGAAAATCACATTGTGGAAAGTATATGAATTTATTTGCATTCTGCAGAGGGAAATAAGTATTTGATCCCCCACCAACCAGTAAGAGATCTGGCCCCTACAGACCAGGTAGATGCTCCAAATCAACTCGTTACCTGCATGACAGACAGCTGTCGGCAATGGTCACCTGTATGAAAGACACCTGTCCACAGACTCAGTGAATCAGTCAGACTCTAACCTCTATAAAATGGCCAAGAGCAAGGAGCTGTCTAAGGATGTCAGGGACAAGATCATACACCTGCACAAGGCTGGAATGGGCTACAAAACCATCAGTAAGACGCTGGGCGAGAAGGAGACAACTGTTGGTGCCATAGTAAGAAAATGGAAGTAGTACAAAATGACTGTCAATCGACAAAGATCTGGGGCTCCACGCAAAATCTCACCTCGTGGGGTATCCTTGATCATGAGGAAGGTTAGAAATCAGCCTACAACTACAAAGGGGGAACTTGTCAATGATCTCAAGGCAGCTGGGACCACTGTCACCACGAAAACCATTGGTAACACATTACGACATAACGGATTGCAATCCTGCAGTGCCCGCAAGGTCCCCCTGCTCCGGAAGGCACATGTGACGGCCCGTCTGAAGTTTGCCAGTGAACACCTGGATGATGCCGAGAGTGATTGGGAGAAGGTGCTGTGGTCAGATGAGACAAAAATTGAGCTCTTTGGCATGAACTCAACTCGCCGTGTTTGGAGGAAGAGAAATGCTGCCTATGACCCAAAGAACACCGTCCCCACTGTCAAGCATGGAGGTGGAAATGTTATGTTTTGGGGGTGTTTCTCTGCTAAGGGCACAGGACTACTTCACCGCATCAATGGGAGAATGGATGGGGCCATGTACCGTACAATTCTGAGTGACAACCTCCTTCCCTCCGCCAGGGCCTTAAAAATGGGTCGTGGCTGGCTCTTCCAGCACGACAATGACCCAAAACATACAGCCAAGGCAACAAAGGAGTGGCTCAGGAAGAAGCACATTAGGGTCATGGAGTGGCCTAGCCAGTCACCAGACCTTAATCCCATTGAAAACTTATGGAGGGAGCTGAAGCTGCGAGTTGCCAAGCGACAGCCCAGAACTCTTAATGATTTAGAGATGATCTGCAAAGAGGAGTGGACCAAAATTCCTCCTGACATGTGTGCAAACCTCATCATCAACTACAGAAGACGTCTGACCGCTGTGCTTGCCAACAAGGGTTTTGCCACCAAGTATTAGGTCTTGTTTGCCAGAGGGATTAAATACTTATTTCCCTCTGCAGAATGCAAATAAATTCATATACTTTCCACAATGTGATTTTCCGGATTTAATTTGTGATGTGCTATCTCTCACTGTTACCAATAACCTACCCTTCAATTATGGGCTGCTCATGTCTTTGTCAGTGGGCAAACTTACAAAATCAGCAAGGGATCAAATACTTATTTCCCCCACTGTAACTCCCATGGAATCACAATCCATATGAGTTTGTAAATTAAAATAAAAATGCAAAATAGGATGTGTGAAAGTTATCTCCATCGCACGAACACAAATGCTGCAAGGATTATACAGGAATTGTCCATGAGGTTGAGGTGGCAAAGAAGGGACATTTGTTAGTGGCACAGATGATCTTACCAAAATATTCTTTAGATTCTTCTGCTGCTGGTAAGTCACACAAGTGAAATTGACAAGTTATAAGCATGTTTTTTTTAAATATAAATCAACATTTGAATATGCACACATAAAATTGAATCAGTGAGATCATTAACAATGCAAACAAAGCATAAGCATAATATTCAACATTTTCACCCAGTCACAACCCTCTCCTCTCAACCCCACCCATCCCGCCCAAGGTTGCATAGGTGGTCGTGTTTGGGGAAAGAGTCCAGCTAGTGTGTGCAATTAGTTCAATATCTGGCTGTGGGGTGCCGGCTGCAATGTGGTCCAAAAGCACTCCCAGTGGTGCTGGAAAGCCTTCCCTTTCAAGGAAGCTTTATCATGAACCTCCATTTTCTCCATGGAAAGGAACAGGATCATTTGGGAATTCCAGCTAAAGTACTGTGTGTGAGGGGGTAGTGTCCATTCGCCAACATTGTAGAATCACATGTTTGGCCATCAGCACTAGTTGACGAAGGAATGCTACCAATCTGGGAGCAGTGGGAGTCTTGAGATTATATTCCTCAAACAAGAGTGTTGGGTCGAAGCACACAGGGCGACTCCACTGGGTCAATGTCGCCTGCAGTATTCTAGCCCAGAACATAGAAGATGGTGGCACAAAGAGCTATATAATTCATCTTGTCTCCCCCAACAATATAAACTCCCAGGGAAAATCTGCTACAGTACAAAGAAAAAAAAAGCCACAGACAGAATTCCCCTTGTAGTGACATACAACCCAGAGCTGGAAAAACTGAGGAAAATCATAAGAGAACTACAGCCACTACTCCAGGAAGATGAATTACTGAAAGAGATATTCCCATCCCTACCAGTGCTGGCCTTCCGACAGCCACCAAATTTAAAACACAAGCTGATCAGAAGTAAACTTCCAACACAGACGGAAAAAGAAAAGGGCACATTTCCGTGTAACACAGCCAGCTGCAAACTATGCCAAAACATTTCACAAGACCCCACAGTCATTCACAAAGGAAAAATATTCAACATAAAGGACTATTTTACATGCTCATCTTCCAATGTGGTATATATCATTCAGTGTAAAAAATGTAACGAAGGATGCTATATTGGAGAAACAGGCCAGATGCTTAAGACAAGATTCAATCTGCACAGACATCACATGGAAATAGCCGGTGCCAGTCAAGCCCCCACCCCTGTGGGCCAACACTTCACAAGACCAGAACACTGCACCAGTGATTTCACAGTAAGAATACTGAAAGGTAATTTTAAAACAATACAGGAACGTAAGACCTTTGAAATAAGAATGATTGAATATTTTGACACACAACAAACAGGACTTAATAAGGATCTGGGTTTTCTAACCCATTATAAACCATAAGCTGTATTTCTCT
Organism: Microcaecilia unicolor; assembly: GCF_901765095.1. NCBI lineage: Eukaryota > Metazoa > Chordata > Amphibia > Gymnophiona > Siphonopidae > Microcaecilia > Microcaecilia unicolor. The sequence goes on from NC_044039.1 coordinate 105,430,415, forward strand.
GTTTATTACCCTCCTCTCACCTACCAACACCCATTCTGTTAGAATATCAATGAAATGCTTTGATGTCCCCATGCATACCCCCACCCTCCCACTCTGTCAGACTGTCAAAGTAATGCTTTGATGTTTCTCTTATATATACTATCTGCTACATTTGCTTATTTCTGATCTGACGAAGAAGGGCAACCTTCGAAAGCTAAGAAATGTATTAAGTTATGTCCAATAAAAAAGGTATCATCTTTCCTACATGCATCACTTACACTTGCTCACATTAAGGGCCCTGTTTACTGAGCCGCACTAGAGGCATGTTACCATTTTTAGTGCGTGCAGTGTAGATGCCCATAATATTCCTATGGGCATCTGCACAGCGTGCAGTAAGTTTTAGCACACACTAAATATGCTAGCGCAACTTTTTTTTTATTTTTATTTGTACCCCGCACTTTTTCCCACTCATGGCAGGCTCAATGCGGCAGGCAATGGAGGGTTAAGTGACTTGCCCAAAGTCACAAGGAGCTGCCTAGGCCGGGAATCGAACTCAGTTCCTCAGTTCCCCAGGACCAAAGTCCACCACCCTAACCACTAGGCCACTCCTCCACTCCACTTAGTAAACAGAGACCTAAATATCATCTGCCATTTGGATGCCTACTTTGAATAACTGTCATCAGCAAATTTAGGGGCCCTTTTACTACACTGTGGTAAAAGAGGCCCTGCGGTGTCCTCGGTACATAGATTTGTCGTCTGCCTAGGACCCTTTTACTGCAGCAGAGGTTTTGTGAATAAAGGAAATGGCTGTAAGTATACTTGGCATGCGGCCATTTCCTGGGGGAGCCCTTACCGCCTCCTATATGGGAGGCGTAGGGGCTCCTGCGCTAACCCGGTGGTAAATGCCAGGTAAGACCCTAGTGGAAAAAAGAAAAAATAATTTCTGGTGTCGGATATGGCTTACGGTGGGGGCGGCACTACCGCCTGCTCCTGCGATGAGGATTGGTACAAGACAAAGCTGTTTTTTAAAAGGGCCCCTTAATGACTTCACTTGTTATTTCTGTTTCTAAACCATTTATAAATGTTAAAAAGCAGTAGTCTCAGCACAGACCCCTAGGAAACCCCACTATCCTTCGCCACTGAGAATAATGACCATTTAACCTTACTTTTCTCTTTTTAACCAGTTCTTAATCCACAATAAGACACTGCCTCCTATTCCATGACTTTCTAATTTCCTCAGGAGTCGTTCATGAGGTAGTTGGTAAAATGCCTTCTGAAAATCCAGATACACAATATCAATCGGCTCACCTTTATCCACAATATCTATTCACCTCTTCAAAGAAATGTAGTAGATTGGCAAGATTTCCCTTGACTAAATCCATGTACCATTGATACATGCCAATACATATGTTCAGTAATTTTTTTTCTTTATAGTAGTCTCTACCATTTTGCCAGGCATGGACTACAGGCTTATTGGTCTATAATTTCCCAGGTCATTTGTGGAACCATTTTTTAAAAAGTTGCATTACATTGGCCACCTTCCCCAATCTTCCAGTACCATGCTAGATTTTAAATATAAAATTACATAATATTAATAGAACTAAAAAAAAAAAAAGAACTTAAAGAGCTAGTATCAGTACTCTTGGATGTAAACTATCTGGCTCACTCACCACCATTAAATACCATTTCTGGCTCTGGTATCTCCCCCACACCTTACTCAGTTAAGACCGAAGCAAAGAATTTATTTACTGTCTCTGCTATGGCCTAGTCTTTCCTGGGAGCCTCTTTTACACCTTGGTCATCTAGCAGTCCAATTGATTCTTTTACTTTTTTGTGTGTGTGTGTGTGTGTGTGTGTTTTTGCCTCCAAGGCAAAAAACTGAGGAGCTGTGAAGACTGCTGCATTTGGCTGGCTCAAAATTTTACAAGTTACATCCCAGCAACAAGTCACTGTATACACTTGATATTTATCTAAGAATTAGATAACACAGTAAACCAGTATTTACGCAGTTAACATTTTAATGGTTATCTTGAGCATACACATTGCAATCATATTCATTTTTACTTCAATCTGCAACAAGTTAAATAAAATGTTTGTAATATACAAAGAATACACAAACAAAGCAAACCTTGCTTCAATTGTGCCTTGCACTTAGAACCAGTGTTTTTATAGTATTTTGTTGTTTGCCAGCTTTATTGTTGACTTGCATACCACACACACACACCCACACAAAGGATTTGATCTTTGTAAGCAGGGCATTTAAGAAATAAAAATATTACTCCCAGTTTAAAAAAAAAAAAAAAAAAAAAAAAAACTAAACCAAGGAAATGCATGATTGTATGCAAAAAAACAAAATAAAGAGAGAGAAGTACTTCAATATGCCAATTCTGCAGGCACCGTGAAAAAAAAAAAAAAGGAAAGAATTTGAAATGCCCATTAACTAAATTTCAGGGATCAGATTTCCACTGGTTAAGAAAAAAAAAAAAAAAAGGATCAGTGATGGCCACTGTAGTGTATCAGATATTTTAATTGTCAAAACTTTTACACATATTGAAAAATGTATCAGTAAATACTGAAGGGGAAAAATACAAAATATTCAGATCTCCTTCCCTTCTTGCTTTCCCCATGTTTTTTCTAAAAATACCAAATGGAGTCAGCATAATTTCCAGTTACTTCAGCCCTGCTGGGTCATCACATAGTGCTGCTCTACATCAACCCTGTAGAGAAAGCATCACATTGTGTCGCTTTGCATCAGCCTTTCCAAGAACACAAGACACTCTGCATCAGCCCTGTAGAGTGCCATCAAACAGCACTACCCTGCACCAGCACTTTAAAGAAAGCATTACACAGTCTCTGTCAGCCATGTACTTCCCGGGAATTTCAGTTTCATCATTAGCAGCTAAGAAACTTATTTCATGTTCTCCTCTAAAGTCTCACAGGTAGCAATAAAGTAAACAGAATTTAACAAAAAAATTCCCGAACAAAATAAAAAGTCCAGTTTTTTTTTTCTTTAGAACACAGCTTGGAGACTGGATATTTTCAGCACACAAACACAACAGGGTGTCACTAGTATAAAAAAATAGTCTTTATATCCTGTATCTGCACTACAGCTCAGTTGAGGTGAAAGCCTTTCTCCATGGTAGCAGCTAACAGGCGCTCCCTCATTATCTCTTCAGAGGAATACTCAGGCAACTTCAGATAATGTACACATGTATTCACTGAAGGATAACTGGAATCTGTAGCATCCACCTGTAAAAAGAGCAAACTGTTGTAAGAAATCATAATGACACATACATTCCCCTGTGGAGAGGCAGAACTGGGCATTCAATGAAGAAAACTAAGTATTTCCTCAGTCTAGTAGACATTTTTATTTATTAGGATTTATTTACCGCCTTTTTGAAGGAATTCACTCAAGGTGGTGTCAGGGGCGTAGCCACGGGTGGGCCTAGGCCCACCCAGTTTAGGTCCAGGCCCACCCAGCAGTGGAGCGGAGGGAGCAGGCTGCGCTCCGATCCTGCCTCCATCTCTCTGACGGCAGCGCTTCCCGATCGCAGGATCTACCTCCTCCCTCTGCAGAGGAGACGCTTCCGAGTTAGACGCAGGAGGCAGCGTGTTTGAATCGCTACCGCTGCTGCTGCTGAGACAGAGGGAGGAAGTAGATCCTGCGATCGTGGCGGTGGTAGGCAGCGTCTGCGGAGCAAAGATGACGTAGAGAGAGCCTTTTTACCATATTTACTCGTGGAGCTGCCTTTGTTTCCAGCTTCTAAAGCTTAGTCTTTTTCTTAAGAACCAGTGACCTCTAATGGAACCTTAGCAGCACTACATGTATAGTAAGAAAAACGGCTATGCTCCAGAAGAGAGAGAGAGAGAACAGTAGGTAGGGAAAGAAGTAGAGAGGGGACAAGCAAAAGAGACGAAGAGGACAGAGGCCAAGAAAGTGAGAGAGGAGGGGGAAAGAGAGAGCCAGGGTGGGCAGAGAAAAAGCAAGGGGGAGAGAGGAGAAGGTAAGGTAGGAGAGTGTGTGTGTGCACGTGCGTGCAACCGGAAGCGCTGCTGTCAGAGGGTGGGCAGATGGAATGGGAGGGAAGGGGCAAGCTCCTATTTGGTGAAGATTTGGACATGTAGGTAAAAGATCTTGGGGAGGTCAAACAGCAGACGCTGCCAGGATTAAAGGGCAGGCAAGCGTCCATTGTCTGCCCTCTCTGAACTTTGCTCAGTTATCTGCTGGTGATTAAGACGCTTCTAGTAAGTCCAGCTGCAGTGTATTGGTATGTGGTGGTCTAGTGATTAACAGTTTCCATTTTGTCCAGGCATGAGAGTTTGATCTGCCCCTACTCCTTAGTAATTCCCTTATCCTCTTGTTTGTCCTATTTGTCTGTCCTAATTAGATTGTAAGCTCTGGAAGGATGGGGGTGAAGGAGAATCACTGGAAATGGATGGGAGGGGAGGGCAGGGGAGAGAGGAGAGTCACTGGGTATGGATGGATGGAGGGGGGGCAGGGGAGAGGAGGGTTGCTAGACATGGATGGAGGAGAGGGAAGGGAGAGAGAAGAAATGCTGGACGTGGATGGAGGGGATGGAAGAGTGAGGAAGGAGATGAGATGAGGGAAAAGGAAAGAGAGGAGAAAATTGCACATGGATGAAGAAAATAGGCAGACGCTGGATCCACTGGACAGTCAAGTCTGCGGAGGACCCAGCTTTTACTTACAGATATAGAGCAAGAAATGAAGAAGAAAGGCGGAAAGTAAAGAAGTAAATGGAAAGGAAGCCTTGGAAACGGAGTAAAGAGGACAGATAGCAGCAGAATCAGATACTGGGCCAGCATGATCCGAAAAACAAAGTCACCAGACAGCAAAGGTAGAAAAAAATCGTTTTATTTTCATTATAGTGTTTGGAATATGTCCACTTTGAGAATCAGGTGTTCAACATTAGAAGTTTATATTTATTTACTTATTTATGGCATTTTATCCCACATTAAACATGAATTAGATTGGAACCTGGGATCATTTAATGTTTTTTTTTCCTGGAGAGAGTAATGCATTGCCTCCCCCTCCCACCCCCCCAGGCTCTCTCCCTGGCTATAGCCAGCTCTGCAATTTCGGGGGGGGGGGGGGGGGGGGGGGGAGGTGCACAGGTGGACAGTGGGGGGGGGGCGCAGAGGTGGACCGGGGAGAGAGCCTGTTGTTAAACATTTACCAGCACACCACTGTCTAGTGCCCACCCATCCAACCTGTTGGCCCACCCAAAAATTGACTTCTGGCTACGCCACTGGGTGGTGTACATTAAGAATAGATCAAGCATGAGCAACAGGCATTTACAGCAGTCAAAATATTCAAATAATACAAAGTATGGAATAGTATACTACTTACAATGTCAACACAATATGTAATAGAACATTATAATTGATAGTGAAGGGTGAAGCAAAGATAGAACATATAGATAGGTAAGAGAGTAGGAAGAGTTGGGAAGTAAGGTGACTGATTTAAAGAAAGTTGCACACGAGGTCAGAGATGGTTAAATAGACATAGCATCTATGGAAACGAGAAAGCAGTACTTTAAGCTTAGACCACACAGTGGAATGATGATCCTTTTCCCAAGAATTTTATTCAACCAAGGGTCTTATAAAATGTATTTTCTTAAGCAGAATAACCATATAGTAGAAATTATCATGAAAGGAAGGAATATGTGGGGGAAGAAGGGAAAAGCTTTAGGAAAAAATGTTTTTACAACAGGAGTTCTTGTACACAATGCAACTCCTTAGCAAGTTGTCAGCAATCGCGGACAGAGAAGAAACTTGAGTCTTAGTTTTGCCCTGGGGATTTTGCCACACTCTATGTGGCACAGTACTGCTGAAAACAACAAAATGCACGTATTATAACTGTAATGGGGGAATACCTTGCGTACGACAGTGAGACGAGGGTGAAGGTTGGCCAGACCACCTGGTGGGAGCGTCGAACATCCTGTGGTGAACTGTAAGAATGCTTTCCGTTCATCTGAAGACATGCCACACAGCACTCTCACAAACCGCAGGAAGCCGGGGCTACAAACAGAAAAGTAGAAATCAGGTCACTGTTACAACCCTAGTTACAGGTCTGCTGTGAATCAGAACCAGGTTTGACATTTACTCAGGCCCTCATGATCACAAGCCCCGCGCTATTCCAAACAGCGCTCTAAAATAGCACTGGAATAGCGCGGGGCTTTACCGCACCGATGAGCAGAGATAATGCATGCAAATTTAAGCAGCGCAATTATCTCTGATCATTGGGTAGAAGTGCAGGCGAATTGTGCCTGAGGTTGCGCTCAGCACAGTCCTCCCATACTTGTTTGACAGGTCTGGGCTGTCAAAAGCCCAAACCTGTCAAACACCTTGCCCCATCAACTAACACCCTGCCCCAAGGCCCGAGCAACGGGGGCTGGAGGTACGGTGGACCTCCGGTCCCCCCGATGATCCCACCCCCCCCCCCCCAGGTTCAGGGAGGGCTGGAGATCCGGTGGGTCTCCAGCCCCTCCCAAACCCCCCCGAAATTGGTCCCTGGTGGTCTAGTGGCCACCGGCAAAACCCCCAGCGACCGGGGGGGGGGGGGGCCACCCCAACTCCCCCCACCCCCAGCGTTGTCCGAGCGATCCCTAGTGGTCCAGCGTAAGGACAGCCCCCTCCCGGCCCCCCTACCTTAGTTGGAGGAGGGACACAGCCTGCCTCCCTCCTCTTGGTTGACAACACAGCAAAATGGCGGCGCCCAGCCCTGCCCAGCGCATCCTGGGATGCGCTGGGCTACAGACCATGTAAAGGAATCATTCCCTTTCATGGTCTGTAACCCCGCCATTTTGCTGTGTCGTCAACCAAGAGGAGGGAGGCAGGCTGCGTCCCTCCTCCAACTAAGGTAGGGGGGGCCGGCAGGGGCTGTTCTTATGCTGGACCACCAGGGATCGCTCAGACAACGCTGGGAGGGGGGGGAGTTGGGGTGGGCTGCAGGTCCGCCGGACCTCCACCCCTCCTCCCGTCGCTCGCTAGGTGTGAGGGGGTTTTGCCGGTGGCCACTAGACCACTAGGGACCAATTTCAGGGTGTTCCAACCGTCCCTGGACCTGAGGGGGGGTGGGATCGTCGGGGGGACAGGAGGTCCACCAGACCTCTAGCCCCCTGTTGGCAGCCTGGCACGTTTGCTTTGGGTGGGAACGGGGGCCTGCCATCATGCAACTACATGCTGGACACGGCTCACCATTCCTCCCCAATGATCGGCAAACCCTAACGCCAGCTCGGAGCTGGCGTAGGGTTTGCTGTGGCCAGCGACCCAATCTTTGGCGCGCTGGTCGCTGATCATTGAGAATGAAATGCGCTGAGCCCTGTTTAGCATGCATTTGCATGCTATTTGCACAAAGAGCCCTCGAGCGTGTTGTTTCACGCGCAGGAGGGCTCTAATCATGGGGCGGTAGCAAACGCTGGCGCTAGTATGGCGCTAACAGCCTCTAGCGCCTGCGTTTGCTTTTGATCATGAGGGTGTCAGAATATTCTTGTCCAAAACGTTCCTGCAAAGACTGTTTGATTCTTTACAAAACCTATCAGTAATTATACTAAGCACAGATCTTTTTTCTTTTGAATAAAATATAAGAAAACAAGGGCACAATGGAGATGCACATCCATCAAAAACTAGATTGGGGCTGGGGGTCCCACAGAACACCATGGAAGTTACTATAAGTACCTCCTAACAGTCTGCCCCAGGAAAGTCCTCTATATGCTGCAGTGTAGGTACATGCAGCAAAATCTTCCTCTTCTAGTACCTCAAACCTCCAGCTTGTTACTCCAGCATTGCAAAAGCAAGGAGCACATGCAGTGATAGTGGTGTTTCTCCTCCCCCCCCCTCCCGACAGCATGGTTCTTCTCTGTTGTACTCAATTTGCTTGAAGAGACCCTGCCCTAAGCCCTAGATGGCTGGTGATGCAAGGACTTGGATCTCGGCTGCCAGCCAAGGAGGGTATCACCCAGATATTCAGTCAGGCGAGAATAATTTTGTAGGGGAAAAAAAAGGGTGAATGCTGAAGAGGGCTAATGGGAAAAGGGGGTGAATGCTAGTAAGAGATAGTGTGAATTTGTTTTTGGCGGGGGGGGGGGGGGGGTGGCAAGGGTGAGAAGAGATGAGTAGCGATGTAGATATTTGTATGGAGGGGGTACAGGAAGTTGATGTGTTTGTTAGCTCTGCTGCTTCTGCTTGTTAGGGATAGACAGAAACCAGAAAAACAAGATAGGAGATATTTGGAGGGGAGGCAGGGATATAATGTGAATGTTGAGCAAGAAGAACCACCTAAGATTAGGGCAAGGGAGGAATGATTGGAGCAGAAGCAGGGGGTGCAGGAGGAGGAGGAGAAAGGGAGAGAGAGAGGGAGATGAAGGGAGAAAGAAGCAAGAGAGATGCCAGGACAGAGGAAGCACATAAATCTGAACTGGAGAACAAGGAGATTGAGAAATGACTTGGAAATAGGGAGATAAGGGAAGGGGCTAAGAAAACATGGAGATGGAGGAGGAAATACTGGATAGAGGAAATGAACAGGGAAGCAAGCACCCAGGATGGACGGAAATTGTGATAAGACTGGGTATTGGGTGAAGAAAGGAAATGGGCTAGTGATGAGACAGATAGAAGACTGGAGATGGAGCAGGGCTTCAAAGTGAGAACCCTGGATTTAAGGGAAGGGAGAAATTCCTGGGATAAAAAGATGGAGGAGGAAAGGAATGAAAAATACAGGAGGGAATTGAGAAGAAACAGAAAAGGAGGACAAGTAGGATGTATATAGAATACTGAGTGGAGTGGAATCAGTAGATGTGAATCACATGATTACTGTTTCCAAAAATACAAGGACAGGGAGCAGGCAATGAAGCTACTGAGTAGTAAATTTAGGACAAATCAGAGAAAATATTTCTTCACGCAACGTGCAATTAAACTCTGGAATTTTCCGCCAATGAATGTGGTAAAAGCAGTTACCTTAGCAGGGTTTTTAAAATGTTTGGATAATTTCCTAAAGAAAAGTCCATAAGCCATTATTAAGATGGACTTGGAATCCACTGCTTATTTCTAGGATAAGCAGCATGAAATCTGTTTTACTCTTTGGGATCTTGTCAGGTACTTGTGACCTGGATTGGTCACTGTTGGAAACAGGATACTGGGCTTCATGGACCTTTGATCTGTACCAGTATGGCAACATATATATTCAGGAAGAGAGGGAGAAACCTGATTTATACAGCATACACAAGACGTATGCAGTACTTTGCAAAGATACGTAGTGAAACAGTCTCAATGGAGGAGTGGCGAACGAAAGAAGGAAGAAAAATTATTAACACATCCAACTTGAAGTAAAGAGAATTTTTCCCACAAAATCGTTATTTTGGAAATAAAAGGAGCAACAAATATGCTCCTTAGCAAGCTGTTAGCTGTCCAGAACACATAAGAAACTTGATTCTCAGTTTTGCCCAGAGAGTTTGCTGCACTCTAACATATTTGTGATCTATGTGGAGCTGGTAATTCTCCTGTATAAAAAGACCCATCTGCCAGCACCAAGAGTTTGGAGACAGCAAAACTTAGTGATTCTAGGTATATCTTGAGAGTAACTTACAACAATTTTCCCTAGGGACATTCTACCAGACTTCCCTCTCCCATTCCACCAAAATGAACTGTTCTCTTATTATTTGCATTATGGGGAGCAATTATCCCAGATTCCCCCCTCCCCAATCTGGCAACCTTCTTCCTCTTTCCACTGGCAGGGGGAGAACAGTACTTCTTATCCGTGTATAACTTCTGCCACCTTCAGTGTGATATCTTAATATGTGGAGATACAAAATCTTGCTGGACTCATTGGCCCTATATATTCAGCTTAAGGGCAAAAGAATAAGATACGCAAAAAGGAGCTGATGATATTCGGCAGGTGAAGTCTGGTTAAAATAATCCGGATAAACTTTAATCAGACATTCAGCAAATTTAACAAGGAAGTCTCACTGCTGAATGTGAGTAAACAGGATAAACGTATCAGGGAATGTTTGGACAGCTATTTTGATGGCCTGATTTATCTGGCTAAGTTTATGTCTATTCCTGGCTAATTAAAAGCCTTACCCCCGGAATGTCCCAATCACCAAAGATAGCAGCTTAAATATTAGGCTGCACAAAATGTATGCTTTTAGCTGGAATGAGAAACTTCTGGACCTAAGCTTTACAGGTAAAAAGTGCTCCATTTCTCTTGATTCTGAGGGGTAGCAAGTGAGGATCATGCAAAATTTGGTCTGGTGCCATAAGAATGAAGCAAGCTCAAAAGTGCACCACAAACTAATATTAAGAGAGAGAAGCAAAACAAATGCACATTAGAGAGCACACTGGCAAAAAAATAAAACATAAAAAAAAGCAGAAGTAAAAGGAAGCCAAATTCTATAAGCAGTGAAAATACTGGTAAAAGTAAAAGAAACACATTTTCTTCCGTAGTTTAAATATAAAATTAGAAAAGATGTACATTTCCAAAAAAGCAAACATCCATAAGCAGCATGTCCCCTTTTCTTTTCCCTCCCATCTATGAGCAGTATGTACCTCTCTCCTCTCCATCCCCTTCTATCTGATATCAGGTGCGTTCCCACCTGGACAGTTCCCACCCACCAATTTCCCCCCTCCCCCGGATACTTCCCACCCTCCCTAGCCTTTTTTTTTTTTTTAACCGACTGTAGCTTCTTTTTTGTATCGGTTTCCATAAGTCCTGGCGGTGTTTTTTTTTTTTTTTTTTTTTTTAACGGCGTCCGAAACAAGGTTAGAGCAGCATATAGACGTATGTACACAGAGGATGTATAATAATGGAATAACTTTTCATAGGTAATTTGTTATAAATCGTAAACTGTCTTTCTTTTATATTTGTTCAGCTCAATGCCCCCCCCCCCCCCCACACACACACACATGTACTGCAGTTTGTATTTATCCATTTATGACATTTAGATCCCAGATTAAACATGAATTAGGCTGAAACCTAGTTTGGGGGGGCATTGCTCCCCCCATATGAAGTGCATGTCTGGAAGGGGAAAGGGATGTATAAAAGAATGTTGGGGGGGGGGGGGTTGAGGGGGTACTGCCCCCCCCCCCACAAATGATGTGGAAGAGAAAAGGGAGGGAGATTATTTTTCCTAGTGTGTTTTGTATTGTTTGGATTATGGGTGGAAATTGGTTCCGTGGGAATTGGCCAGATGGGAATTGGTGGATGGGAACTGACTTAGAACTCTTCTACCTATGTGCTGCATTTCCCCCTTTTTCCTTCCCTTCATGTACAGCATGTCCCCCGCTCCTCTCCCTTCCCTCCCACATCCACAAGCAGCAGCCTCCTTCACTCCCTCCAATCCACGGGCAGCTTGCCCCCTTCTCTCCCCTCCCGTGCCTACATTGCAGCCATATGGTCTAGTGACCTCTTTGGGGCATGAAAGAACCCTACTGTTTCCTGCCCATTACCGCTGACCTCCCTGCTGCAACTACTTCTTGAAAGTGGCTGCCAAGACTTCAAGGGTCTGAATAGAGAGCTGTTTCTCTATTACTGAACTGCTTGATGACTATAATTGATTGGCTGCTAGACTCATTACTTAATTTGATCTCACAAATTCAAACAGCCTTTAAAAACTGCTTCTATCAGTTGTGGCAAGTCTCATCACAATGGTCCATGCCATAACAAGGTCATGGCTAGACTACGGTAATGCACTGTACGTTGGTTAAACTAACAGAGTTTGTATCAGTCCCAATTCAGAATGCTGCTGCATGACTGACAGAGGGCTGCAAGTGACAGGACCACATCACACCCTTCCTGCAAAAACTACATTGACTATCAGTACCCTACAGGGTCAAATTTAAAGCTCAGCATTTGATTTGTAACTAAAGAAAAAGTCAGCCCTCTACACACCTTAAAGGTCTCTAAGAGCCTCTCAAGCAGCATCACTGTATGTATCCTTATCAAAAGAAATTACATGATGTGATATCTGCCAGCAAGCTTTCTCAGGAGTAGCCCCCATACTAGTGAACTCACTCCCGGAAGGGCTATGCCTAACTCGACTACCACTACTTCAGAAAGCTTGGCTCTTCTTCTAAGTCTTTAATATATGTGGTAATCGACTACTTGTTCAGCATCTGGACTAGCTTGCTATACCACTTTGTAACTAAGACCAGCTCCACATACCTTATTCTGTACATACTGCCTGGCTTCAATGTAACCATTCAACTATATATATCCCAACAACTTTGCTCTACCCATCTTTTTATATGTCTCAACTGCCTATTAAGATGTTTCATTGTATCATAGTGATGTTATGAGCATCAAATATATGTTATCTGAATGCTTTAATATGTGCCTATTAAGGGAAGTCATTTTTATTTTGCTGACATTGTGTTTATCATCTTTATTTTATATGAATGTTCTAGTATGTTCCTATTAAGAGGTTTCATTTGTATTTGACCGACATTGTTGAGTATCCTTTCTGTTAGCTTGGCAGAGTTTAAAAAGGGGTTGGACGGTTTCCTAAAGGACAAGTCCATAGACCGCTACTAAATGGACTTGGGAAAAATCCACAATTTCGGGAATAACTTGTATAAAATGTTTGTACGTTTGGGTAGCTTGCCAGGTGCCCTTGACCTGGATTGGCTGCTGTTGGGGACAGGATGCTTGGCTCGATGGACCTTTGGTCTTTTCCCAGTATGGCATTACTTATGTACTCCATGCTGTCTGCTATGTTTTTGATGCACCCATCATGCTTCATCTCTGATACACTTGTTCTACTGTGCTGTTTCAATGTGTGTATTTCTGACACTATCATATTTCTATAGATAGTATTCACTGATTGTATTAATGCTGTTAACAAAATTGTAAGTTTTATATCAAATGATACCTGCACCTCTCCCCAAAGCATCCACCCTCTTCCAAAGTGGCTGCCAACCTGTCAAGAGTATCTACACTCTTCCAAACCGCTCTCCAAGAGCATCCCCTTCCTGAAGGCCCCATCTCCAGAGCATCCACCCCCTCTTAAAGCACCTCCTTCCAGAGCATCCACCCTTCTGTTGAAATCCCTCCTCATAAGCAACTCCCACTCAACCCGAGGAGCCCCCTAGGGGCATCCGACTCTCTGCCTGAAGACCCTTCCTTCCCCTGGGCCTCTCTTAATGATGCCCTGATGGTGTAGGGTAGGACAAGCAGGAGCAGTCTCCACTCACTCCTGCCCAGGCCATGGCAGCCATGACCTGTAGTAACAGGTCTCATGTAACACCATTTCAAACCCAGAGCCAGTATGGGCAGGAGTGACTGGGGATTGCTCTTGCCCATCCTACCACCAGGACATCATTAAGGTAGGTCGGGCTGGGGGTTGTCTTTGGGAGAGGGCTGGATGCAGAGGCTGCAAAGATCAGCATTAATGGGATTAGTATATTTGAGGGATTAGTATATTTGAATTGCCATTAACATCTGCGCGTTAATCACTAATGTTAACAGTGATTAATCAACAGTACCAATATCAATCAATATATAATTTTATATAGTAGGAGTATGCAGGTAGAAAAAAACATTTTTTTTTTTTTTGCTGTTTTCTTTTTCATTTATATCATGCTGCTTTTTTTTGGTAGTAGCACAAACTATTCAGGGCACTGTAAACAAAACTGCATACACTCTTTTACAAAACAATATAAAAATGAATGCGCTGACTTTAGTTTGAATTCAGAAATCACATGATGAAGTATGATGTCAAGATCTGGTGACCTTGAATACATTATTAAAAAAAAAAAAAAAAAAGTGTAACAGAACTGAGCTTTCTTTTTCCCATAGCTGTTATTTACTGTTCCCAGTAATCTCTCTTGTATGTACTATGTATCCCAGCTTAACTAACTTTTGCTAACATAACTTTGTTGCCCCTGAAATTCCACTTGTATCTATCACTCTACATCAGGGATTTCAACTCAGGACACACCCAGCTAATCAGGTTTTCAGGATATCCATGAAAGATTTGCATATAATGGAGGTAATGCATGTAAATTTATCTCATGCATATTGTGGGTATCCTGAAAACCTGACTGGCTGGGTGTGTCTTAAGGACTGCGTTGAGAAACCCTGCTCTAAATTAATGTACTGGAAAAAATAAAACAGTTACATACACAGCTAGTTAATAGGAATACACTGAATGAAGTAATTTCAATACTGATGTTCCAAAATGTTCCAACTTTACTGTACTTTCAGAGTGATAGCCAAATCCAGGGCAGACACCTTTCATAACACAAGTCAACATTAGTTCAAGAATCAGTACCTGTCTCGTGTGTAACCTAATTTTGGCTCCGTGTAGTTCATGATGTCCTCAGGTGTCCAGGATGGAGACTGGTTTCCACAAAGAATCATCTGAACCTCTTCATGACTAAAGGAGCTCAGCTTCTCCATTGGAAAAACTTTATTAAAGCCATCTGAAAATAGATATCCATAAAAACGTAATGAGTCAAGATGAAAATAGGAATTTTGATCTTACCCTCTTTCATTTTCTATTAGCTTTCCCTTTCAGTCTGTATCTTAAGGTTACGTTCTCTCCCTAAAGATCAGTGAAAACTAATCTTGTTAAGATTTCTGCTGCCTTCATGTGATTAGAATTTCCCACTCTCTCCATCCGAGATACTGCCACAGCGTCCTTACCCAAATACTAAACACAGCACAAATGAGAAATTTTCTTTAAATTCTTGAAAACACTTGGGAATGAGAAAGTTAAAACATAACCCTGTGCAGTTTAATCCAGACTGGCAAGAGAAGTCACAGAAAATAATGGACAAAGGTAATTCAAAATGTATATTCTATACAATTTTCCTAATCTTTAACTTAGGAATATACAAAAGTAGTAACTTACTGAACAGGATTCAGTGTTACATCTGATCACATCTACTTACATATTCAGTGATACTTCAAAAGCAAATTCTAAACCACCTTGTATATCTATTCTGATGCCTGAGCCTTCTCTGTATACATACGCTAGACTCCATAGGCGCCAACGTTTCAAAATGATTGGGGGCACCAGAAACAAAACAAATAACCCCTCCTTGGACACAGTGAAGGAGCTTGCTCAATATTGGTGTGCTCAGCACTCACTGGATCTACAGAGCTGGCTGCTGTGTTGGGCTTTGGAGAACACCACAGTCTGTGGACCAGACCAAGGACTCAATGAAATGATTGCGCTAGATGGAAGGGAAACTAAAAATGGAGGCAAACTTCTTCAAGGAAATGTTCTTCAAGGTGAGACTGCAAAATACTGTACTACCCTGTGTTTTCTGTTTTTGGCTAAAGAGTCCTCTGGGATAGTGGTTTTCAACCTAGTCCTCATGGACCACCTGGCCAGTCCACAATGAATATGCTCTCTTACCTATCTATATGTTCCATCTTTGCTTATAATACCCTACACTGTCAATTAAAATGTTCTATAACATATTGTGTTGACATTAAGTAGTATACCATGCCATACTTTGTACTATTTGAATATTTTTACTACTGAAATTGTCTATTGCTCATGTTTGATTTATTCTTATTGTACACCGCCTTGAGTGAATTCCTTCAAAAAGGTGTTAAATAAATCCTAATACATAAATAAATAAATAAATAAAATAAATAAGTTCACTTACTGCGGAAAGCATCCATTTGTTTCTGTATACCAGATTGCATGCATGCATCAAACATCAGTTCTACGTACTCTTCCACATTGTCTATTGTCACTAGCTGTAAGAAAAAAAAAAAATAAAAGACACCTTTAAGTCCTTGGCACAATATCAAGAGAAGCATGCAGTCTGATACAAATAAAGACAAATCAGTTTTACTTACATCATCCTCGCCATTGGGTTTAAGATCCACAGCTGTAAAACCATACACTCGGGATGAAGGGCAGAACTGGAAATTTAGACTGCATAAAATAAAGGCAAGAAGGTACAAGCTGTTAATTTTGGCACCATGGTAAGCGTTCCCCTTTTCAGACCTGTCAAAATTGCAGTCACATTAAATTTCATCTGCCATTTGGATGCCCAGTCATCTTGCCATTTCTCACAATTGTCTCATCAGCAAAATTTGATCACCTCATTCATTTCTATATCCATGTCATCCATAGACATGTTACAAAACAGCAGTCCCAGACAAGTCCTGGGGAACCCTACTTACAACTCTTCTCCTTTGAGAATATTGACCATTTAACCCTACTCTATTTTCTATCTTTTAGTTTTAACATATTCTCAATCCACAATATCCTTTGTCTATGGGAATGTTCAGCAATTTGGTTCTTTATAATAGTCTCTACCATTTTGCTTGGCACCAACATCAAGCTTGCTGGTGTAGAGTTTACTGGGTCCCCTCTAGAATCATTTTTTAAAAATTGGTGTTACGTTAGCCCTCCTCCAGTCTTCGGGTACCACACTTGATTTTACAGATACGTTACAAATTACTAATAATAGAAGTCAAAAATGAAATTGAAAATCAGTACTCAGGGGTGTATACCATCTGGTCTAGCTGATTTGCTATTCTTTAGATTTCAATCTGCCTTATCACAACATTCCAGGTTAAAGATTTGTTTCAGTTCCTCTCCCCATCACCATTAAAATATTATTTCTGACATGGGTATCTCCTCCACAACTTTCCCTGTGAAGACTGAAGCCAGGAATGAATTTAGTCTTTCGCTATAGCCCTGTCTCCTTGTGTCCCTTTTCCCCTTTGATCATCTAAATAGTCCAACTGATTCTCCTACTGGCTTCTTGCATCAAAATGTACCTAAAGAAGTTTTTATTGTAGGAGGAGTAGCCTAGTGGTTAGTGCAGTGGACTTTGATCCTGGGGAACTGAGTTCGATTCCCACTGCAGCTCCTTGTGACTCTGGGCAAGTCACTTATAACCCTCCATTGCCCCTGGTACAAAATAAGTACCTGAATATATGTAAACCACTTTGAATGTAGTTGCAAAAACCTCAGAAAGGCGGTATATCAAGTCCCATTCCTCCCTCCCCCCCCCCCTCTGAAGCACGCTTCTTTTCAAATTCTCCTTTCTTTATCAGTGCTTTGCATCTACCTTGCTATTCCTTATACTGTTTCCTATTACCTTTAATTTGAATCCTTTTTCATTTTCTGAAGGATGCTCTTTTAAGCCGTAACAGTTGCCTTTATCGCACTTTTTAACCATGCCAGCTGCTGACTTTCCTTGAACCTTTTTTTAATATTTGGAATACATCTTGTCTGAGCTTTCAGGGTGGAATTTTTGAACAATGTCCATGCCTAATGTAAACTTTTAACCATTGCAGCTGCCTCTTTTAGTTCCTCTCCTTATTGTAGTCTTCTTTTTTAAAGTTAAATGCTAACATAGGTTTTCTGTATGTACTCACTCCCGTTATTAAATCAAATTTCATCATGTTACGATCACTGTTGCCAAGTGACCCCAACACAGTCTCCTCTTGCACCAAATCTTGTGCTTCACAAAGGACTAAGCAGTTATTTCATCTAGGAACTTCATCTCCTTTGCATGCCCTGATGTTACATTTATTCCGCCAATATTGAGGTAACTGAATGGCCCATTATTATTATGTTACCTAATTTGTTTGTTCCCATAATTTCTGCTAACATTTCAACATCTACATGCTTGCTCTGACCAGGTGGATGGGTAGTATACTGCTATCAATATTCTTTTCCCCTTTATTTTAATTTTCCTGCAGAACTTTAATTCTATTTGACTCAAGGCCTTCTAACATTTATTTATTTATATCATTTATATCCCACATTTTCCCACCCACGGGCAGGCCCAATGTGGCTTACATCAGTCTGAAAAAAAGGCAAAAGCAATCAAGTACATGGAAGAAGGAGAGATCAGTGAGTAATTACAGAGAAGGGAAAGGGGCAATAAAGTTAAGGATGTTGTTAAGATAATTACAGTTCAGCAGTTATGGATGCAATGGCGGGACAATTCCAAATAAGGTGGTCTTGATGGTTTTCCTGAAGGTCAGATGATCGGGAATAGTTTTAACAGATTTTTTTTTTTTTGTTACATTTGTACCCTGCGCTTTCCCACTCATGGCAGGCTCAATGCGGCTTACATGGGGCAATGGAGGGTTAAGTGACTTGCCCAGAGTCATAAGGAGCTGCATGTGCCTGAAGTGGGAATCGAACTCAGTTCCTCAGGACCAAAGTCCAACACCTTAACCACTAGGCCACTCCACTCCTCTACAAATGAGCACCAACATAGGGAAAGGTGGATGCGTAAGTGGCTTTATACTTGAGGCCAGAAAATATAGGGTAATGAAGAGTTAAGTACGAACGAGATGATCTGTGAGAGTTCCTAGGCGGTAAGTTGATCGGGTTATCCATATAAGCTGGAGCTTCACTGTAGAGGATTTTATGCACCAGGGTGCAAACTTTAAAAGTTATCCGGTCTTTGACGGGCAGCCAGTGTAATTTCTCACGTAGTGGCCTTGAACTTTTCAAACCTCAATTTTCCATAGATCAGCCTCCAACAATCTGATCCACCCTATCACTGATATAATTTATACCCTGGCATGACAGTGTCCCATTGGTTATCTTCCTTCTAGCAGATCTCAGAGATACCTATTATATCTAGCTTTTTATTTAGTGCTATATACTCTAACTCTCCTATCTAGTTTTAGGCTTCTAGCATTTAAACACAGACATTTCAATGTTTCTATTAACAACTTCCACCTTGTCTATTTTTGCCTTTATTGCGACCTCTCTAATGAGATTTTTCACAAATACATCATTCCAAACCATGTGCTCTTGAATGACTGTCGGCTTTTCCCCAGATTCTAGTTTAGAAGCTGCTCTATGTAATTTTTCCAGTGTTTATGCCAGCAGTCTGATTCTATTAAGGTGAAGCCATCTTTCTGGAATAGCCCCCTCCCTTGCTCAGAACACTGTCCAGTTTTTAACGTATCTAGATCCCTCCTCCCTGTACCATTGTCTCATCCACAAATTGAGTCTCCGGAGCTCTGCCTACCTCTTGGGCCCCGCATGTACAACTAGCAGCATTTCTGTATGCCATCTCAACTGCATTCCTTTAACAGGCTATAAAACATGTAGGGGCCTCATGTTCTCTACATGACCCCTGAAACAGCACAAAACCTATCCAAGAAGTGAAAAGATTGGTCACCTAAAAATACCGAAGCAAAACTACACAAAACCCAGCTTATGGAGTTTCCACAAGGACTCTGACTGCCTGTACTCTAAGAAAGCTGGTTCACATGGAATGAGGAGACCACCTCAGATCAGCCAAATGTCCGGGTAGGGCTCAACTGTATCCCATTTGTGGAGATGTGCTGTCGCCGCCACCACACCATGACCTTGGAAAAGGTTCCGAGTGCTGTTGCCAAATCAAACGGAAGAGCCCTAAATCTGAAGTGCCTGTACAATACAAAAAAAAATAAAAATCGCAGGAAGCATTTGTGAAATTCTCTGATGTGGAGATACTTCTCCAACAGATTCATGGAGGTCAAATTTGCCTGGCCTAACAAGCAATGACTGATGGCAGGGTTTCCATACAGAAATGTGGGACTCAGAAGGTGCATTGACCCCCCCCCCCCCCCCCCCCATATCCAGAATGGGCCTAATAAGGAGCTGCCTTTTTGGAAACTACCAAACTTACCTTCTTCCTACCAAAAGACTATCACTCCAAGCTGCAAAAAGCACTACAGAGTGCCCTTTACTACTCCTCTAGATGGAGGAACCACAGGGAGGACACCATAAAGGCATCAGAAAAAGTTCTGTGAATTCCAGGATGCACTATTGGTGCACCAAGTCCAGGACCCACTGGTAGATGGTTACACAGGCCCAGTCATAGTGAAACGGTCTGCCTCCCACCTGCACAAATGAGAGGCCTTGTACCCTCCTTTGGGTCCTTTACCAGCCCAGCAGAGGCCAAGGGACCTGAATCCTACAGCTTCCATGCTCTCTGGAAGTGAAGAGCCTTCTGACCCTTCAAGTTTACTGAAGAACCCAAGGAACACTTGCCAAAAAGGGAGAGTCTCCTGTTAACCTTGACTTACCCCGAGGAGAAAGGAGATGTGTAAAGGTGGTCTTCAGGAGAGGCTAAGCCTCACTGGCTCCCCAAATCCTTCACCAGCTTTTCCAAATCTTTCCCAAATGCAAGCAACCCATAAACAGAGGCTAAGTTTGAGATACTTTAGATGCCATGTCAGCTGCACAGTGCCTTAGTCACAGCGACCTCTGGGCAACTACCATGAATACCAATTATCAAGACAGTATGCAGACTAAGCCAGAGAGCACTGGTTAGAAAGGCCAACCCTAACTCTAGGTGTACCATCTGCAGTGACTCTGGGACCTGCTGCATCTAGCGCAGCAGAGCACGAGCTACATAGCCCCAACACACTAAAGCCTGGACCCCAAGAGCAAAGGAGGGAAGGTCTACTTAAGCAGTTGCACAACCTTCCAATCATGGGTGTCCTTCAGCAGCGATCCCCCCTCCACCAGAATCATCTTTTTAGTCACAGCCATAATAAAGGCATCCAACTTTGGGGAGCCAATCCAAGTCCTCATGAATCAAAGGACAGAGCCTACTCACACATCTGATGTACTGGAAGATGCCAACTGGGAACAGGTCCTATGCAACTGAAAAGCCTTAGGACACCTAAGACCCTCAATGATGGGGTTTCCATCTAAGGGCTTTGCAAGCGGTGGAGCTGGAACATGCATGGCTTCAATGACAATCACTGAATTGAACCAGCTATTCATGCCTAAAAAAAGTCAGACTGCGAAGGAAGCCTACTCCTTGGCTTACAATATATCCTATGGTTCTATAGATGCCACATCTTGTGGGGAGCCCTCATCCAGGTGGCGATGAATCTGGAAGGGTTCACAGCCCATGCCCAGATCCCCACTCTTGGAACCAAGGGATTGGCTTCCTGCAGACCTCCAGGGACCTTTGTTGTGAGGTACCTGTGCAAATGATTGGGGGGGGAGGGACAATCCCTACCAAAGCTGTAGAATGCCCCCCCCCCCCCAAAACTAGGAGAGATTACATGAATTCTTTGCTTCGGTCTTCACCGAGGAAGATTTGGGTAGGATACCAGTGCCAGAAATGATATTCGAAGCTGACGAGTTGAAGAAACTTAATGAATTCTCTGTAAACCTAGAGGATGTAATGGGGCAGTTCTACAAACTGAAAAGTAGCAAATCTCCTGGACCGGATGGTATTCATCCTGATAGAACTGAAAAATGAGCTTGCGGAGCTATTGTTAGTACTATGTAATTTATCCTTAAAATCGAGCACGGTACTGGAAGACTGGAGGGTGGCCAATGTAATGCTGATTTTTTAAAAAGGTTCCAGAGGAGATCCGGGAAATTATAGACTGGTGAGTCTGACGTTGGTGCCGGGCAAAACGGTAGAGACTATTATTAAGAACAAAATTACAGGGCATATTCAAAAGCATGGATTAATGAGACAAAATCAACATGGATTTAGTGAAGAGAAATCTTGCCTCACCAATCTACTACATTTTTTTGAAGGGGTGAACAAACATGTGGATAAAGGTGAGCCGGCTGATATTGTGTATCTGGATTTTCAGAAGGCGTTTGACAAAGTACCTCATGAAAGACTCCAGAGGAAATTGGTGGGTCATAGGATAGGAGGTAGTGTTCTATTGTGGATTAAAAACTGGTTAAAAGATAGAAAACAGAGAGTAGGGTTAAATGGTCAGTATTCTCAATGGAGAAGGGTAGTTAGTGGGGTTCCCCAGGGGTCTGTGCTGGGACCGCTGCTTTTTAACGTATTTATAAATGACCTAGAGATGGGAGTAACTAGTGAGGTGATTAAATTTGCTGACACAAACGGCAGATAACATTTAATGTGAGCAAGTGCAAAGTGATGCATGTGGGAAAGAGGAACCCGAATTATAGCTATGTCATGCAAGGTTCCACATTAGGAGTCACAGACCAAGAAAGAGATCTAGGTGTCGTCGTTGATACGTTGAAACCTTCTACTCAGTGTGCTGCTGCGCATAAGAAAGCAACAGAATGTTAGGTATTATTAGGAAAGGAATGGAAAACAAAAATGAGGATGTTATAATGCCTTTGTATCGCTCCATGGTGTGACCGCACCTCGAATATTGTGTTCAATTCTGGTCACTGCATCTCAAAAAAGATATAGTGGAATTAGAAAAGGTGTAGAGAAGGGCGACGAAAATGATAAAGGGGATGGGACGACTTCCCTATGAGGAAAGGCTAAAGCGGCTAGGGCTCTTCAGCTTGGAGAAAAGGCGGCTGAGAGGAGATATGATAGAGGTCTATAAAATAATGAGTGGCGTTGAACGGGTAGAGGTGAAGCGTCTGTTTACGCTTTCCAAAAATACTAGGACTAGGGAGCATGCGATGAAGCTATGTAGTAAATTTAAAACGAACTGGAGAAAATGTTTTTTCACTCAACGTGTAATTAAACTCTGGAATTCACTGCCAGAGAATGTGGTAAAGGCAGTTAGCTTAGCGGAGTTTAAAAAAGGTTTGGACGGCTTCCTAAAGAAAAGTCCATAGACCATTATTAAATGGACTTGGGGTAAAATCCACTAATTCTGGGATAAGCAGTATAAAATGTTTTGTACTTTTTTGGGGATCTTGCCAGGTATTTGTGACCTGGATTGGCCACTGTTGGAAACAGGATGCTGGGCTTGATGGACCTTTGGTCTTTCCCAGTATGGCAATACTTATGTACTTATGATTTTGTGAAGAGTCTATCAAAGCCTGCATCCAAAGTTGGTATATCAAATGCATGAGCAATACCCGTAACACAAATTATTTCGTATTCTTCCAAAAAAGCACAAAACACTACTACAGTCAATAAGCAGGACTGAGTAAGGCACAAGAGCAGGTGATGCCATCGGAAAGTGCAAGGACAGAACTGCTCTCCCAGAGTTCAGCTTAGTAAAAAGCCAAACATGCGTGGCCCTTCCCAAACAGAGCAGTCTCTTTGGCTCTTTATTTTTTCTGCCCAGCCAAGTGGATGTACAACAGAACTCTTTTGTACTGTATGCTTGATGCATCTTCATCACGTTTCTTTATAATTCTTTTTCTGTCGTGGCACAACTGGAAGCCTAAGCCAGGCTTCCAGTTGTGCCACGAATGTGACAGAAAAATCAAGAACTTTGATATGCAAATCAAATGCTGTGTGTCTTGGTCCTGAACACAAGCAGAAAAATTAAGCATTGTGCTCAATTGACACTGACAGCACAAAGAGACCATTCAATATAGTCAATTCAAGAGCATATGGATGCTTAAGAGAAGTTGTTTCAAAAAAATCCTGCTAACACTGTTCCCCTGAGTAGAAACTATCTATTCCTGTGCAAACACGTCAACAATCTTCCAAGGAGAAGCCTTCATCATTGGGGAGTCTAGCGGGTAGGCAGAAGCTCCACATTATTTCTTGGAATGTCTCAGGGATATCATCATCCGTGAAGCATTCCAAGATCTTAACTCAACTTAAACACCTCAATTGCCTGCCTGCAATAGACTAAGTTACCTGACACAGAACATGCTAAATTATGCCAGCAATAGGTTGGGGAGTGCTTCTACATCTCCTCGGGAAGAAGGCGGTGCAGCATGGCCATTCCGATTGGTGTCAAAGGATAGTGAGGGGTGATTTGTTTTGATTCACCTCAATTATCAGGGTCTTCGATTCTATCTCTGTGCAGTGTATGGGACTAATGGCTACAATCCACATTTCTTTCAACACCTAACATCTCTTGGGCTTCAGTATACTGCTGCGACGTGGGTATGTGCAGGGGACTTTAATCAGGTAATGGATCCGGATTTGGATAGGTCTTCTTCAGCAGTGGGGAGTGGTAGAGGACTGCCCCTCTTTTGCAAAACATTGGACCTGGCAGACCCATGACGCCTCCTACATTCCACTACTAGAGACTATACCCACCAGTCCAAAGCTCACCAAACCTGGTCACATATAGATTTAGTTTTTTTTGTTTTGTTACATTTGTACCCCGCGCTTTCCCACTCATGGCAGGCTCAATGCGGCTTACATGGGGCAATGGAGGGTTAAGTGACTTGCCCAGAGTCACAAGGAGCTGCCTGTGCCTTAAGTGGGAATCGAACTCAGTTCCTCAGGACCAAAGTCCACCACCCTAACCACTAGGCCACTCCTGTCCCAATTTTGTTTTTTGGGGGGTACATCTGGCATAAATAGGACCTACAGAAGTTTCCGACCACGCTTTAATTTGGCTGGAGTTGGACTTAGATCAGCTGGGGGGGGGGGGGGGGCTGCGGTTTTGGCGCTTTCCCTTTTATATTTGGCACAGGATGAATCATTCCAACCTCATAGTCAAGGAAGATAGGAATTCTACAAGGATACCAAAGCAGAATCCTGCAAATCTTCTATAGTATTTTGGGAGGCCTCAAAAGTACTTCTAAGGGAAACGCTATGTCGGCCTCCCTGGCTGCTCTGAACTCCCTCACCCATGAACAAGTAAAAAAACGCTTCTTTGCACACCGTTTTCAATTCCACCGATTTGGAAACAAGGCAGGTAAACTGTTAGCTCAGGTCACCCGAACTTGGTCCTCAAGGCAGTTTATTCCTACTCTTTTGACAGCGAGAGGTGTCTGGGTGCATTGGCCAGATGAGATAGCCCAGGTATTCCATGAATATTTTGCCAAAATGTACACCTTGGAAAAAAGGGACTCAGGCCCATCAGTCCAGGACTATTTAGACGACTTGGGCTTTTCTCGCTTATCCCAGGCAGTACAGCACTAGTTAGCAACCCTGATTAAGGCCATGGAAGTTCAACGGGTCATTAAATCTTTATCAACAGGCATGGCCCTGGGGCCAGATGGCTTTTCAAATGAATATTACAAACTTATCTCCCCAGCTATATGGCCCTTTAATATCTTACTATGGATTCAGTAATAGAGTGGGGTATTTTTTCTCCCCATGAAAATGAGGCCCTAATAACTTTAATTCCCAAGCTGGGCAGACCCGGGACTGCCCGGAATCTTATAGGCCAATCTCGTTACTGAATGTTGTCCTTAAGATCCTAGCATGAGTGTCAGCTGATCATTTAGCCCCTCAAATCCCAATGTTGGTGTGAAACCACCAAGTGGGTTTTGTGCGAGGCCGCCAATCTGTCTTAAATGTACACAGGGTTCTTCTCTCCATTGCCCACAGTCACTTTACCAAAGGCCAAACGCTTCAGGTCAGTTTAGACACCAAGAAAGCATTTGACAGGGTTCATTGGGGTTACCTATTTCAAGTTTTAGAGCATGTGGGCTTGGAGGGATGGTTCTTTCAGGCCATTGAAGCATTATACTGGGGCCCAACGGCATAATTACTAGTTAATGGGGTTCATTCCTCACTTTTTGAGGTTCAGACAGGTACTAGAGTCAGGGATATCCTCTTTCACCTCTTTTGTTCTTATTTTACCTAGAACCCTTACTTCGAACAATTCAGCTGGACCCCGATATCTCTGGGGTGTCCTTGCCGAACCTCTCAGTGAAAGTCTTAGCTTTCGCGGATTACTTGTTTTTGAGACATACTCATCCCCAGCGGGCACTACCCCATTTATAAAGCATTATTGATGACTATAGCTTCTTTTCTGGATTTAGCTTGAACCTACAAAAATCCATGGCTCTGCCGGTCCAACCTGCGATAAAAGACACCTGGGTGGGCCCTTTCCCCCTCCAGTGGGGAACATATTCTGTTAAATACCTGGGAGTGTATATACCACCTGATTTAGTCCGTCTTTACTCTATAAATGTGCAGCCCTTGAAAGTACATTTAGGAGAGGTGCTACGAGGGTGGCGGACTCTACCCCTTTCCTTAATGGGCCACACAGCTTTATATGACATGATTCTTTTCCCTAAGTGGATATACATCTTTCGAACCCTGCCACGTTTCTTAAAACATAGGGATGAAAAATGGCTTGACAAGATTTTGTCTAATTATTTACAGCAGGGGAAACGAGCCCGAGTGTCGTCACCACAGGCGATGCTTCCTCAGAATAAAGCGGGATTGGGTCTTTTGAATCTTAATTATTTTCAGTGGTCAGTTGTATGCATTACCTTTCTGACTGGTTCCAGTCCACTCAATTTTTTTTCCTGTACCTGCACAGAATAGACAATTACTTGGACCCCAACATTTTGCGTACTGGTTACAGGCCCCAGCTAGTACAGCAAAGCCACTAGGGCCCTTTGTACCTATCCCTCAGCCATTACGTCACGCTTGGCACTGGCTATGCAAATTCCATGGACTGAATAGCAAAGTTTCTCCCCTGCTTCCAATATGAGGCAATTCGGCCTTCCAAATAAACTGGAAACTCCTCAGATCTTCAATGCTGGGCTACATAGGGTATTCATTACTTTTATCTTGTACTATCAGAAGATGGAACCATAAAATCATTTTCAGCCCTTTGCAAGGAATTTCATTTGGGTCAGAGAGATGTGTTTGCATATATTCAATTACAGCATTATGTTCACTCTCTGCCGAGAGACTCTTTGACGGCGGAGATTTGGGAGTGCTCTAATTCAATGTTAGGACTGGATGCGCAGTTGACTATTCCTCTAAAGTATTTCACTTGAGAAACATCATTAGGGATTATGATTATTCCACTGACTCAGCAATGGTGCGGGGAATTGAAGACAAGTAGCTGCAAGAATGCATGATGAAAGTTTATTGGTTAACAGAGAATGCTGGATGGTGGGCACTACAATTTGTATTTAGATTATACGTGTCACCACACAGAGACTTTCAAGCCATTCTCCGACAGGGCAATAAATGCCTAAGTGTTCCAGTGTGGGAGCACACCTGGTACACATGTTCTGGTCCTGCCCCCCCCCTTAGTGTACACTTTTTGGAGACATCTAAGAGTCCATGTATCTCATTTCTGGAAGATCCCTTGGTACTCCATCACAAGCCAGTTCGACATTTTCAGGATCCAAGGGATCACCCTAGCAGGAATAAAGGCTTTTTTGAAATGTGCTAAACTTATGGCAAAAAGAGTGATTTTGCAACTATGGCTAAGTGCAGAACAGCCAAATGTAACTCACTGGTGACTGGCCATGATTCAGCTTTGCTCGTGGGAGAGAATGGGAATCCCGGACTTGGCTTCAAAGAAGGAAGATTCCTACTGAAAGACTTAGACACCGTTTTGGGATACACTCACTCCCAACAGCGCATAGCAGAATTCTAAACTCTTGAAAGGGGGGGGGGGGGGGGGTTGGGAGGGATGAGGGAAAGGGGTATGCTTGTTCACCTTCAGGTATAATTACATTACAAAGCGAATGCTACATACCTGTAGAAGGTATTCTCCGAGGACAGCAGGCTGATTGTTCTCACTGATGGGTGACGTCCACGGCAGCCCCTCCAATCGGAAACTTCTCTAGCAAAGTCCTTTGCTAGTCCTCGCGCGGCCGTCTTCCCGCCCGAAACCGCCTCGAGCCGGCCAGTCCAGTATGTAGCAAGACAATACACTTCAAGGGAAGACACAACTCCAACGGGGAGGCGGGCGGGTTTGTGAGAACAATCAGCCTGCTGTCCTCGGAGAATACCTTCTACAGGTATGTAGCATTCGCTTTCTCCGAGGACAAGCAGGGCTGCTTGTTCTCACTGATGGGGTATCCCTAGCCCCCAGGCTCACTCAAAACAACAACCATGGTCAATTGGGCCTCGCAACGGCGAGGACATAACTGAGATTGACCTAAAAAATTTACCAACTAACTGAGAGTGCAGCCTGGAACAGAACAAACAGGGCCCTCGGGGGGTGGAGTTGGATCCTAAAGCCCAAACAGGTTCTGAAGAACTGACTGCCCGAACCGACTGTCGCGTCGGGTATCCTGCTGCAGGCAGTAATGAGATGTGAATGTGTGGACAGATGACCACGTCGCAGCTTTGCAAATTTCTTCAATGGAGGCTGACTTCAAGTGGGCTACCGACGCAGCCATGGCTCTAACATTATGAGCCGTGACATGACCCTCAAGAGCCAGCCCCGCCTGGGCGTAAGTGAAGGAAATGCAATCTGCTAGCCAATTGGATATGGTGCGTTTCCCTACAGCCACTCCCCTCCTATTGGGATCAAAAGAAACAAACAATTGGGGGGGAAAGAATGTTGGCAAGACAATTGACTGGTTCAGATGGAACTCCGACACGACCTTTGGCAAGAACTTAGGGTGAGTGCGGAGGACTACTCTGTTATGATGAAATTTGGTGTAAGGGGCCTGGGCTACCAGGGCCTGAAGCTCACTGACTCTACGAGCTGAAGTAACTGCCACCAAGAAAATGACCTTCCAGGTCAAGTACTTCAGATGGCAGGAATTCAGTGGCTCAAAAGGAGGTTTCATCAGCTGGGTGAGAACGACATTGAGATCCCATGACACTGTAGGAGGCTTGACAGGGGGCTTTGACAAAAGCAAACCTCTCATGAAACGAACTACTAAAGGCTGCCCAGAGATCGGCTTACCTTCCACATGGTAATGGTATGCACTGATTGCGCTAAGGTGAACTCTTACAGAGTTGGTCTTGAGACCAGACTCAGACAAGTGCAGAAGGTATTCAAGCAGGGTCTGTGTAGGACAAGAGCGAGGAGCTAGGGCCTTGCTGTCACACCAGACGGCAAACCTCCTCCACAGAAAGAAGTAACTCCTCTTAGTGGAATCTTTCCTGGAAGCAAGCAAGACGCGGGAGACACCCTCTGACAGACCCAAAGAGGCAAAGTCTACGCTCTCAACATCCAGGCCGTGAGAGCCAGGGACCGGAGGCTGGGATGTAGAAGAGCCCCTTCGTCCTGCGTGATGAGGGTCGGAAAACACTCCAATCTCCACGGTTCTTCGGAGGATAACTCCAGAA
Organism: Microcaecilia unicolor; assembly: GCF_901765095.1. Taxonomy (NCBI): domain Eukaryota; kingdom Metazoa; phylum Chordata; class Amphibia; order Gymnophiona; family Siphonopidae; genus Microcaecilia; species Microcaecilia unicolor. The sequence goes on from NC_044039.1 coordinate 105,459,227, forward strand.
GAAGAGGGAACCAGATCTGACGCGGCCAAAAAGGAGCAATCAGAATCATGGTGCCTCGGTCTTGCTTGAGTTTCAACAAAGTCTTCCCCACCAGAGGAATGGGAGGATAAGCATACAGCAGGCCCTCCCCCCAATCCAGGAGGAAGGCATCCGATGCCAGTCTGCCGGGGGCCTGAAGCCTGGAACAGAACTGAGGGACTTTGTGGTTCACTCGAGATGCGAAGAGATCCACCAAGGGGTGCCCCACGCTTGGAAGATCTGGCGCACCACTCTGGAGTTGAGCGACCACTCGTGAGGTTGCATAATCCGGCTCAGTCTGTCGGCCAGACTGTTGTTTACGCCTGCCAGATATGTGGCTTGGAGCACCATGCCGAGACGGCGAGCCCAGAGCCACATGCTGACGGCTTCCTGACACAGGGGGCGAGATCCGGTGCCCCCCTGCTTGTTGACATAGTACATGGCAACCTGGTTGTCTGTCTGAATTTGGATAATTTGATGGGACAGCCGATCTCTGAAAGCCTTCAGAGCGTTCCAGATCGCTCGCAACTCCAGGAGATTGATCTGTAGACCGCGTTCCTGGAGGGACCAGCTTCCTTGGGTGTGAAGCCCATCGACATGAGCTCCCCATCCCAGGAGAGACGCATCCGTTGTCAGCACTTTTTGTGGCTGAGGAATTTGGAAAGGACGTCCCTGAGTCAAATTGGACCAGATTGTCCACCAATACAGGGATTCGAGAAAACTCGTGGACAGGTGGATCACGTCTTCTAGACCCCCAGCAGCCTGATACCACTGGGTGGCTAGGGTCCATTGAGCAGATCTCATGTGAAGACGGGCCATGGGAGTCACATGAACTGTGGAGGCCATGTGGCCCAGCAATCTCAACATCTGCCGAGCTGTGATCTGCTGGGACGCTCGCACCCGCGAGACGAGGGACAACAAGTTGTTGGCCCTCGTCTCTGGGAGATAGGCGCGAGCCGTCCGAGAATCCAGCAGAGCTCCTATGAATTCGAGTTTCTGCACTGGGAGAAGATGGGACTTTGGATAATTTATCACAAACCCCAGTAGCTCCAGGAGGCGAATAGTCATCTGCATGGACTGCAGGGCTCCTGCCTCGGATGTGTTCTTCACCAGCCAATCGTCGAGATATGGGAATACGTGCACCCCCAGCCTGCGAAGTGCCGCTGCTACCACAGCTAGGCACTTTGTGAACACCCTGGGCGCAGAGGCGAGCCCAAAGGGTAGCACACAGTACTGGAAGTGGCGTGTGCCCAACTGAAATCGCAGATACTGTCTGTGAGCTGGCAGTATCGGGATGTGTGTGTAGGCATCCTTCAAGTCCAGAGAGCATAGCCAATCGTTTTGCTGAATCATGGGGAGAAGGGTGCCCAGGGAAAGCATCCTGAACTTTTCTTTTACGAGATATTTGTTCAGGGCCCTTAGGTCTAGGATGGGACGCATCCCCCCTGTTTTCTTTTCCACAAGGAAGTACCTGGAATAGAATCCCAGCCCTTCTTGCCCGGATGGCACGGGCTCGACCGCATTGGCGCTGAGAAGGGCGGAGAGTTCCTCTGCAAGTACCTGCTTGTGCTGGAAGCTGTAGGATTGAGCTCCCGGTGGACAATTTGGAGGTTTTGAGGCCAAATTGAGGGTGTATCCTTGCCGGACTATTTGCAGAACCCACTGATCGGAGGTTATGAGAGGCCACCTTTGGTGAAAAGCTTTCAACCTCCCCCCGACCGGCAGGTCGCCCGGCACTGACACTTGGATGTCGGCTATGCTCTGCTGGAGCCAGTCAAAAGCTCGCCCCTTGCTTTTGCTGGGGAGCCGCGGGGCCCTGCTGAGGCGCACGCTGCTGACGAGAGCGAGCGCGCTGGGGCTTAGCCTGGGCCGCAGGCTGTCGAGAAGGAGGATTGTACCTACGCTTACCAGAAGCATAGGGAACAGTCTTCCTTCCCCCAAAAAATCTTCTACCTGTAGAGGTAGATGCTGAAGGCTGCCGGCGGGAGAACTTGTCGAATGCGGTGTCCCGCTGGTGGAGAGACTCTACCACCTGCTCGACTTTCTCTCCAAAAATGTTGTCCGCACGGCAAGGCGAGTCCGCAATCCGCTGCTGGAGTCTATTCTCCAGGTCGGCGGCACGCAGCCATGAGAGCCTGCGCATCACCACACCTTGAGCAGCGGCCCTGGACGCAACATCAAAGGTGTCATACACCCCTCTGGCCAGGAATTTTCTGCACGCCTTCAGCTGCCTGACCACCTCCTGAAAAGGCTTGGCTTGCTCAGGGGGAAGAGCATCAACCAAGCCCGCCAACTGCCGCACATTGTTCCGCATGCGTATGCTCGTGTAGAGCTGGTAAGACTGGATTTTGGCCACGAGCATAGAGGAATGGTAGGCCTTCCTCCCAAAGGAGTCTAAGGTTCTAGAGTCCTTGCCCGGGGGGCGCCGAAGCATGCTCCCTAGAACTCTTAGCCTTCTTTAGGGCCAGATCCACAACTCCAGAATCATGAGGCAACTGGGTGCGCATCAGATCTGGGTCCCCATGGATCCGGTACTGGGACTCGATCTTCTTGGGGATGTGGGGATTAGTTAGAGGTTTTGTCCAGTTCGCAAGCAATGTCTTTTTTAGGACATGGTGCAAGGGAACAGTGGACGCTTCCTTAGGTGGAGAAGGATAGTCCAGGAGCTCAAACATTTCAGCCCTGGGCTCGTCCTCCACAACCACCGGGAAGGGGATGGCCGTAGACATCTCCCGGACAAAGGAAGCAAAAGACAGACTCTCAGGAGGAGAAAGCTGTCTTTCAGGAGAGGGAGTGGGATCAGAAGGAAGACCCTCAGACTCCTCGTCAGAGAAATATCTGGGGTCTTCTTCTTCCTCCCACGAGGCCTCACCCTCGGTGTCAGACACAAGTTCACGAACCTGTGTCTGCAACCTCGCCCGGCTCGACTCAGTGGAGCCACGTCCACGATGGGGGCGTCGAGAGGTAGACTCCCTGGCCCACATCGGCGAAGCTCCCTCCGCCGACGTAGTCGGGGAGCCCTCCTGGGAGGTGGCCGCAGTCGGTACGACGTCGGGGACCTCACCCCGGGCGATGGGCCAGCCGGCGCCACGCTCGACGGTACCGGAGGCGCAAGCACCGCCGGTACCGGAGGGGTAGGGCGCAACAGCTCTCCCAGAATCTCTGGGAGAACGGCCCGGAGGCTCTCGTTCAGAGCGGCTGCAGAGAAAGGCAAAGAGGTCGATGCAGGCGTCGACGTCAGAACCTGTTCTGGGCTGTCCAGAGTGGAGCGCATCGACACCTCTTGAACAGAGGGTGAGCGGTCCTCTCGGTGCCGATGCCTGCTGGGTGCCGACTCCCTCGGCGACCCAGAGCTCTCGGTGCCGACGCGGGGAGGCGACCGGTGTCGATGCTTCTTCGATTTCTTCCGAAGCATGTCACCGGAGCTCCCCGGCACCGACGAGGAGGACGTAGAATCCAGCCGTCGCTTCCTCGGGGCCGAGGCCGAAGGAGGTCGGTCTCGGGGGGGCTGTACCGCAGGAGCCCTCAGGGTAGGAGGAGACCCACCCGAAGGCTCACCGCCACCAGCAGGGGAATGGACAGCCCTCACCTGCACTCCTGACGATGCACCACCGTCCGACGACATCAGCAGACGAGGTCCCGGTACCACCGACGTCGATGCAGCTATCCGATGTCTCGGCGCCGATGCAGAGGCCCGATGCCTCGATGCACTCGATGCAGGGGCGGCCGAGGAAGATGGTCTGGACGCTGACGACGTCGATGCACTCGAAGATCCCGGTGCCGATGCCGACGAAGAGCCCGAGAACAACACGTTCCACTGGGCTAGTCTCGCTACCTGAGTCCGCCTTTGAAGCAGGGAACACAGACTGCAGTTCTGAGGGCGGTGCTCGGCCCCCAGACACTGAAGACACAACGAGTGTCGATCAGTGAGCGAGATAACCCGGGCGCACTGGGTGCACTTCTTGAAGCCGCTGGAAGGCTTCGATGTCATGGGCGGAAAAATCGCGCCGGCGAAATCAAAGTCCGAAATGACGGAAAAAGAGCACCAAAAAATTTGTAAGGGAGAAAATCTCGACCGAGGCCGAAAAGAGGCCTACCCCGACGACGAAAGAAAACTTATCGGGGCAAAAAGCTGGAAGTACGGGGAGGATTAACACGAAACCCGGGGGGGGGGGGGGGTTCCGGAGCACTTCCCGAAGAAAAAACACGTCAAAATAAATTTGGACGCGCGAGGTCGACTTTCCGGGGCTCGACACGGCGAAAACACGACCGTACCGAGTGCGGACAAAAGAAGACTGGCCGGCTCGAGCCGGTTTCGGGCGGGAAGACGGCCGCGCATGCGCGGTGCGCGCGGGCGCGCGAGGACTAGCAAAGGACTTTGCTAGAGAAGTTTCCGATTGGAGGGGCTGCCGTGGACGTCACCCATCAGTGAGAACAAGCAGCCTGCTTGTCCTCGGAGAATACCAGTATAACTGTACTCACGTTTTTCAGACTTAATTTTTGTATGTAACTGACGCCTTGCAATTTATACATATATGTTTATTATATGGTGTCAATAAAATAAAGAGTTTAAAAAAAAAAAAAACCTACGAATCATACACTTAGTTCTACAACACACATTAGTCCTTCAGACACAGTCCAAGTTTTTACACCTAAGATTGTCTTGCCTTTCACTTAATGAAGAAATAGTGTTTTCCAAATTTTATCTGAAGCCTCATTCAAGCTACTGAGAGAAAACCATAGGAAGCGAAATAGGAAGTACAAATTAGATTGCAAGATGAGACTACCCCTTTTAGCAGATTGCTGAAGAAGCATCTATTTACAGTTATGTTTGGGACTCCTGATTAGAGAATGTTTTTTGAAATATATTCTGGGCGTCTATATGTGTGTGTGTGGTTGGGGGGGGGGGGGGGGGGAATTTGGTGATTTCAATAAAGTATATTACGTATATGCTTTACAGCAGAGCATTGTCACTGGATTAAGGAGCATATGTGCATCAGTGATTTGATAAATATCTTTTTAGAATTAAGTTTGTTTCTATTGTTTTATTTAGAATTAAGCTTCTTTATATGTCTGCTATCAATAATAATTACATGTGGTTGTACATGTGGTTGTAATCTGCATTGGTGTAAGGCAGAACAGGGGTGGACTGAGAGTGGTCTGGGCCCCAGGGCACTGAGGGTGGTCTGGGTCCCCCACCCGGCCACTGCCCGACACCCCCCCTACCGCCACAGCTGACGCCCCTGCTGCCCCAGTCCTACCTGAAGGCCCTGCTGGTCTAGTGGTCTCTGCAGGGAGGGAGGGAGGAGCATGTTCTTTCCTACCCACTGTGCTGCAGCTATTCCATCTGCCGGTGCTGTCATGTTTTCAAAATGGCAGCCGAGACTTCCTGCAGTAGTCTCATGGGTCTCAACAGTCTCGCAAGACTTCTGCAGGGAGTCTCGGCTACCACTTTTAAAGTACTGCAGTGCCGGGCAGGGAGAATAGCAGCAGTACAGTGGGCAGGAAAGAACATATTCCCCCCTGCAGAGGCCACTAGATCACCAGCGGAGCACCTTTAAAGGTAGGACCAGAGAGGGCTGTAGTTTACGGTGGGCACCTGGGTTGAGCCTCTGGGCCCCCCTAGAGCCTCGGGCACTGCCCAGTTGCCCAAATGGTCAGTCTACTTCGAGGCAGAATATAAATTCTCACGGTGTACAGTTGGTTTTTTTCCCCAAAAGAAATTTGGGTTTTTTTCTCTATTTCATTTTAAAATATTTTTCCCATGTGCTGAAGCAGAAGGAAACAAAATGGTCATAATTATGTCTATGTTCGGACAGCTATTTAACATTCTTATTAATGACCTAGAGAAAGGAATAAATAGCAGTAGTAGTTTCACAGATATCTCCATTGCTATATTGTAAATATATAGTAGGTCTTACAGATTTTACAGAAGTGACATACTTAAGACCTGTCATACTGTGTCAGACCAAAGGTCTATCACACACTGTTTAGGACCCAGTATCTGACAGAGGTCAATTCAGTTCACAAGTACCTGACAAGATCTCAGGACACAGACCCATTTAGGCAAGTGACTAGGTCAGCTTGCTAATGCTAGCTAGTTAAAAGAAAGGGGTATTTTAGCAGATATATTGAGAAGCAGCACTAGTCAGAGCTCAGCACATACTAGCATGAATTACACAGAAGATGGAAGCAAGAAAAAAAAAAGTGTTCTTTCCATTGTATCAGGTGGTTCAGTTTGGAGCACTCAAGTCTCAAAGGGTTTCTATGGTGAGGGCAAGGTAGGAACATATTAAAGAAGTCATAGGGGATTTAAAAGAAGACATTTAAGAGATTTATGAGGCCTTTAACTAATAACGAACTAGTGTTTTTAGTGCGCACTAATATTTAGGATGCGCTAAACCCCAAATATTAACGCATGCTAAAACCGCTAGCACACCTTACAAAAAAAAGAGGCCCTTAATTGTTACAAATATCTTAAAGCAGACTTTTTCCCCCCAGGAGCAACTAACAAAACAAGGGAGTATCAACCTCTAAGGTTAAGAAGAAAACATTTTACAGTAAAGGAATTGTATTCAGAATGGTGAAATAATGGAATACTTTGCTAGTCATAGCTACATCACCAAACAAACTCAAAAATAAATTGGAACACATTGAGAAAAACTATACTATGGGTATGATCTAGTTAGACTTCAGAGAAAAGAACTGTTCCAAAAATCTGGCAATTTACCTTCCCCCTAGGTCACCATATTGACAGACAGAGGTTAAGCAACTGGGTGGTTTGATCTTCCTTCAAAACAAAAACGTTTATGAACTAATTAGGAAAGGGATGGAGGCATTTCTCTATTTGTGTCTCTGATAGCTGTAGGGTACTAAGCTAGACTAAAGCAAAACAAAAATGAAGTATTAGCCATTATACCAGTCAGACTAGCAGCTTTTCTAATAAAAAAGAGAGCTGGCAAAAAAATAAATACATTATTTACTTAGCAGCAGCAAATTCTATTTTGAGTATTATGTACCTTCACTTCTACCTTACGGAAAGAAGCATGCAACTTTCTTGCAGTACTCCCAGGCTAGGGGAGGGATTCTTGTAGTGGGTAGTGGAATGGGGTTTTTTGAATTGTTTTTGTTGACAGTGATGTTTAACCACTAGCTATACCTGCTTTTCATATTTCATATCTTAAGAACATTGTAAAATGGTGATCTTTTGTTATGGTAATTTTGGTGGTTTTAATAAAGATGATTTAAACATAAAAAGAAAATACTGAAATGTTATCCCCCCGTGCCCTCTGAATAATCTTACCCTAAATCTTCTATGCTAAGGGGAGGCCCGGAGCCTGATGGGTTCTTCAACATCAGTTCTTGTAGCCTGGTGTTTTTTTCATCTTCAGAGAGACCTTTGTTGGTCAAAATTTGGCGCCTTTTAACAGCAAGTTCTTTAATTTCTTTTAGAAACCTGGCTCTATGAGGATTTACCAGTTCAAAGTCCTCCCACGTCAGGATCCCCTGAAACCAGACTGGGGGCTTTGGTTTTGGAGGATCTAGAATAAATTCAGATTTGGAGTCTTCTTCAAAACTTCCTACAGATAAGGAATCATGGCCTTCTTCTGTGGATGCCTCCGACTGACTTTCCATGCAGTGGAAACTTCTGTCACCTCGAGATTCATAAATCAGCTTACTCATATTACTTTTGATGTCTCCCATACACATAACTTTAAAAAATGGTTTTGAAATGGGTAAATCCACCAGCCGGTTGTCCTGAATGCACTTGGCCAAGAAAATCCCCAAAAAGTGAAAGAGTTTGGTGATTCTGTCCAGTTCATCACTATCCTGTGGGAAGGGAGCTGTGAAAAGGCCACATGATCTCTGAACATAGTATCCAGGGGGTTTCAAGCCACCACCAAGGTCAACCTATTTGTAAAGAAGAGTGCAAAAAAACAGGTTATATAAGATATACAGTACAACAGTAACAAAAAATGCAATATAAAATGACATATTAGACTTTTATTGGGTCTTAAATGGGACCCATATATTAATGCACATAAAAATATGGGTGCTCATGATGTAGCTGAATATTAAGAGGTTCTTTTAGAAAGCTGCAGCAAAAAGTGGCCTAATGCACCATTGCCCGGGTTTTTCCCACGTACAAACGCCATTTTTGCTGCAGCTGTAAAATGGCAATTTTCCATTTTTATATTAAATGGACATTAGCACACAGCCATCCATTTTGTGAGCACTTACCATCAACTATTTTGTAGGCAGTAAGTGCTCACACAGTAATCCTGCACTAACTAGTTAGCACACAGTTGTGTAGCTGTGTGCTAAACTGATCAGCTCAGGAATGCCACCCCCTCCCCCAAAACGCCCCTCCAAAAAAAATAAAATAAAATAAATTTTAGCACGTGGATTAGCCTTTCATCTCTCAGGTCTGACCCTACTGAAAGGTGGCTGACCTACAGAGGTTTTTTTAGTCTTGCTGGACCACCTAGTGCAAATTGAAACTGCTTAATAGCACTTATAAGTTGGCTGAATATTGTTTATTGTGTACAACGTGCTTGATACGTCTTACGATGGGACACTCGGGGGTTTACAAGGATCATGATTACATGAAGAACATGCCTTAGTCCAGTAGGTCAGGAGACCTCAGGGATGCCAGTACTATATGGAAATAGAAAATATGATTTTCGCCAACCACAGAGAGGACATAAGCGTTAAGAAGACATACACACCTAACGGTAACCAAAAGATTACCTGCCATTTCCAATCTATCTCCAGCACCCCCAGACTACCCTTTGGGAATACAAGCAGTCAGACTGGCTACTAAAAAATCCCCAATGATCCAGATCATCATCTGTGAACAGAATCTAAACATCTGAAACTGAGGGACTAACACTGATCAATGCCAAAAAGGATTCTAAATTCAGTATCAAGACCAGAGAGGTGGAGTTGAGGAGTAACAGGCCTGACCCAGGATATAATCAAACTGCACAGAATTACCATCCCCCATTTAACTGACACAGAATCCCTATTCATTGAGATAAAAGAAAAATCAATCTGGCTGCTCATGTTACATAGAAGTACTTCTTACCACATCTGTACAAGAACTCCTTGATTTGATGACTGGGGTGACCCTGAGTTTCTCTAGGTTAGTGATCATGGGAGACTAATCTACCCATTTAAACCCATTTTCCTGGACACTAGGATTTATATAGGTGATCAATTCTCCAACCCACGAAAAGGAACACATACTAAGTCTAGTGTTCTGCAAGGTTGGGTTGACGTTTTAGAACATTCGGACTGTGGTGTTAAATAATACCCATTACAACCAAACCATTTTAAAAATCGCATTTCAACTTCTGAACCATGGACAAGTGGATACATCCTTTAGGAACTTAGCTCTAAACTCTAATATAGCCAATCCAATACAAAGATGCTTTTTCAAAATTATGCTATCAAATTCCCACTCCCAAAAGCCTGCTCGCCCTTCCTCATTATTTGCTCAATATGATATCTGATCAACAGATAACCTTAACTTTATTCCCCAAATCATACTCATCTGGAAGTACTAAAACACTCTTGATCCTCAACTTTCTCTCTAATAGGTGGGCCTACCCTGCAAAGCTCTTTCCTCCTCTAATCTCAAATAAAGAACACTCCATTCTTGTCCTGAAATCACCATTATCAAATGGAGTCTCAGAAAGACAGGCCCAGTTTCTTCCTCACCCAAAGCCAAGCCGCACTTAGTAGTTTGGACAAGCAAACTTTTGTGAGCCATCCTCAAATAAACATGGGCCACACTATGCAACACATGACTGAGTAAGGCCTCACCAGCTGAGACGCCAGGTGCACCCTGCTAAATTCCACAAAATCCCCCAACCAGTCCTGAACAAACCTAACTGACAACATACATTACACATCTGCAGGTCTGGGAGTTACTATGAGTTTTTGTCGCCACAGCAAGTTTTTCATATTCTCTTTTAGTCTTCTTTATCAATGCTTTCAATCTAGCTTGACACTGCTCATGTTGCTTCTTATTTTCTTCATTTGGATCCTTTTTCCATTCTTTTGAACGATGCTCTTTTGGATCTAATAACCTCTTTCCTTCACCTTTTAACCATGCTGGCTGTCTTTGCTCTTCTTTTCACCTTTGTTAATACGTGGAAAACATCTGGTCTGGGCTTCTACAATAGTAGTTTTAAACAACGTCCATGCCTGCTTTAAAGTCCTAATCTTTGCAGCCGACCCTTTCAGCTTCTTTTTAACCATTTTCCTCATTTTGTCATAGTCGCCCTTTCAACAATGAAATGCTGCTACAGTAGATTTCTTTAATGACTTCACTCCAGGTATCAGCTCAAATTTGATCATGTTAAGATCACTGTTTCCCAGCAGATCCATCATTACCTCTTGTACCATGCTCTGCATTCCACTAAGAGCTAGATCTAAAATAGTGGTGGATGGTAGTACAGCCCTACCAGTATGCTGTTGTCCTTCACACATGGAGTTTCTATCCACAAGGATTCCAAGCTGCTGTTTCATGTAGAATATTTATTTTATTAACTCAATTCCCCCTTTAACATATAGCACAATCCCCCCTCCAATTTAATCCACTCTATCATTGTGATATAATTTGTACCCTGAAAACACAGTGTCCCATTGATTTTTCTCCTTCCAACGGGTCTCTGAGATGCCTAGTATATCAACCTCTTCGTTTAGCGCTATATACTTCAACTCTCCCATCTTCTTTTTTTAGGCTTCTAGCACTTGTATATAGACACTTCAAATTGTGTTTTTTCCTTATATGTACAAGCTGCTTTGAAGTTGACGAGGATAATTTGCATCCTGTTTTCCTGGCTTTCACCATTACTGAAACCTCTCCATTGGGATTCCCGAAAGATCCTGTTTCAATAGTATCCTTGAAGGATACTCAACACTGAACCATGCACTCCTGGGCAACTGTTGGCTTTCCCCGCCCTTTTAGTTTAAAAACTGCTCTCTCTCTCTCTGGTTCCATTCCGGTTAAGGTGGAGTCCATCCTTTCCAAACAGGCTCCCCCCTTTCCCAGAATGTTGCCCAATTCCTAACAAACCTAAATCCCTCATTCCTGCACCATTGTCTCAACCATGCATTGAGACTGCGGAGCTCTGCTTGCTTCTTGGTTCCTGCATGTGAAACAGGGAGCACTTCCGAAAATGCTACCCTGAGGATCTAGATTTCAGCTTTCTACTTGAGCTTAAACTTGGCTTCCAGAACCTCCCTCCCATATTTTTCTATATCATTGGTACCCACATGAACCAAGACAGCTGGCTCCTCCCCAGCACTATCCAAAATCCTATCTAGGTGATGCGTGAAGTCCGCCACCTTTGCATCAGGTAGGCAACTGATCAGGCGATCCTCACCGAGTTAAGTACCGGTATTTTACTTACTTTTTTTTTTAAGGCACTGTATATATTTTGATTAGGAGTGGGGTGGTACATTTTCCTTCTCTTTTTTTTTTTTGAATAAGAAATGTGGAGGTTTTTTTTATTCATGATTAAAGCTTTATATATTCGCCATTGACAGTGGTGATCTGCAAGTAGAGCGGAGGTCATTTGTCCACATTTATTATTTATGTATTGGTTGTGATGACTACAGAACACAAATTGGAACAGTGTTATATTAATTTTCTTGATATCTATTGCTCTAGCTCTTTTTGAAGTGGTAAGACAGATCCACCTTCACAATTGCCTCTGTGGTGTTTCAAGCTGTGTGAAGCCTAGTGTTATGTTGCAACAAAATTTCCTTCTTGTGCTTCCAAACTCTGTTCAATCATTCTTTCAAAGTTTTTCAGGGCTGCAATGCAATGCTATGTGTGATCCTCCGACTGTGTCAATCTTTCCCATGTGAGACTCATCCACTGCTGTCACAGGTAATCCACTTCATTTTTCATCATATAACTCAGCCCTTCCAGGTCTACAGTTTTTTACATTTTTTGGCCCACAGACACAGTAATCACATTAACTGAATCATCACCATAAACAACCTGGATGTGGAGGTGAATTTCAATTTGAGGGACTCCTCTGAGAGTCAGAAATTCTATCACAGCATGTTGTTTAAATCATACAGACGTTTGTGAAATGGAAGTATGAAGTGAACAATCAAGAACAAAACAGCCACTTCACACAGACACATCTTGATAACTGAGGTGAAAGACGTGATTTTAAAGAACAAGTGAACACGTGTAGCACGTCAGTGCTGCCATCTGTGGATGAATGAGGGTGAAGGCATTTTTTCATTTAAACCTTATAGAATACTGTAAGTTACATGTAATGTGTGAGTCCCACTCATGCTCCACCCAGACTTTGCTCATTTGTACACCTACCTGTAAAATGCATGCTATATGATACATGTATACTTACAGAATAGTGCTTAATTTTAGAATAGATGTACGTGTGCATATTCTGACATACACGTGTACTTTATAGAATTGTCTGATACAAAAGAAGCATTTTATTCTGAAATATACATAAAACCTTGCAACATGGAAATGCAATGACTGTGTAATATATACAGTATAATCATCTAAAGGAAAAACAAACCTCTCCAAGAAATCACTTATCTTGCACTAATATGTGTATTTTTAAAACTAGATATTTAAATTTCACAAATTCATCAGCCATTGGCGGTATATCAAGTTTATGCAAATATAAAAATAAAAAACATCTTAACACTGATCTATGATTTTAGGGTTTTTGTAAGCAAATATGCATAAAAAATAGAAGAATTTTACTTGCTGCTATTAGGTATGTTAGGACTAAAGACGAACCTATTAAGAAATGAGCATGCTACTCTATTTCCAGTGGACCTTTTGGTCTCAGAGAAAACAGATTTTTACAAGTTGTGATCTCTCATCAACCCAACAGGAAGCTTTGAAAACCACACAGCTCTTTACATGACTGCTCTATTAAAAATGTCATGTTCTTTTTATATTTCCACTGTACACTGCAAAATCACTGCTTCTGTTTGCATATATTTCATATCTTTTGTATACTGAAATCTTTGCACTATATTGACAATTCTTTGTAATAAGCATTTTTTACATAAAGAAAACAGGCAAACAACCCAAAAATGTGACCCCTTAATACAATAATTTTAGGATGTATTAAAAATAACATACAACTATCTTAACCCTTCCTTTAAGTACTTGTTATCTGCTATAGAAACTTCCACTATATTTGGGGGTGTCTTCAAAAGATAATGTGGTTCTATACACTGTTACATGGCATAAAAAGAGAGACAAAATGAAAGGATCACAAGATACCTGACGAGATTCATCATCTGGAAAATCATCATCACATAACCAGATTCCAAGCTCTGTTCTCTGGAACTCAGCAGCCACCAAAGCATAGAACTCCAATGTTGGTCCTAAACCTGTTCCTTCTTCCCCTAAAAATTCCACCTGAGGAAGAGGGAAAATGTAACATTTGATTATAACATGGGTTGGCTTAAGTAAGGTATGTAAAAAAATTATGAATTCCTTCAGCCATCTTAGGATTTTTGATGTTCAGGACAGTGGCGTAGCCACAGGTGGGCCTGGGTGGGCCACTTAGAGCTCAGGCCCACCCAACTGTAGCACACGTTTAACGGTAGCTGGTGGGGATCTCAAGCTCTGCCAGCTGAAGACTTCCCCCTAATGGTAACAAAAATGCTACTCTCCATGATACTGGCACCTATGCACGCTCAGTTTTCAGTGCATGCCTACTTCAGATTGCCAAGGTGGAAAGTAGCATTTTCCTGCCAGCTGAGATATATTTTTGGTGGTTGGGGGGAGAAAACATTTGGTGCCCACCCACTTCTTGCCTAGGCCCACCCAAAATCTGTTGTCTGGCTACGCCCCTGGTTCAGGAAGTACTTTCTTTGGAATAGTTACTAAACAGAAGAACAGACCCAAGGAGTTTTTAAGCACTTTTCTGATTATGCCATTTTGTGAAACAGACCGGATCTGACACTTCCACTTTCTGGGAACTGAAATATATACATCTACAGTGTTTTACATTTGGGTACACTAGGTAAAGCGAATGCTACATACCTGTAGAAGGTATTCTCCGAGGACAGCAGGCTGATTGTTCTCACTGATGGGGTGACGTCCACGGCAGCCCCTCCAATCGGAAACTTCACTAGCAAAGTCCTTTGCTAGCCCTCGCGCGCCCGCGCGCACCGCGCATGCGCGGCCGTCTTCCCGCCCGAAACCGGCTCGAGCCGGCCAGTCCAGTATGTAGCAAGACAATACACTTCAAGGGAAGACACAACTCCAAAGGGGAGGCGGGCGGGTTTGTGAGAACAATCAGCCTGCTGTCCTCGGAGAATACCTTCTACAGGTATGTAGCATTCGCTTTCTCCGAGGACAAGCAGGCTGCTTGTTCTCACTGATGGGGTATCCCTAGCCCCCAGGCTCACTCAAAACAACAACATTGGTCAATTGGGCCTCGCAACGGCGAGGACATAACTGAGATTGACCTAAAAAATTTACCAACTAACTGAGAGTGTAGCCTGGAACAGAACAAACAGGGCCCTCGGGGGGTGGAGTTGGATCCTAAAGCCCAAACAGGTTCTGAAGAACTGACTGCCCGAACCGACTGTCACGTCGGGTATCCTGCTGCAGACAGTAATGAGATGTGAATGTGTGGACAGATGACCACGTCGCAGCTTTGCAAATTTCCTCCATGGTGGCTGACTTCAAGTGGGCTACCGACGCTGCCATGGCTCTAACATTATGAGCCGTGACATGACCCTCAAGAGCCAGCCCAGCCTGGGCGTAAGTGAAGGAAATGCAATCTGCTAGCCAATTGGATATGGTGCGTTTCCCTACAGCCACTCCCCTCTTGTTGGGATCAAAAGAAACAAACAATTGGGCGGACTGTCTGTGGGGCTGTGTCCGCTCCAGATAGAAGGCCAATGCTCTCTTGCAGTCCAATGTGTGCAGCTGACGTTCAGCAGGGCAGGAATGAGGACGGGGAAAGAATGTTGGCAAGACAATTGACTGGTTCAGATGGAACTCCGACACAACCTTTGGCAGAAACTTAGGGTGAGTGCGGAGGACTACTCTGTTGTGATGAAATTTGGTGTAAGGGGCCTGGGCTACCAGGGCCTGAAGCTCACTGACTCTACGAGCCGAGGTAACTGCCACCAAGAAAATGACCTTCCAGGTCAAGTACTTCGGATGGCAGGAATTCAGTGGCTCGAAAGGAGGTTTCATCAGCTGGGTGAGAACGACATTGAGATCCCATGACACTGTAGGAGGCTTGACAGGGGGCTTTGACAAAAGCAAACCTCTCATGAAGCGAACAACTAAAGGCTGTCCTGAGATCGGCTTACCTTCCACTTGGTAATGGTATGCACTGATTGCACTAAGGTGAACCCTTACGGAGTTGGTCTTCAGACCAGACTCCGACAAGTGGAGAAGGTATTCAAGCAGGGTCTGTGTAGGACAAGAGCGAGGATCTAGGGCCTTGCTGTCACACCAGACGGCAAACCTCCTCCAATGAAAGAAGTAACTTCTCTTAGTGGAGTCTTTCCTGGAAGCAAGCAAGATGCGGGAGACACCCTCTGGCAGACCCAAAGAGGCAAAGTCTACGCCCTCAACATCCAGGCCGTGAGAGCCAGGGACTGGAGGTTGGGATGCAGCAGAGCCCCTTCGTCCTGCGTGATGAGGGTCGGAAAACACTCCAATCTCCACGGTTCTTCGGAGGATAACTCCAGAAGAAGAGGGAACCAGATCTGACGCGGCCAAAAGGGAGCAATCAGAATCATGGTGCCTCGGTCTTGCTTGAGTTTCAACAAAGTCTTCCCCACCAGAGGAATGGGAGGATAAGCATACAGCAGACCTTCCCCCCAATCCAGGAGGAAGGCATCCGACGCCAGTCTGCCGTGGGCCTGAAGCCTGGAACAGAACTGAGGGACCTTGTGGTTCACTTGAGATGCGAAGAGATCTACCAGGGGGGTGCCCCACGCCCGGAAGATCTGTCGCACCACACGGGAATTGAGCGACCACTCGTGAGGTTGCATAATCCTGCTCAACCTGTCGGCCAGACTGTTGTTTACGCCTGCCAGATATGTGGCTTGGAGCACCATGCCTTGACGGCGAGCCCAGAGCCACATGCTGACGGCTTCCTGACACAGGGGGCGAGATCCGGTGCCCCCCTGCTTGTTGACATAGTACATGGCAACCTGATTGTCTGTCTGAATTTGGATAATTTGGTGGGACAGCCGATCTCTGAAAGCCTTCAGAGCGTTCCAGATCGCTCGCAACTCCAGAAGATTGATCTGTAGATCGCTTTCTTGGAGGGACCACCTTCCTTGGGTGTGAAGCCCATCGACATGAGCTCCCCATCCCAGGAGAGACGCATCCGTGGTCAGCACTTTTTGAGGCTGAGGAATTTGGAAGGGACGTCCCAGAGTCAAATTGGAGCAAATCGTCCACCAATACAGGGATTCGAGAAAACTCGTGGACAGGTGGATCACGTCCTCTAGACCCCCGGCGGCCTGATACCACTGGGAGGCTAGGGTCCATTGAGCAGATCTCATGTGAAGGCGGGCCATGGGAGTCACATGAACTGTGGAGGCCATGTGGCCCAGCAATCTCAACATCTGCCGAGCTGTGATCTGCTGGGACGCTCGCACCCGCGAGACGAGGGACAACAAGTTGTTGGCCCTCGCCTCTGGGAGATAGGCGCGAGCCGTCCGAGAATCCAGCAGGGCTCCGATGAATTCGAGTTTCTGCACTGGGAGAAGATGGGACTTTGGGTAATTTATCACAAACCCCAGTAGCTCCAGGAGGCGAATAGTCATCTGCATGGACTGCAGGGCTCCTGCCTCGGATGTGTTCTTCACCAGCCAATCGTCGAGATATGGGAACACGTGCACCCCCAGCCTGCGAAGCGCCGCTGCTACCACAGCTAGGCACTTTGTGAACACCCTGGGCGCAGAGGCGAGCCCAAAGGGTAGCACACAGTACTGGAAGTGGCGTGCGCCCAGCTGAAATCGCAGATACTGTCTGTGAGCTGGCAGTATCGGGATGTGTGTGTAGGCATCCTTCAAGTCCAGAGAGCATAGCCAATCGTTTTGCTGAATCATGGGGAGAAGGGTGCCCAGGGAAAGCATCCTGAACTTTTCTTTTACGAGATATTTGTTCAGGGCCCTTAGGTCTAGGATGGGACGCATCCCCCCTGTTTTCTTTTCCACAAGGAAGTACCTGGAATAGAACCCCAGCCCTTCTTGCCCGGATGGCACGGGCTCGACCGCATTGGCGCTGAGAAGGGCGGAGAGTTCCTCTGCAAGTACCTGCTTGTGCTGGAAGCTGTAGGACTGAGCTCCCGGTGGACAATTTGGAGGTTGAGAGGCCAATTTGAGGGTGTATCCTTGCCGGACTATTTGGAGAACCCACTGATCGGAGGTTATAAGAGGCCACCTTTGGTGAAAAGCTTTCAACCTCCCTCCGACAGGCAGGTCGCCCGGCACTGACACTTGGATGTCGGCTATGCTCTGCTGGAGCCAGTCAAAAGCTCGCCCCTTGCTTTTGCTGGGGAGCCGCGGGGCCTTGCTGATTCGCACGCTGCTGACGAGAGCGAGCGCGCTGGGGCTTAGCCTGGGCCGCAGGCTGTCGGGAAGGAGGATTGTACCTACGCTTGCCAGAAGTATAGGGAACAGTCTTCCTTCCCCCGAAAAATCGTCTACCTGTAGAGGTAGAAGCTGAAGGCTGCCGGCGGGCGAACTTGTCGAATGCGGTGTCCCGCTGGTGGAGAGACTCTACCACCTGCTCGACTTTTTCGCCAAAAATGTTATCCGCACGGCAAGGCAAGTCCGTAATCCGCTGCTGGACTCTATTCTCCAGGTCGGCGGCATGCAGCCATGAGAGCCTGCGCATCACCACACCTTGAGCAGCGGCCCTGGACGCAACATCAAAAGTGTCATAAACTCCTCTGGCCAGGAATTTTCTGCACGCCTTCAGCTGCCTGACCACCTCCTGAAAAGGCTTGGCTTGCTCAGGGGGAAGAGCATCAACCAAGCCCGCCAACTGCCGCACATTATTCCGCATGTGTATGCTCGTGTAGAGCTGGTAAGACTGGATCTTGGACACGAGCATAGAGGAATGGTAGGCCTTCCTCCCAAAGGAGTCTAAGGTTCTAGCGTCCTTGCCCGGGGGCGCCGAAGCATGTTCCCTAGAACTCTTAGCCTTCTTTAGGGCCAAATCCACAACTCCAGAGTCATGAGGCAACTGAGTGCGCATCAGCTCTGGGTCCCCATGGATCCGGTACTGGGACTCGATCTTCTTGGGAATGTGGGGATTAGTTAATGGTTTGGTCCAGTTCGCAAGCAATGTCTTCTTCAGGACATGGTGCAAGGGAACAGTGGACGCTTCCTTAGGTGGAGAAGGATAGTCCAGGAGCTCAAACATTTCAGCCCTGGGCTCGTCCTCCACAACCACCGGGAAGGGGATGGCCGTAGACATCTCCCGGACAAAGGAGGCAAAAGACAGACTCTCGGGAGGAGAAAGCTGTCTCTCAGGAGAGGGAGTGGGATCAGACGGAAGACCCCCAGACTCCTCGTCAGAGAAATATCTGGGATCTTCCTCTTCCTCCACGAGGCCTCACCCTCGGTGTCAGACACAAGTTCACGGACCTGTGTCTGCAACCTCGCCCTGCTCGACTCCGTGGAACCCTGTCCACGATGGGGGCGTCGAGAGGTAGACTCCCTCGCCCGCATCGGCGAAGCTCCCTCCGCCGACGTAGTCGGGGAGCCTTCCTGGGAGGTGGCCGCGGTCGGTACCGCACGCGGGTACCGACGTCGGGGACCTCAACCTGGGCGATGGGCCAGCCGGCGCCACGCTCGACGGTACCGGTGGCGCAAGCACCGCCGGTACCGGAGGGGTAGGGCGCAACAGCTCTCCCAGAATCTCTGGGAGAACGGCCCGGAGGCTCTCGTTTAGAGCGGCTGCAGAGAAAGGCTGAGAGGTCGATGCAGGCGTCGACGTCAGTACCTGTTCCGGGCGTGGAGGCTGTTCCGGGCTGTCCAGAGCGGAGCGCATCGACACCTCCTGAACAGAGGGTGAGCGGTCCTCTCGGTGCCGATGCCTGCTGGGTGCCGAATCCCTCGGCGACCCAGAGCTCTCGGTGCCGACACGGGGAGGAGACCGGTGTCGATGCTTCTTCGATTTCTTCCGAAGCATGTCACCGGAGCTCCCCGGCACCGACGAGGAGGACGTCGAATCCACCCGTCGCTTCCTCGGGGCCGAGACTGAAGAAGGTCGATCTCGGGGGGGCTGTACCGCAGGAGCCCTCAGGGTAGGCGGAGACCCACCCGAGGGCTCACCGCCACCAGCAGGGGAATGGACAGCCCTCACCTGCACTCCACCCGATGCACCACCGTCCGACGACATCAGCAGACGAGGTCCTGGTACCACCGACGTCGATGCAGCTATCCGATGTCTCGGCGCCGATGCAGAGGCCCGATGCCTCGATGCACTCGATGCAGGGGCGGCCGAGGAAGATGGTCTGGACGCTGACGACGTCGATGCACTCGAAGATCCCGGTGCCGATGCCGACGAAGAGCCCGAGAACAACACGTTCCACTGGGCTAGTCTCGCTACCTGAGTCCGCCTTTGAAGCAGGGAACACAGACTGCAGTTCTGAGGGCGGTGCTCGGCCCCCAGACACTGAAGACACGACGAGTGTCGATCAGTGAGCGAGATAACCCGGGCGCACTGGGTGCACTTCTTGAAGCCGCTGGAAGGCTTCGATGTCATGGGCGGAAAAATCACGCCGGCGAAATCAAAAGCCGAAATGGCGAAATTCGAAGCACCAAATTTAGAGGGAGAAAAAATCTCGACCGAGGCCGAAAAAAGGCCTACCCCGACGACGAAAGAAAACTTACCGGGGCAAAAAAGCTGGAAGTACGGGGAGGATTTACACGAAACCCGGCGGGGGGGTTTCCGGAGCACTTCCCGACTAGGACAAAGCTTTCCCGAAGGAAAAAAACACGTTCAAACAAATTGGACGCGCGAGGTCGACTTTCCGGGGCTCGACACGGCGAAAACACGACCGTACCGAGTGCGGACAAAAGAAGACTGGCCGGCTCGAGCCGGTTTCGGGCGGGAAGACGGCCGCGCATGCGCGGTGCGCGCGGGCGCGCGAGGGCTAGCAAAGGACTTTGCTAGTGAAGTTTCCGATTGGAGGGGCTGCCGTGGACGTCACCCCATCAGTGAGAACAAGCAGCCTGCTTGTCCTCGGAGAATAGCCTGTTTACTAAGGTGTGCTAGCATTGTTAGCATGAGCTAACGCTAGGGACACCCATAGGAATATATGAGTGTCTCTAGCATTAGTGCATGCTAAAAATGCTAGTATGTCTACAGCGCGGCTTAATAAACAAGACCCTAAGTTTGAACCATCCAAGATCCTATTTATATCTATATATATCAGTTCCCTCTGACACTTATGCTTACATGATTTCAGCAGATGTGCGGCCTGTACGGAGGCCAAGCAAATTTGCCATGTGGATTGGCAGGAAGCCTGGTACAGGCAGCAGTCAATGGGTCACATGAGCTGGAGGGAGGCCTGGTGCGACTGAAGATGATGATCAAAATTTAACGAAAGTATAGTTTCTGATTCTCTTGCTAACATGCCCACTTTTATTTGTGCCTTAAATTTAAAACTATCATCTCAAAGGCACTAATATTACTGATGCTTATGTATAGTTTTGATAAACTGCACAATATACAAAAAACTAAGTTTTCTTTTGCTCTTCATATTTCTTTCAGGCTGCAACGCAAGCATAAAAGAAATGATTTTAAGAAAGAAAGATATAATCTGCAAGTCATAACGTGTGTTCAACTGTCTAATTATTATTACACAGCTAACCTCCTTAAATAACTTAACAAGTCAAATTCAACACTCCAAGTTTAAATTCCTTAACAGAAGCTTTGTACTAGGTTTTGTCACGGAGTTGAATAGGAAATCCCTAGTAGATGCCTAGCTACTTTATCTAGAGTTCAGATGGATGTTTTGGATGATATGTTACCCAATAAGATTGAAAGGTAATTTTTAAAAAGTTATACCTCAAGTACAGACTTCCTGTCAGCATGAATCTGCATGACATTCTCTGCCCATTCCATCAAGGATTCACCCCTTGGAACTTTCACCCTCTCATGTTTCAGGCGGCCCACTCGGAACTCGCCAGGATCATCTCGTCTTACAGCACTCGTCGTTCTCGTCCTTTCTACTGTGGCCTCACGTCTGTTCTGCAGCCATACAATTGCTCTGGGAAATATAACACATTCCAAACATTGCTAAGTCAATCTGTGGTGTGCCTAGACCAATTCTACTTTGATTTGCAAAAATCCAACCATGCTGCTAATTTGTTGAGTGTGCAAGAATCACATTCCCTATTTCTACTCCAAATGGCAGATAAGGGAATCATTGTGGCGCTATGCAGTATATTTATAGAAGAGCCACATCAGTTTAATACAAAGAGAATTGAATAAGTATTAACTCTACATAAAACCAATATTTTATGCTCCAAAACTCATTCTGCCATTAGCTCACATTATTATCTGTTATTTACAATGATAGTAGGCAATTAGAATTTTTTACAGGACAACAAATGAGAAAGAACTTTTGTACCCATTATGAAAAGGTACAGCTAGCTGGGTCTCACCTTGAGGCTCCAAATGCTGTGCAAGTAAAGTAAAGATGTCTCGTTTCAAAGGGAATTAGGAAAGGACATTTACTGGTTAACTGCTCACACCAGTCTGGTAAGGCTCCACTTGCCAGTGCCAATGGCTCCTGTAATGCAATATAGATTACCTGATTACTACATAACTACAATGTAATGAATTATCTGCAGCCCCATGCCACCAACAAATTACAAGACCACATCAGACATCTCAAAAAATGTGCAGTCTAGACTTTCATGAAAAATTCTCTGAAACAAATGTTTTTGGGTTTTTTTTTTTACTACCAGTGTATCTCTGTTTGCAGTCCATTCTGAATCTTCCCACATTGTCATCCTTCCATTAGCTTCAGTCTCTCTCATCTATTTTCCTCCCTTCCTTCAGTCAACTTTAAAGCTCTATTTGTGACACACTGTAGCACTGCAGACCCTCTCTAGCATGTCCGGGTTCAGTGACTGATAGAAAATGAATGAGATAAAAGTAATGCAGCTCAATGATTAGCAGGAGCAGTGGACAAGGGCAAAGAAAAAGATTTGATGAATGATTTTACTTTCATTGTGAAAGAAAAACTGCATGTTAATCTTGTTTTGTTTTTTTAGCATGAACTACAAATCTCAGCGTAACCCTGTACACCAATTTTACCATCTTGCACTCACTAGTCTTGGATACAAGGACCTTTAGTCCAATAGATACTATGTAAATCAAGGACCAACCCTGTTAAAATCCTAGTAAAGCTTTTCAAACCTCAGTTTTTCTAAGTCTTCTGTCTGGAGGAATAGTGACCAAACAACTACGCAAATGACCACAAGACTGAAGCAAAGGATAAGCATTTCAAGGCTCCACTGTGATACAAGTGCAAATAAGATAACATTTTATAACTGAGTCTTGGACATTATTCATTGGACCCTTTTTTTTTTCTCTAACATTAAGAATTCTTAAAAACCTGGAAATGTTACTCAACTTTAGTCACCATGAAGGTAATTCCATCATAGGTGCTGGCTATGGTTCTCATTTTAAGCCTATTTTAGTAGGTGCCTTACCTTTCCTTATAGATATTAGTGTGAATGGCCAGAAAGTGGGCACATATTAAGGCAAGATCACTTACACCAGTCCTGTAGCTGGTGTAAATGCCTGCATCTAGATGTTTAAAGCAGCATACAACGAAGAGGGTCAAAGTACACAACACAAGCAATCCATGGGCCATGTTTCGGAGTGACTAACGCCTGCCTCAGGGGTCAATTCAAGCAATACAAGATGCATGAATTGTGGCTCAAAATGTAGAAATTGTAATTCAGCACAACAACAGTCTGTTCCGAGAGGTTACAAATGAGTAGCTCCAAACGTCACCATGTGAGATGGCCCAGTTCCACATCCCGACAGTCTCCCAACAGAGGAGGTAGGATCCTGGTCTTCCCTGCTTGTTGATATAGTATATAGCTTGACTGATAAAAAATGTTGTTGGCCACCCAATCCTTGAATGCCTTTACAGCATTCTACATTGCTCTCAATTTCAGGAAATCTATCTGATGGGAGTTTCTTCTGGGAAGACCACACCCCTGAAATATGAAGCCTATCTAATTGGGGTCCCCAGATCAGTTTGGATGCACCTATATTAATGCTGCATGAATTGGAGAAATGTGGAAAGGGAAATGGGACTTGATATACCGCCTTTCTGTGGTATTTTGCAACTACATTCAAAGCGGTTTACATAGTATATACAGGTACTTATTTGTACCATGGGCAATGGAGGGTTAAGTGACTTGCTCCCAGTCACAAGGAGCTGCAGTGGGGCACCTTTTGCCAGCTTGATCTCCACCAAAAGAGTGAGTCCCAATGACAAAATTACATCCTGGAACTTTCCAGTGGCCTGTATCCCCTGAGTACTGAAGGCCCACTGAATCTGTCTCAAACTGAGATACGCCAGAGGTGTTACATGAAATGTTAAAGCCATGTCACTCATCCTCAACATCTGTCATGTTGATACCTGCTGACTCATTTGGATTTCTTCCATTACGAACATTAAACATATTGTGCACATTGATCTTTATACCCATTCCAGAGATCTCCTCTTGATTAGCCAATCATTCAAATAGGGAAACATGTGCATTCCTAGTCTGCACAGGTACACAGTTATAACTACTAGGCACTTTGTGAATATCTGAGAAGATGACATAGGGCTACAAGGTAGAATGTGGCACTGGAAGAGGTGTTTTCCTATGACAAATAGTATAACATCCCAAACATAGGAAGAATCTCTATGTAAGTGTAAGCATCCTTTAAGTCCAGAGACATTTTGGAGGACTGGAATAAGGGTGCCTAGGAAAATCATTCTGATCTTTTCTCTGAGTACATAAATAATCTGCTCAGGACCCTTGGGATTCCATCCCTTTCTGGACCTATCTTTTTTGTGATCAGGAAATATTTGGAATAAAATAACTTCCATCTTTCCTCTGGTGGAGCATAGATTTCTAAATGGAAAGAGTTCCTTTGTCAGTATATTCTGATGCTGAGAGCTTGACCATGATATACTCAGTAGGCAATTTGGAGGGAGTACAAATAGACAAAGATAGTATCTGAGCTATATGATCTATAAAACCCAACAATCGGAAATTATAAGGGGCCAGCAGTTTACAAGTCTCTCTCCTACCAGAAGCAGTTTTGGTTGGAAGATAACCTGGAAACCATTTTAAGAGTCACTATGATGCTTAATCAAGGTAGCAGTATTTCCTGTGCATTGTAATTTAGGTTTGATGCCGGGCAATACCCACTGCAGAGAAGTTCTCTATGTCGGATAAAAAAAAATCTTAGATTGCACAGACTATTTATTAAAAAAATTATATTCTACTCTATTGCCAGTATTCTAGGCGGATTACACCATCAACAAACATAATAATCTTATATAGTATATAATATACAGTGGGGGAAATAAGTATTTGATCCCTTGCTGATTTTGTAAGTTTGCCCACTGACAAAGACATGAGCAGCCCATAATTGAAGGGTAGGTTATTGGTAACAATGAGAGATAGCACATCACAAATTAAATCCGGAAAATCACATTGTGGAAAGTATATGAATTTATTTGCATTCTGCAGAGGGAAATAAGTATTTAATCCCTCTGGCAAACAAGACCTAATACTTGGTGGCAATACCCTTGTTGGCAAGCACAGCGGTCAGACGTCTTCTGTAGTTGATGATGAGGTTTGCACACATGTCAGGAGGAATTTTGGTCCGCTCCTCTTTGCAGATCATCTCTAAATCATTAAGAGTTCTGGGCTGTCGCTTGGCAACTCGCAGCTTCAGCTCCCTCCATAAGTTTTCAATGGGATTAAGGTCTGGTGACTGGCTAGGCCACTCCATGACCCTAATGTGCTTCTTCCTGAGCCACTCCTTTGTTGCCTTGGCTGTATGTTTTGGGTCATTGTCGTGCTGGAAGACCCAGCCACGACCCATTTTTAAGGCCCTGGCGGAGGGAAGGAGGTTGTCACTCAGAATTGTACGGTACATGGCCCCATCCATTCTCCCATTGATGCGGTGAAGTAGTCCTGTGCCCTTAGCAGAGAAACACCCCCAAAACATAACATTTCCACCTCCATGCTTGACAGTGGGGATGGTGTTCTTTGGGTCATAGGCAGCATTTCTCTTCCTCCAAACACGGCGAGTTGAGTTCATGCCAAAGAGCTCAATTTTTGTCTCATCTGACCACAGCACCTTCTCCCAATCACTCTCGGCATCATCCAGGTGTTCACTGGCAAACTTCAGACGGGCCGTCACATGTGCCTTCCGGAGCAGGGGGACCTTGCGGGCACTGCAGGATTGCAATCCGTTATGTCGTAATGTGTTACCAATGGTTTTCGTGGTGACAGTGGTCCCAGCTGCCTTGAGATCATTGACAAGTTCCCCCCTTGTAGTTGTAGGCTGATTTCTAACCTTCCTCATGATCAAGGATACCCCACGAGGTGAGATTTTGCGTGGAGCCCCAGATCTTTGTCGATTGAC
Organism: Microcaecilia unicolor; assembly: GCF_901765095.1. Lineage (NCBI taxonomy): Eukaryota > Metazoa > Chordata > Amphibia > Gymnophiona > Siphonopidae > Microcaecilia > Microcaecilia unicolor. The sequence continues at coordinate 105,484,941 of NC_044039.1, forward strand.
AGTCATTTTGTACTTCTTCCATTTTCTTACTATGGCACCAACAGTTGTCTCCTTCTCGCCCAGCGTCTTACTGATGGTTTTGTAGCCCATTCCAGCCTTGTGCAGGTGTATGATCTTGTCCCTGACATCCTTAGACAGCTCCTTGCTCTTGGCCATTTTGTAGAGGTTAGAGTCTGACTGATTCACTGAGTCTGTGGACAGGTGTCTTTCATACAGGTGACCATTGCCGACAGCTGTCTGTCATGCAGGTAACGAGTTGATTTGGAGCATCTACCTGGTCTGTAGGGGCCAGATCTCTTACTGGTTGGTGGGGGATCAAATACTTATTTCCCTCTGCAGAATGCAAATAAATTCATATACTTTCCACAATGTGATTTTCCGGATTTAATTTGTGATGTGCTATCTCTCACTGTTACCAATAACCTACCCTTCAATTATGGGCTGCTCATGTCTTTGTCAGTGGGCAAACTTACAAAATCAGCAAGGGATCAAATACTTATTTCCCCCACTGTATATATATGCACAAACAAAACATATACTAAATATCTTACTCATTTATACTACAACATTATCTCCCTCCACAATTCCTCCATAAAAGATCTTTATCTCCTAATATTACACTCCTTCATATGCCTGTCTAAACAAATAAGTTTTAAAACTTGGCCTCCTTGGCTGATAAACAAGCGGCTTTTAGCTGATATGCGATTGGGCAATATCTTAAAAATCAGATACGAAATTTTACATTTTGATCTGTAATCTATTGGCAACCAATATAGCTGCTTTAGCACAGGTGTAATATGTTCATACCGCTTACATTCTCCTAACACTCTCACTATCGCATCTACGACCACTTGCAAAAGTTGATTTCTGCTAATATCTGTTAACAGTCAATTGTCGTAATCAAAACATAATGAGATCACACTCTGCACCACCAAACGTAAATTATCCTGGTTCAATAATCCTTTCAGTTGTCTCGCAATTTTTAATTTAAAAAATACATCCCTCTGTCATAGGTAGGGAGACCTTCTATGCTGCTTCTTTTTGCCCATTAGCGAACAGAGTCTGTGGGCCTGAAGAAGAATCAGCAAATTCCAACACAATGTGCACAATCTCTCACAAGTACATGCCCATGAACATCTGTTAGACTATACAGGATGTGAGCACAGCATTCTGAAAAAACTTCCTCCTTTAAGACTCCAATGTCCAAGGTTCTCTCCCAGTGGACATACAGAAGTCTTGGAACGTTTGGCCCGTTTTGAGCGCAGGCTGAACTACCATGGAACAGCGACGAAGCTGCTGCATCTCGATTTTGGGAGTCTTCTGACTCTCTACATCAAATTGATGTGCTTGCTAATACACACTTCAAGGGGTGGGGATCTCCCTGCATTCTCATCTGTATGTTCTTCAGTATTTAACAGGTATTGTTTGTCACTGCCTTCTGCAAGGGGTGGGGTGGAGAATTGAAGTAGGGGTAGCCACATCCTCCTGAATCATCTGAAGAGTATGGGAAACAGGTTCTCGGGACCTTGGAGAATGTTGCACCCCTTCTAATGCAAGGGAGGATAAGCAGGTATAAACTCAGGTGCTCTCAGCACCATGCACTGTGGTGCAATGCTGATGTGCAGCAGCCCTCACCTGGCACTGCGATACCTTGGCACCAATGAAGAAAAGGACACATCCTTCCTCTTTACTTGGGTGGGACTCAGACAATGATGGGTCTCAATAGCCTCTACTGATGTTGAGGCATGATCGAGGTACTCTCGATGTCAATGCATTCACAGTATCCATTGCAGCTTCGGGATCAACGGAGACCAATGGCTCTGATGCTGAAATTGATGCCATGAATCCCTCTCTTACTAGTTTACAATGAGAAGGATCACAGTCAGGCCTTAAGTAGTGCAGGCACGAATTATGAGTATCTGTTACACATATGGTCCTGTTGCACCTGGTGCTCTTCTTAAAGCTGCTGAGGGCTTTCTTTTGGGATGTCATCTGGAAAAATAGCAGATGATATACAATTTCTTGTACCTCTAGAAGCTACCATGGATGCTACCTTTGTCAAGTTAAGATCCTATTTAAAATCCATTCAGATTTGGATGAAGAATAATCACTTAAAATTAAATGTAGCAAAAACACAGATTATTTTGTTATCCAGCAAACAGAGTAGTGATATGCCATCACAATTTGTATACAAATCTGTTACAATTAAGATTTTGCGGAAGATTCGAAATTTCGGAATAATAATACTCTGCTTTGAACTTGAAATGGCATGTACAGAAAGTGATTACAGATATTTTCTGGAAATTACAAGTATTGAGAAGACTGAAAACTTTTCTAAAACAAGATAATTTTAGGAAAGTTATTCAGAATATTGTTACTCCACATTTCAACTACTGTTAACGGTTTAATGACTGGTCTAAAAAAGAATCAGTGGCAATTCTTACAAGCGACACAAACCGCAGTTGCAAGAATGTTGGTAGGGAAATCTAGATTTGAACATATTACTCCAGTCTTACAAGAGTTACACTGGTTACCAGTTGCACAAAGAATTAAATTTAAAGCTTTATGTCTAATGTTCAAATTTTTGCATAAACTTGTGTTCCTTGTACTGACATTGAACATGTATTTGTACTAGCCTAAACAGCCATTAAGATCTGACAAACAATGCTTGTTCAAGTAGCATCTTAACACATGATTAAATTGGAGGAGCATAGAAGATGAATCTTCTATGTTGTGGGTCCAATGCTGTGGAATAAAATCCCAAAACGATTCAGAGAAATTAAAGTTTTGAGAGATTTTAAGGACAGAAAACTTAAGACATTGTTATTTGTTCAAGCATATGGGCAATTCTAGCTTGTTCATATGAGAAAGTACTATCTGCAGTAATGTTTGTATAGTAGGTGAAAGAGACATCACAGGTGGATTGTGTTTGTTTATAATCTACTAGCCGTTGAGCCCGTAAAAACGGGCTAGTAAGGAAGGGGGGGGGGTTGAAAGCCCCCCCCAAGATAGGTCGCCGCGCCCCCCCCCCCCCCCCCGGAGTCCCCTCCGCCAGCCCTCCACCCGGCCCAGGTACCTGGCTTCACTATTCAAACCGCTGGAACGCAGCACACAGCTCATCTGAGCTGCCGTCGGCCTTCCTTCTTCTCTGCGTGTGTTCCGCCCTCGTGTGACGTAACGTCGGCGAGGGCAGGAGGCAGGTAAGGAAGGCCAACGGCAGCTCAGATGAGCTGTGTGCTGCGTTCCGGCGGTTTGAATAGTGAAGCCAGGTACCCGGGCCGGGTGGAGGGTGGGTGGCGGCGGCAACTCCGGGTGGGTGGAGGGAGCAGTAACGGCAACCCTAGGGGGGGGGGGGGGTGGAGCGGTGGCTCTCACTCGCAGGTGCGCAGGTTCCCTCTCTGTCACGCCCCCGTCATCACATATTGACACGGGGGCGGGACAGAGAGGGTCTCTACTGCGCATTTGCGAGTGAGTACGCCTCTTGCCATTTATATGTTTGATATGTAGTGTATAATTTGTAATGTGTTTTATGTAAGTAAACTTGTAATCCACCTACAACAGTGAATTATGCAGAACAAAAAGTTTTTAATAAATAAATAAATGATTCGGTAAAAAATATCCTAATCAGGAGCCCAATATGAAATAAACTACAAAAAAAACAATAGAAAAATCTAACTAAAGGCAATAATGGGGGAAAAAAAAATCACCGCAAGACAGTGATAGGACTCAAAGGAAACAAACTTGAAAAAACAAAAAAAAAAAACCATCTGACAACAAGCTCAGCTGACACGTGTCCAACCAGATCTGCAGAAATATGAAGAGTGAATTAGTCCCATGTGACAGAGGCAGGCAAGTGATAGCATACATGTGCAACGAGCCTACTCAAAAGCTTCTAAAAGCCCTACGCAGAAGTTAACATTTCCCACACTGGGCTCTGTTGGTGACATCGCCCTTGTTATGAAGAGATGCTATCCTGCTTGTCCTCGGAGCACTGTGTACGCCCTCAAACTCCACCATTCGCAAGCAAAGAACATGCCAACAAATTATGGTGCATACTCTTCTGCTAAGAAGTATTCTAGAAGAGGCCATCAAGGTACATAAATGACTACAATAGTGCCATTTATGTGCCTTCCTACCCCTTAAAACTAGACAGCACTTTATAGAATTAATTATCTCCTAAATGAGCATGACAGAAAATCTGACATCAAATACTTAGTCATGTTTATCTAATTTTCACTTATTTCATATAGCCTAAAAAACTGTGTGCTGTTTAAGTCACTGAGGGGCTGATATAATAAGCCATAAATTAGTACTGAGTTTCAGGGCAGTTTTCTAACACATACACCATAAACAAAAAACCAAAAAACCCTTTGCTCTCAATGTAGGGAACTGATCGCATACAAATTACCATGGGCATCAAAGTGTGCTGAGAGAAAAATAGTGTATATCAATGCTGTAACATGCCACTGGTTTGTGCTTCAGCAGAAGTTTTGTTTTTTCTTTCTTGCTCATTTCCTGTCAGTGTGCAAGATAATCCATGTTCAAAACCAAATTCTGAACAGGGAATGGCTCACACGCAGAAGAAGGGAAAAATATGAGTTCCCTTTGAGGCTACATGGTCCAGGACACCCCTAGCCCAGGCATGCCAAACCAGGGCAACTAGCACAGGGGAGCCCTCAGAGAGCTTCCAATACACTACTCACAGACCTATAAATATTTAGGGTCCTGGAGAAGTGTGCATCATCATCCTCATAACCTGCATGAAAAGTAGAAATGCCTGTCTCCTAGTGGTATGTCAGAATAAACTTCTAGGGGGTCAGCCTGCCAATAAATCCGTCCCCCTCCCCCCAAAAAAATCTCTAGGGGCCCTAGTGGGCTCTGGACAATCCCTCTTCCAAACAAACCTCTTCATCGTCTTCAAGTTAGGAGAAGTGCACATTCTTGGAACAAGAGCGCTTATTAGGAGTTGCCTAATGCTAGTGATGCAGAGAATACAGTATATGTTATCAACTCAGATCTTTAAGGGCACCATGAATATTTTTGTATAATAGCAGATAAAGTGCTATGATCTGTTATGCAATATACAGCTTCAGAGCACAGATAAGGTCTAAGATCGGTACAGAAAAACTGGAAGTGAAGTGCCATGCTAAGGGATAGCACAAAGCTTACTACATTAGCCCCTGAGAGGTCTCCTGAGCCTCAGATGGAGCTAAACTGAATTTGCAGCTTCTCATTTCCCCTTGGTAAATCCATGTGGTACATAAAAATATGTATGGCGTGACTAAAGCACGGCATCATTACCTCGATTTGCTGTAGAATTTTAGTAGTGATTTTCTTACTGGTGAATTCATCTGCTGGAACATTAAACTGAAGCTGCTCGTCTCCTTCTGCAAGTATTAAGAGTATTAATGCTTATAGGTTGTGCATGAACTTATGCATGTGTAAAGTACAAGGGTCAAAAAGAGGGTGAGCAGAGTTAATCAGGTAAACAGATCACTACGAATGTCATCACATGGTTCCATCACCTTTACTATATACATACATAGGATTTTCTGAAGTTTCAGCTTCATCTGAATTTATATTTATCCAGGAAAACAAGAGAAAGAGAGAAGTGCAAAAGGAGGAAATAATTACTAAAAAGCATGTCTTGCCTCCCTAGGCACAATAATTTTCAGGGGAGGGGACATCAATGGGGGGTAAGCGGCAGCCTGACCAAATAGCTACAAAGTCCCTCAGTACTTTGTACCCATATCCCTCATTTTCAAAAAGGGAACTATCCAAACAACTTCTCTGTAAATACTATGGGGCGGATACACAGATCACGGGAATCAGACTGGCTAACTCCCACGCTCGGTGGACGGCTGGTGAATGGCATTGAAAATCCGGTTTATTTTTAGCCACTTCAAAGATAACCAGCTAAGTCGATATTCAGACTTAGCCAGTAATCTTTAAACCAGCCAAAGATATCCCACATTTTCACATGTAAATTGGCTTTAAAAATAAGCAGACAGCAGCTATGATGCCTTTAACTATGTGCTAGCCGTAACTGCCAATACTCAGTAGGGGATAGGCAGTTATCCCTCACCGAGTATCAGCAGATAGCCAGTTAAATGCTACTTAACCGGTCAGCAGCCGTTCTGGCCGGTTAAATAGCGCAGAATATTGGGGGGGGGGGGGGGGGGTACAAGTTATCTACGGATGCTGCAGCTTTTTTCTGCTTGCAAAAAGAATATCTAAACAATTGTTTTCCTATGATATATTCTTTCAACTCCTGCTACCTCCAAAATACCTCCTCTCATCCTCTCAATCTTGCTAAAAATACAGGAACTATGAAACCTTGTGTGCATTTTTAGCCAGAGTGAACATAGATAATTTTCAGAACAGCCAAACCACCTGGGTAAAATGGCTTTCAAAAAGTTTCCTCTTCAAGCTTACAGGATTTATGCCAAACACATGTTCTTTGTCCCTGCTGCTAATAGAACAGGTAGTACCTTGAGGTCACTTAAGAGATATAAAAGTTTGCACAGAGGTTAGTGGGTGGCAGAAAGCTGGACAAACCAAATCCACACACCGAAAACAAAGTAGTGTGAAAAAATAAGGAAATAAGACCAAAACTGGATGCTATTCAAAAATTCAATTCTGGAAGCCCATACCAGATATATTTCATGTATTAAAAAAGGAGGGAGGAAGGAAGGGTAAATGACAGCCGGCATGGTTAAAAAGTGAGGTGAAGGAAGCTATTAGAGCTAAAAGAAAATCCTTCATAAAATGGAAGAAGGATCCAACTGAAAATAAAAGGAAACAGCATTAAGGAGTGGAGAGTCAATTGCAAAGCGCTGATTAAGCAGGCAGAGACAGACTTGTGTTGGAGGCAAAAATACATAGTAAAAACTTTTTTTTATAGGTATATTAGAAGAAGCAGGTAAAAGAATCAGTTGGAATGCTAGATGACCGAAGGGTAAAAGGGGCACTCAGGAAAGACAAGGCCATAGCGGCGAAATTAAATGAATTATCTGCTTCAGGGTTTACATAGCGGTGTTGGTATGCTGCAGCGATGCTATCCTTGGGAACCTCATGATGTAGTTTTTGCCTCCCCTGACAACCCCCACCCCACCCTAAAACCCATAGTGGCCCAAGTAACCCACTTGCCCACTCCCCCCAAATCCATGATGGTCCTAGTGGACCCCCCCCCCCCCCCCCAATACCTTCCCACCTTGTCCCTCATCCAAAAAAAAAAAAGATTAAAAAAATCAGTGGTGGTCTAGTAGCCCTTTTGCATCTCTTTCTCCTTTCCCCTGCCCCTCCCCATCCCCAAAGTCCACAGTGGCTCTCTCTTGTACTTCACTCTTCCTCCCCTGCACTTGATCCACCTTTTGTAAAGAAAAAAAATATATATATATCCATGTTTTACCCAGTGGCTCCCTTGTAACATTCACCTCAAACCTCTATCCCTAATTAGTATTGGCTTTGCCAATCATAAGGAAGTCAGTCAGTTACCTTCTTGAGTAGTTCGGGTTGAATAAGGGTCACTTGCGACTATATACAAAATACGCAGGAGCTGGAGGACATCTTCTACTCCACAGGAGTTCTGTCCAGTACCAGCCTTTGCCTGAGGCTGCTCTCGAATCAGACTAAGAATGTCTGAATTTTGAAATGTAGAGAGGGTACCCTGGCTCAGCCCAGATTTGGATCCATTCTCGCAGAAATCCTGCAGAAAACATTCTTTCAATTAATTCTGTAGCCTGTCACTTTCCAAATATTTTATTATATTATGTAATAAAAGTAGTTTATTGATAGAGAAAATATTACTTTTCTTGTATTTTAAATACTTATTAGTATATAGTTAAGTGTAAACAAAAATGCATATAATCATTGGAGAACAAAAATTATCTTCAGTATGTCTTCTCTTAAAATAGACTTTAAAATATTTTTAAAAATTAAAAACAAAACACAAAATCAAAGAACTGAAATCAAACTATCCATGGTTAGTGTCATAAGGTCACAAAACAATACACTACTAGAAATATTATTGGCACATTGCGATTTTTGTTACTTAGTATCATGCAACCATTTCATTTCTCATCCTTTCTTCCCACCCTCCTTGTGAACCTTTAAAAGCTGCACAAAGCCATTCCCAAGGAAACAAACACCTGGAGGCGGACATATACCTTGTATGCAGCTATGAGCTGGGAACAATTTCTGTTTTTCCTAATACTTTTATTAGTGCCGGTTAATTTCCAGTGGCGCAGGAAAGCCGAGTCTGCATTCTTCTGCAGGTAGGTTATCAAGTCACTCTTTGGTAATTCATCAGTGCCAAGGTACTGTTCCACATGCTCTATAGACCAGCAACCCTACAACAGGAAAAACCAAATGTTGGTCTTTCCTGATTGTAAAGTCTCAAAAATGTCACATGCATTAATACTCAAATTTATTTTAGGATCATGCAACAGTTCAGTTTACATCCATTTTTTTTCTATTTAAGAATTTTAGGTTAGTGTGATTTAAAAAAAAAAAAAAGTTGGATCTTGCAAACAGAAGCGATCTTTTTGCTATTGCTTTGTTGCTTAACAACCATGAAAACACAAACATTACTATAAACAGAATACAATACTTACTAATTTTTCCTTGTCTTTCTCTTTGTCAGAGTCCTTCATTTCTCTATACATGATCCTATAAAGCAGAAATATGATCAAGTTTTAGTTTGATCTTAAAATTTACAATCACACTCTTCAAGTCCCTATAGCATAGTCCTAAATCTGTAAAATGTTAAACCGCTATACAAACTATTGTCTATGAAAAATGGATCTTTTTATAAACAAACTATCATAGTCCTTGCTAAAATTCCATCCCAAACACCTAATCAAATTGTTTTAAGGACAAGACCAAAGCAGAGGCATACTTAACACCAATATGTCCAATACTAAGACAGCTCAGGACTAAGGGATAGTCTCCTCAGCAGCAGTTTAAAAGCAGCCGGAATTGGCTACTAAGCAAATCAAATCTACTCCACTTAAGACAAGTACATCTACAAAATACTTCTATTAATAAAAGATACTACGAATTACAAAAATAACAAGCCTCAAAAAAATGATTAAATCATATCATCAGAAGAATCGCTGCATTGCCACAAAAACTGCCACCACAACATTCAGTGCACTAAAGGATACGATATGAAATGCAATTTTGGTGGCAGAGAGTCACAGTGTATTTTTTAAATGCATATTTTGTATGTTACAGATGGCATAACGTAAAAGAACAACTAAAAAATTATGTAAAATTGCAGATGACATGGAAATTATATTTTCAATATGTAAAGCGAATGCTACATACCTGTAAAAGGTATTCTCTGAGGACAGCAGGCTGATTGTTCTCACAAATGGGTGATGTCCACGGCAGCCCCTCCGATCGGAGATCTTCCTAACAACAGCGTTTGCTAGTCCTTGCGCGCGCCCGCGATGCGCGCATGCGCGGCCATCTTCCCGCCCAAAATAGCTCGTGTTCGCTAGTCCCGTACCAAGCAAAAACAAGACAAGGGAAGACACAACTCCAAAGGGGAGGCGGGCGGGTAGGTGAGAACAATCAGCCTGCTGTCCTCGGAGAATACCTTCTACAGGTATGTAGCATTCGCTTTCTCCGAGGACAAGCAGGCTGCTTGTTCTCACAAATGGGGTATCCCTAGCCCCCAGGCTCACTCAAAACAATAAACATGGTCAATTGGGCCTCGCAACGGCGAGGACATAACTGAGATTGACCTAAACTTTTCCAACTAACTGAGAGTGCAGCCTGGAACAGAATAAAAATGGGCCTAGGGGGGTGGAGTTGTATTCTAAACCCCAAACAGATTCTGCAGCACCGACTGCTCGAACCGACTGTCGCGTCGGGAATCCTGCTGAAGGCAGTAGTGAGATGTGAATGTGTGGACAGATGACCACGTCGCAGCTTTGCAAATCTCTTCAATAGTGGCTGACTTCAAGTGGGCCACTGACGCCGCCATGGGTCGAACACTATGAGCCATGACATGACCCTCAAGAGTCAGCCCAGCCTGGGCGTAAGTGAAGGAAATGCAATCTGCTAGCCAATTGGATATGGTACGTTTCCCCACAGCCACTCCCCTCCTGTTGGGATCAAAAGAAACAAAAAGTTGGGCGGACTGTCTGTGTGGGCTTGTCCGCTCCAGATAGAAGGCCAATGCTCGCTTGCAGTCCAATGTGTGCAGTTGACGTTCAGCAGGGCGGGTATGAGGACGGGGAAAGAATGTTGGCAAGACAATTGACTGGTTCAGATGGAACTCTGACACCACCTTCGGCAAGAACTTAGGGTGAGTGCGGAGGACTACCCTGTTATGATGAAATTTGGTATAAGGAGCATGAGCCACCAAGGCTTGAAAGCTCACTGACCCTGTGAGCTGAAGTTACTGCCACCAAGAAAATGACCTTCCAGGTCAAGTACCTCAGATGACAGGAAAGGAGGTTTCATCAGCTGGGTGAGAACGACATTGAGATCCCATGACACTGTAGGAGGTTTGAGTGAGGGCTTTGACTAAAGCAAACCTCTCATGAAACGAACTACTAAAGGCTGTCCAGAGATCGGCTTACCTTCCACATGGTAATGGTATGCACTAATCGCACTAAGATGAACCCTTACAGAGTTGATTTTAAGACCAGACTCAGATAAATGTAGAAGGTATTCAAGCAGGGTCTGTGTATGACAAGAGCGAGGATCTAGGGCCTTGCCATCACACCACACAGCAAACCGTCGCCAGAGGAAGAAGTAACTCCTCTTGGTAGAATCTTTCCTGGAAGCAAGCAAGACACGGGAGACACCCTCTGACAGACCCAAGGAGGCGAAGTCTACGCTCTCAACATCCAGGCCGTGAGGGCCAGAGACCGGAGGCTGGGATGGAGAAGCACCTCCTCGTTCTGCGTGATGAGGGTTGGAAAGCAGTCCAATCTCCACGGTTCTTCGGAAGACAATTCCAGAAGAAGAGGGAACCAGATCTGACGAGGCCAAAAAGGAGCAATCAAAATCATGGTTCCCCTGTCTTGCTTGAGTTTCAGCAAAGTCCTCCCTATCAGAGGAATGGGAGGATATGCGTACAGGAGGCCTTCCCCCCAAAACAGAAGAAAAGCATCCAACGCCAGTCTGCCGTGGGCCTGCAGCCTGGCACAGAACTGAGGGACCTTGTGATTGGTCTGAGTGGCAAAGAGGTCCACCAAGGGGGAGCCCCACACCTGGAAGATCTCACGAATCACTCTGGCATTGAGCGACCACTCGTGCGGTTGCATGATCCTGCTCAATCTGTCGGCCAGATTGTTGTTTACGCCTGCCAGATACGTGGCCTGGAGCCACATGCCAAACCGGCGTGCCCAATGCCACATGCTGACGGCTTCCCGACACAGGGGGCGAGATCCGGTGCCCCCCTGCTTGTTGATGTAATACATCGCAACCTGGTTGTCTGTCTGAATTTGGATAATTTGATGGGACAGCCAATCCCTGAAAGCCTTCAGAGCGTTCCAGACCGCTCGCAACTCCAGGAGGTTGATCTGTAGACCTTGTTCCTGGACGGACCAATTCCCCTGGGTGTGGAGCCCATCGACATGCTGCCCACCCCAGGAGTGACGCGTCCGTGGTCAGCACTTTTTGTGGCTGAGGAATCTGGAAGGGACGTCCCAGGGTCAAATTGGATCGAATTGTCCACCAATGGAGGGAGAGGAGAAACCTCGTGGACAAGCGGACCACGTCCTCTAAGCCCCCAGCAGCCTGGCACCACTGGGAGGCTAGGGTCCATTGAGCTGAACTCATAAAAAGGCGGGCCACGGGAGTCACGTGAACCATGGAGGCCATGTGGCCGAGCAATCTCAACATCTGCCAAGCTGTGATCTGCTGAGACGCCCGCACCAAGGAGACAAGGGCCAGCAGATTGTCGGCCCTGGTCTCTGGAAGGTAGGCGCGGGCCGTCTGAGAATCCAGTAGAGCTCTTATGAATTCGAGTTTCTGAACTGGAAGAAGATGGGACTTTGGATAATTTATCACAAACCCTAGCAGCTCCAGGAGTCGAATAGTCACCTGCATGGACTGCTGAGCTCCTGCGTCGGAGGTGTTCTTTACCAGCCAATCGTCGAGGTACGAGAACACATGCACTCCCAGCCTGCGTAGAGAAGCCGCTACTACGGCCAGGCATTTGGTGAACACTCTGGGCGCAGAGGCGAGCCCAAAGGGTAGCACACAGTACTGAAAATGTCGTGTTCCCTGACGAAATCGAAGATACTGCCTGTGAGCTGGCAGAATCGGGATGTGCGTATAGGCATCCTTTAAGTCCAGAGAGCATAGCCAATCGTCCTGTTGAATCATGGGAAGAAGGGTGCCCAGGGAAAGCATCCTGAACTTTTCTCGGACCAGATATTTGTTCAGGGCCCTTAGGTCTAGGATGGGACGCATCCCCCCTGTTTTCTTTTCCACAAGGAAGTACCTGGAATAGAATCCCAGCCCTTCTTGCCCCGGTGGCACGGGCTCGACCGCATTGGCGCTGAGAAGGGCAGAGAGTTCCTCTGCAAGTACCTGCCTGTGCTGGAAGCTGAAGGACTGAGCTCCCGGTGGGCAATTTGGAGGTTTGGAGGCCAAATTGAGAGAGTATCCTAGCCGGACTATTTGGAGAACCCACTGATCGGAGGTTACAAGAGGCCACCTTTGGTGAAAAAATTTTAACCTTCCTCCGACCGGGAGGTCGTCCGGCACAGATACTGGGACGTCAGCTATGCTCTGGAGGAGCCAGTCAAAAGCCCGCCCCTGACTTTTGCTGGGGAGCCCCAGGGGCCTGAGGCGCGCGCTGCTGACGAGAGCGAGCGCGCTGGGACTTAGCCTTAGCAGCAGGCTGGCGAGAAGGAGGATTGTACCTACGCTTGCCAGAAGAATAGGGGACCGTCCTCCTTCCCCCGTAAAAACATCTACCCAAAGAGGTAGATGCTGAAGGCGGCCAGCGGGAGAACTTGTCGAAAGCGGTATCCCGCTGATGGAGCTGTTCAACCACCTGTTCGACCTTGTCCCCAAAAACATTGTCCCCCCGGCAAGGGGCATCCGCAATGCGCTGCTGGATTCGATTTTCCAGGTTGGAGGCGCGCAGCCATGAGAGCCTGCGCATCACCACACCCTGCGCAGCGGCCCTGGATGCAACATCAAAAGAGTCAAAGACCCCCTTGGCCAGGAATTTCCTACACGCCTTCAGCTGCCTGACCACCTGCTGAAAGGGCTTGGCCTGCTCAGAAGGGAGCTTGTCCACCAAGTCCGCCAACTGCCGCACATTGTTCCGCATGGGTATGCTCGTGTAGAGCTGGTAGGACTGGATTTTGGCGATGAGCATTGCAGAATGGTAGGCCTTCCGCCCAAAGGAGTCCAAGGTTCTAGAGTCTTTGCCCGGGGGCGCCGAAGCATACTCTCTAGAACTCTTGGCCTTCTTGAGAGCCAGATCCACAACACCAGAGTTGTGGGGCAACTGAGTCCGCATCAACTCCGGGTCCCCATGGATCCGATATTGAGATTTGATCTTCTTGGGGATGTGGGGCGTAGTTAAGGGTTTCGCCCAGTTCGCCAGCAATGTCTTCTTGAAGACATGATGCATGGGTACTGTGGACGATTCCTTAGGTGGCGAAGGATAGTCCAAGAGCTCCAGCATCTCAGCTCATCCTCCGTGACCACAGGGAAGGGAATTGCCGTAGACATTTCCCGGACAAAGGCCGCGAAAGAGAGACTCTCCGGAGGAGAAAGCTGTCTTTCAGGCGAGGGAGTAGGATCAGAAGGAAGACCGTCAGACTCCTCGTCAGAGAAATATCCGACGCCTTCCTCTGCTTCCCACAAGGCCTCCTCATCAGTGTCGGACACCAGCTGGTGGACTTCGGTCCGAAGCTGTGCCCGCCTCGACTCTGTGGAAACACGGCCACGGTGGGAGCGTCGAGAAGAGGACTCCCGTAGCGGAGACGATGGAGCTCCCTCCATCGACGTCGTCTGAGAGCCCTCCTGGGAGGCGGCCGGCACTGGTACGGGCGGGCATCCTCACCGCAGACGAGGGCCCAGCCGTCGCCTCACTCGACGGCACCGGCGGCGCAAGCACCCCCGGTACCAGAGAAGGGCGAAACAGCTCCTCCAGGATCCCCGGAAGGACGGCCCTGAGGCTCTCGTTCAGAGAGGCTGTGGAGAAAGGCGGTGGGGCCGGTATCGGCGACAAGCTGCGAATTTGTTCCGGGGATGGAGGCGGTACCGGGCTGTCCACAGGGGAACGCATCGACACCTCCTGAATGGAGGGTGAGCGGTCCTCCCGATGTCGACGCTTGGGTGCCGGCAGTACCGGCGACCCAGAGGTCTTGGTACCACGCTTGGAGGGTGACCAATGCCGGTGCTTCTTTGCCTTAGCACGACGCACGGCACCCCCCGGTACTGAAGAGGAAGACGTCGAATCCAAACGTTTCCTCGGGTCCGGAGAGGGTCGATCCCGGGGAGGGCTGTACCGCGGGAGCCCTCGAGACAGGCGAAGACCTGCTCATGGGCTCACCGCCACCAGCAGGGAAATGGACAGCCCTCACCTGCACTCCAAACATCGAAGCACCCTCCAACGACATCCTCCCGGTCTCGCAGCTGCACCAGACGATGACTTCAATACCGAAGGCCTCGATGTCGATGCCGGTACCGATGAACGCGGTACCGAAGGCTCCGATGCCGAGGACCGCGGATTGGAGGATGTCGATGCGCCAGATGAAGTCCCGAGCAAACTGTTCCACTGGGCTAATCTCGCCACCTGAGTTCTCCTCTTCAAAAGAAGACAGAGATTATAGGCCTGAGGACGGTGCCCAGCCCCCAGACACTGAAGGCAAGAAGCGTGCCTATCAGTGAGAGAGATTATCTGGCCTCACTGGGTGCACGGTTTGAAACCGCTGGAAGGCTTCGATGACATGGGTGGAAAAATCATGCTGGCAAAATCGAAATCCGTGATGGTGAAAAAAGGCACCAAAAACTCACCAAAAAACGAACGGGCGGCGAAAAAAGCCGCACTCGACCACGAAAGAAAACTTACGGGCCAACACTAGAAATAAAGGTAAAATTTAAAAGAGAAAAAAGACGGCGAATCGCGAGGGATCTCCTAGGGGTGCGGAGCGACCGAAAAAAAAAAACAGCCGTCCCGAGCCGCGGAAAAAAGGAGACTAGCGAACAAGAGCGATTTCGGGCGGGAAGACGGCCGCGCATGCGCGCGTGAGGACTAGCAAACGCTGTTGCTAGGAAGATTTCCGATCAGAGGGGCTGCCGTGGACGTCACCCATTGCTTGTCCTCGGAGAATTAGTATGTACAATTATCTGTAAATTAATAGGCTTATTTTTGACAGAGAAGGCGCCCATCTTTCCACACAAATTGCAAGATGGGCGTCCTTCTCACAGTGTCGCCCAAATTGGCATAATCGAAAGCCGATTTTGGGCGTCCTCAACTGCTTTCCGTCGTGGGGACAACCAAAGTTCACGGGGGCGTGTCGGAGGTGTAGCGAAGATGGGACTGGGGCATGCCTAACACATGGGCGTCCTCGACCGATAATGGAAAAAAGAAGGGCATCCCTGACGAACACTTGGACGACTTTACCTGGTCCTTTTTTCCTTACAACCAAGCCACAACAGATGACCACCGGAGGCAATCAGGGATGACATCCCTTTACTCCCCCCAGTGGTCACTAACCCCCTCCCACCCTCAAAACTTTTTTTTAAAATATTTTTTCCAGCCTCTATGCCTGCCTCAAATATCATACTCAGCTCCATGACAGCAGTATGCAGGTCTCTGGAGCAGTTTTAGGGGTGCAGTGCACTTCAGGCATGTGGACCCAGGCCCACCCCTCCATACCTGTTACACTTGTGGTGGTAAATGTGAGCCCTTCAAAACCCACCAGAAATCCACTGTACCGACATGTAGGTGCCCCCCCTTCACCCATAAGGGCTATGGTAGTGGTGTACAGTTGTGGGGAGTGGGTTTTGGGGGGGGGGGGTTGGGGGGCTCAGCACACAAGGTAAGGGAGTTATGCACCTGGGAGCAATTTCTGAAGTCCACTGCAGTGCCCCCTAGGTTGCCCAGTTGGTGTTTTGGCATGTCAGGGGGACCAGTGCACTATGAATGCTGGCTCCTCCCACGACCAAAGGGCTTGGATTTGGTCATTTCTGAGATGGGCGTCCTTGGTTTCCATTATCGCCGAAAATCGAGAACGACCATCTCTAAGGATGACCTAAATTTCGCGATTTGGGCGTTCCCGACTGCATTATCGAAACGAAAGATGGACGCCAATCTTGTTTCGATAATACGGGTTTCCCCACCCCTTTGCCAGGACGTCTTGCAAGGACATCCTCAGGAAAACTTGGGCGCCCCTTTCGATTATGCCCCTCTTAAGTGTCTTGTTGAAGCATCTCAATGGTGTAATGTTAGCAGAGCTAAGTTAAATATTAAACTGACTGAAAATCTGTGGGTAGGCCTTTGGGAATCCCAATACCTTCTTTTCAATTAAATGGGCAGAAATACCAAACACTACTCTAAATTGACTCTGAAATATCAATCTGACTGAAATTCTTTGGGTAGGCCTTTGGGAATTCCAGTACTTTATTTTCAATTAAATGGGCGGAATACCAAACATTAACTTTAAATCGACTTTGAAATATCAGATCTACCTTAACTGCAAAGATTTAATGATAGTGGTTCAAATTATGATAACTAGTTTGAC
This sequence comes from Microcaecilia unicolor, assembly GCF_901765095.1. Lineage (NCBI taxonomy): Eukaryota > Metazoa > Chordata > Amphibia > Gymnophiona > Siphonopidae > Microcaecilia > Microcaecilia unicolor. The sequence continues at coordinate 105,501,677 of NC_044039.1, forward strand.
TACTATAACAGTTTTGTGTGGGTTAACTAAGAAGGTGTTGAAAAGACTATACCTCAGTTGGGAACTTGAAAGTAAGGAATTCGGTAGCTCCTTTACCCACAAAATTTAAGATTATGTTATTCATTCCAACCCACAGAACTTGGAATTATACAAAAGGGACCAACAATGTCAGGGGCAAAATAACTCAATTAAAGCATATAGGATGAAACTTGGTATGAGGGAAAACCGAAAAATTCAAAAGTGGGACAAATTAGACTGGGAGTTCCAGAGATAGAAAAGATCCAATATATTTCTGCAGGAGAAGTTGGAACAACTTCTGTAGCATAAAAATAGGCTGAAACTAAATGTGTGTGTAGAGGGAACACTAAAAAGACACATGAAATCAAAATTGGCCTAAATTGGACCAGGGTTTCCAGAGAAATGAGCCCCCCTAAAATACAGCACAATGCATTTGTTTAGAAAAAGGAGTGTGACAACCTAGCCTAGCCTGCCTCCACACTGTACTAGCAACAGAGACTGTAGTTAGGATCCAGCCAAAAGGAAGGCTGCTCTAATCACAGGAAAGGTGGTAGTGATCTGGAGAACACTTCTGTGTAGAAATGAAAATTCTGCACCTGGTGGGAGGGGGGAGATAGCCATACAGCCAATTTTGAGTGGGCCTGAGCCCCCATTCATTTCCATGCTACCCCCTCCTGGCCTCTCCCACATGGTTCTATAATTCCCAGCCATTCCCCCCACCCTTCAAAGCCCAGCATCTGCTCCCTCTTTCTCCCCTCCCTACTCTAGTAGTTTCACATCTCCCTGCACCGTCTCTCTTCCCTCCTGTACTCTCCTCCATGGTACTGCATTTCTCGCTCTCTTCCCTCACTCCCATTGTCTGGCATCTCTCAATCTGATCACTGTTCTGTTCCTGGATCCAACATCTTCCTCTTCCTCCCCTCTCCACCTCCTGAGTATCTCTCCCTCCCTCCCTCTCATGTACCCCCATTTCCAACATCTCTCCCTCTCCCTCCTTTGGTCCCTGGGACCACCATCTCTCTTCTTCTTTCCTCCATGCAGCATTCTCTCCCTACCTCTGGCAAGTCCAACATTTCTGCCCCCCCTTTCTCCCCCCCCCCCCAATGTAGCACCTCTTCCTTCCTCCCCTCCACCATCAAATCCAACATTTCTCCCTCTCTCGCCCCCACTACTCCTATGGCCAACATTTCTCCTTCTCTGCCCTGCCCTACCCTCACCTCACAATATAAATACATTAACTAATAAGGATCCCCAAGCTCTGTCAGCTGAAGTCTTTCTCTGAAGGTGGCCAGAACTCCCTTTTACCAAGCTTGGCAAGCAGCAGCAATGACCCTAAGCCACTAATGTCAGCACAACACACATGCTTAGTTGTCGATGGCTCATGGATGCTGTTGCAGAGCTTGGTAGAAGGGAGTTCTGGCTATCTTTGGAGGAGGTCCTCAGCTGCGGATGCTTGGGGATCCCCACCACCTATACAGCAAGGGTCAGGACAGGTGTTACACATGCTAGGGCCCAGATTAGAAAATAAAGGAGGGTCCCTCCTCCCTGATTCCCTCTCCTCCAATTTCCCTATCTGCCATTACTATCACACCAACAGACCCTCACCAAATACAGAACAAGGAATCACAAATTAGAAGTAAAAATATTTAGACAAAAATTGTACCTGGGAATCCCAAGTTAAACTCAGCATGTACTGCAACACTGGAGAAATAAAAATAGAAATGCACTTCCTTTTCTACCGAACACAGTACAAAGACATTTCTTATGTACAGTTGCCAAAGCTAACATATTCCATTTAAAACACTGAAAATAAAATGCTTATTTCTACCTTTGTGGTCTGGACATTTTATTTTTCCATCATGTTGGTTCCAGTTTCTCTCTTCTGCTTTCCTGTTTGCTAGTTCTCCTTCAAGTAGCTGCTATTTGTCTTTTCTCCTCTCTCCTGTATGCCCTCATTACAGCTGCCTTTGATATATTGATTGTTCCTTTTTAGCTCTTTACTCTTTTTTTTCTTTTTTGTATCTGTCAACTCAAATTTCAGCCTCTCCCCCGTATCCTTTTTTAAAAAAAACTTTTTAGCTACCTATTAAATTTCCATCTTTTTCTCTCACCCACTAGCTCTCCCATTCCCCATCTCACCCCTTCTCCAGCCCTCCATTCTCTTTCACCTTTAATCTACTCCCCATTAACATATTTCTATTCTCTGTAATCGCTATCCTTTCATTCATTTCCTTGCTACCCCCTCCTGGCTTCTCCCACATGGTTCCATCATTCTCAGTCATTCCCCCCACCTTCAAGCCCAACATCTGACTGTCTTTCATCTCTCCCTACTCTAATAAGCTGACATCTTCCTAGGTACACTGATTCATAGTAACATTGTGTTTAAGGATTTGCACCTTTCAAACTACCTTCCCCTCTCATCTCCTCCTCTGAACAGACACACAGAAAGCACATACACACATGTACACTAATGTGAAAAAGTTTCCCTCACCAATTAATAAATTGGGCAGAGTCAGCATGGGTTCAGCCAAGGGAAGTCTCACCAATTTGCTTCTTTTCTTTGAAGGCGTGAATAAACATGTGGATACATGTGAGCCGGTGATAGATTTTCAGAAAGCTATGTCAAAGTTCCTCATGAAAGGCTCCTGAGGAAATTAAAAGAGTCATGGGATAGGAGGCAATGTTCTGGTGTGGATTAGGAATTGGTTATTGGACAGAAAACAGAGGGTAGGTTTAATGGCCATTTGTCTCAATGGAGGATGGTGGAGTGCCACTGGGATCAGTGCTATCTAACATTTATAAATGATCTGGAAATCGGAACGAGTGAGGTGATTAAATTTGCAGATGACATAAAACTATTCAAGGTTGTTAAAACACATGCAAACTGTGAAAAATTGCAGGAAGACCTTAGGAAATTGGAAGATTGGGCATCCAAATGGAAGATGAAATTTAATATGAACAAATGCAAAGTGATGCACATTGGGAAGAATAAACCGAATCATAGTTATCTGATGCTAGGGTTCACCTTGGGGATAAGAATCCAAGAAAAAGATCTAGGTGTCATTGTAGATAATACTCTGAAATCTTCTGACCAGTGTGCAGCGGCAGCCAAAAAAGCAAACAGGAAGCTAGGAATTATTAGGAAAGTGATGGTATAAGACCAAAAATACTATAATGCCTCTGTATTGCTCCATGGTGCGATCTCACCTCGAGTACTACATTCAGTTCTGGTTGCCGTATCTCAAAAAAGATATAGCGGAATTAGAAAAAGTTCAAAGAAGAGTGACTAAAATGATACAGAGTATGGAACTCCTCTCATATGAGGAAAGACTAAAGAGGTTAGGGCTCTTCAACTTGGAAAAGAGACAGAAGAGGAGAGATATGACTGATGTCTACAAAATCTGAGTGGTATAGAATGAGTAAAAGTGAATTAATTTTTTCACTCATTCCAAAAATACAAAGACTAGGGGACACTCAAGGAAGTTACATGGAAATGCTTTTAAAACAAATAGGTGGAAATATTTTTTCACTCAACAAATAGTTAAGCTCTGGAACTCGTTGCCAGAAGATGCAGTAACAGCTGATTTGGACAAGTTCCTGGAAAAGAAGTCCATAGTCTGCTACTGAGACAGACATGGGGAAGCAACTGTATGCCCCAGGATTGGTAGCATGGAATGGTGCCACTATTTGGGTTTCTGCCAGGTAATTGTGCCCTAGCTTAGCCACTATTGGAAATAGGATACTGGACTAGATGGACCATTGGTCTGACCCAGGATGGATATTATGTTCTTATTGCATATATGTCACTCTGTATGGTGTCAGATCTTTAACAAAATGTAACATTAGAAAAAGGAACTTGAGAAAAATGAAGATACATACCTGTAGCAGGTATTCTCCAAGGACAGCAGGCTGATTGTTCTCACGACTAGGTGACGTCCACGGCAGCCCCAAGGAACGGAAATCTTCCTAGCAACAAAAGTTTGCTAGAGCCTTCGAGCCCACGTGGGCGCCCATAGCGCGAGAGTCATGATCAGTTCTTTTCTTTCCACGGTAAGGGAGTGACTGCTTGCGGTCTCTCTACGTGTGCCCCTGAAAAGAACCTTCGTTTTTGTGTTTTTTTCCGCTTGTTTCTTTCATTTTTTTTCGCTCTGGTTGAGCTGTTTCTTTAAAAAAAAAAAAAAAAACACAAATCCTTTATTTCTTAGGTTTAGTCCCCTCTTTCTTTTCGTTTCCGTCGCGGCCCTCTTCCCATTTTGGTGCCCTTCTTTTTGGCACCATCGAGAACTTTGACTTCGCCGCCGCTATTTTTCCGTCCATGACATCGAGGATTCCCAGTGGCTTCAAGAAGTGCACTCGATGCAACCGGGCAATCTCAGATACCGACCCCCACTTGTGGTGTATTCAGTGCCTTGGGCCCGACCATCGCCCCAGACGCATGTAAGTTGTGTCTTAGCCTTAAAAACCAGCTGCCCTTTGGCTGCGCCCAGGGTGCTTACAAAATGCACAGCGGTGGTTGCAGCGTCGGTACACAGACTGGGGGTGCATGTGTTCCCTTACCTCGACGATTGGCTGGTAAAGAACACTTCCGAGACAGGAGCTCTACAGTCCATGCAGATGACTATTCAACTCCTGGAGCTACTAGGGTTTGTTCTAAATTATCCAAAGTCCCATCTTCTTCCAGTTCTAAAACTAGAATTCATAGGAGCTCTGCTGGACTCACAGACGGCTCCATGCCTATCTTCCAAGGGCGAGAGCAGACAACCTTCTGTCTTGTTTCCATGGCCAGAGCGTCTCAGCAGATCACAGCTGGGCAGATGTTGAGGCTTCTAGGCCATATGGCCTCCACAGTTCATGTCACTCCCATGGCTCGTCTTCATATGAGATCGGCTCAATGGACCCTAGCTTCCCAGTGATATCAAGCTGCAGGGAATCTAGAGGATGTGATCTACCTGTCCACTGACTTTCACAATTCCCTTTGATGGTGGACGATTCGATCCAATTTGACCTTGGGACGTCATTTTCAAATTCCTCAGCCACAAAAAGCGCTGACAACGGATGCATCCCTCCTGGGGTGGGGAGCACATGTAGATGGGCTTCACACCCAGGGAACTTGGTCCCTTCAGGAGTCAGGTCTTCAGATCAATCTCCTGGAGTTGCAAGTGGTCTGGAATGCTCTAAAGGCTTTCAGAGATTAGCTGTCCAATCAAATTATTCAAATTTGGACAGACAATCAGGTTGCCATGTACAACATCAACAAGCAGGAGGGCACCGGGTCTCGCCCCCCTGTGTCGGGAAGCCGTCCAGATGTGGCTTTGGGCACGCCAGTACAGAATACATCTTCAAGCCACGTATCTGGCAGGCGTAAACAGTCTGGCCGACAGATTGAGCAGGATAATGCAACCTCACGAGTGGTCGCTCAACTCGGGCGTAGCGTGGGGCACCCCCTTGGTGGATCTTTTTGCCACTCAACTAAATCATAAGGTCCCTCAGTTCTGTTCCAGACTACAGGCCCACGGCAGGCTAGCATCGGATGCCTTCCTCCTTCATTGGGGACAGGCCTTCTGTACGCACATCCTCCCATACCTCTGGTGGGGAAGAGTTTGCTGAAACTCAAGCAAGACTGCGGGACTATGATTCTGATTGTGCCCTTTTGGCCGCGCCAGATTTGGTTGCCTCTTCTTCTGGAGTTGTCCTCCGAAGGACCATGGAGATTGGAGTGTTTTCCAACCCTCATCACTCAGAACGAGGGGGCACTTCTGCATCCCAACCTCCAGTCTCTGGCTCTCACGGCCTGGATGTTGAGGGCATAGACTTCGCCTCCTTGGGTCTTTCAGAGGGTGTCTCCTGAGTCTTGCTTGCGTCCAGGAAAGATTCCACAAAGAGGTGTTACTCTTTTAAATGGAAGAGGTTTGCCGTCTGGTGTGACAGCAAGGCCCTAGAGCCTCGCTCTTGTCCTACACAGACCCTGCTTGAATACCTTCTACACTTGTCGGAGTCTGGTCTTAAGATCAACTCCATAGGAGTTCATCTTAGTGCAATTAGTTCTTTTCATTATCATGTTGAGGGTAAGCCTATCTCTGGACAGCCTTTAGTTGTTTGCTTCATGAGAGGTTTGCTTTTGTCAAAGCCCCCTGTCAAACCTCCACCAGTGTCATGGGATCTCAATGTCATTCTCACCCAGCTGATGAAACCTCCTTTTGAGTCACTGAATTCCTGCCATCTGAAGTATTTGACCTGGAAGGTCGTTTTCTTTGTGGCAGTTACTTCAGCTCGTAGAGTCAGTGAGCTTCAGGCCTTGGTAGCCCATGCTCCCTATACTAAGTTTCATCATAATAGAGTAGTCCTCCGCACGCACCCTAAGTTCTTGCCGAAGGTGGTGTCGGACTTCCATCTGAACCAATCGATTGTCTTGCCAACATTCTTTCCCCGTCCTCATACCCGCCCTGCTGAACATCAGTTGCATACACTGGACTGCAAGACAGCATTGTCCTTCTATGTAGAGCGGACAAGCCCCTTCAAACAGTCCGCCCAAATGTTTCTTTTGATCCCAACAGAAGGGGAGTCGCTGTCGGGAAACGCACCATTTCCAATTGGCTAGCAGATTGCATTTCCTTCACTTATGCCGAAGCTGGGCTGACTCTTGAGGGTGGTACAGTGCAGAATTCATGGTTCTTAAATAACAGTAAGTTTTCCAAGTCCTCAGGCAGGCAAAGCATCCAAACATCATCACACTAACACCACCCTTTTTGACTGCTGGTATGATGTTCTTACTCTGGAATGCTTTATTTGCTTTATGCAAGACAAATTGGGATCTGTGTTGTCCATAGAGTTCCACTTTTTGACTATCTGAGCACAGAATATAAGGCTCAGAAATCATCCAAATGAGTTTGCAAATATGAGATGAGCACGAATGTTACTCTTAAATAGCAGTGGTTTCCACCTTGCAATTCTCCCATGAATCACATTTTTGCCCAGTCTCTCCACCTTGCAACTCTCCCATGAATCACATTTTTGCCCAGTCTCTTTCTTATTATGGAGTCATGAACACTGACCTTTGCTGAGACTAGAGCGGCCTGCAGATTTTCTGGGATGAATTGTCACTGTAACGTTGGAGTACTTTTGGAAGGCTGGCCACTCTTAAGGACTGTTTGAAGTCTATTCCATCTGGAGATAATGGTTCTGTGGAATCCTAGAGCTTTAGAAATGGCTTTGCAACCATAAATGTTTTTCTTTTATATATATATATATATATATATATATATATATATATATATATATATATATATATATATATATATATATATGACAAAATGAAAGAAGAAAATGTATAACTAGCACAGCCCTCAGTTTGCTATGGCAACTCAGGGTAGATTCTGAGGAAATAATTATCAAAATTTCATGCAAAGTCTCAGAAATTCTGTGGCAAATATAGCACACTTTTTAATTTTAATTATAGCTGCTGTTCGATCAAGAATTTTATTTGCATTGTGCTTCTTAATATACAAGGTCATCCAACTCCTAGCCCAAAGTGATTACTCTCTGCCTCACATGTAGTGATTTCTATATTGAAATACTTATTGTACACAGATTGTGGTTTAAATAGTTCATATTCTCATATCATGCAATAAGTCTACATTGGTACTTGTTACACTTCTATATTTGACTCAGTAGGTTTTCTGTGTTTGTTCTTTTTTTGCAAAAAATTCAGTAAAAAAATTAAAGTTAAAAAAAAAAGGAATTTTAATTACAATTAATCACCAGTTAATTTTTAATACTTGCCCAGATAGTGTCACGGTGGTGAGAAGCACTATCTCTGCAGTTAACTGGATAGTGGTGGTATTCAGTCTGCTATCTGGTTAGCTAACTGGGTATTGGGCTGAATATTGGGGAGGAGAGAGGGTAAGGGGAATTAGTTTTGCTGATCCCCCTGAAGCCCCCCCCCCCCATTCCTAAGAAAGCCACCCTTCCTGAAAGGGCGCCCTCAAGAGAATTTGCTCTCGCCCACAGCATGTCCCCTCCCAGAGACCATCCCAGAGCATCCACCCCCAAGCTTCCCACCATAACAGCATCTATCCCCCTCCAGGACCCTCATCCTCCTGTAGCCCCCCCCCCCCCCCGCCTCCCAGGCCTACTTTAAGGTTGCCCTGTTGGCTAGGGTATGATGGCCAGGAGAGATCCCCCAATCGCTCATGTCCTTACCAGAACAAGGATCAAAATGCCCGTTACAATTTTTGTCTGCCATTTTGAAACTAGAGCTGGTAAGGGCAGGAGCGACTGGGGATTGCTCCTCTCTGTCCCACCATAAACCACCAGTGCATCCTTAAGGTGGGCTTGGAGGGGGCACTCTTGGAGGAGGCTTTGGGAAGGGGGGGGAGATTAACTCCAGCCACAGTCAGTGTTAATATGCAAATGTTAGTAATGATTAAATTAATGCCATTAATTCTAAACATTAATGGTGATTAATCAAGAGAATTAATTTTAATTATCACCTTTTTGAAGAACTTCACCAAGACAATGCACAGCAAGGACTATCCAGACACAAGCAACAGACAACCCCAGCAGAAAATAATACCTAAACAGCATATTCCACGGAATAGCATGCCACCCACAATAAGGGTTATCCTCTAAAGAAAACAAAATAATTCCCATGCTCCTGGCAAGGGGGGTGGGGGAAACAATTTTTTTTTTTTAAACAAATACCTGTAGGGGTATAAAGATACTCTGAAGAATGGACTGCTGAAATCTGTCATGTTGGAAGTCACTGTCCAAACAGTAGTGCTATGAATGTATGGACTGAACTTAGTTACCACAGCTTTGTATCTCTTTATAATAGGGCTTTACTTGAGAAAGGCTACAGACACAGCCATTGCTTGCTCTGACATTATAAATGATGACGGGCTCCTCCAATTTCAAGCATGACAGTGATTAAGTGAAACTTGCGCATTTAACTATCCAACTGCACATAAATTCTTTTCCACATCAGTACCCCAATCTTATCTGATAACGAAAAAAGCAGAGCGGACAATCAAAGGATTTTTAAATTCTGTGCCAGGTAGAAGATAACAGCTTGCATATAAACCAAAAACGGGCACATTCTTTATTTTTGTTAAATTTGTACCCCGCGCTTTCCCACTCATGGCAGGTTCAATGCGGCTTACATGGGGCAATGGAGGGTTAAGTGACTTGCCCAGAGTCACAAGGAGCTGCCTGTGCCGGGAATCAAACTCAGTTCCTCAGGACCAAAGTCCACCACCCTAACCACTAGGCCACTCCTCCACTGGTATGGGAGGTCTGGGGAAAAAGTTGGTAACACAATTAAGATGAAAATCAGATACAACGTTTTGGCAGAAACTCTGGGTGCATGTGAAACACCATCCTACTGAGGTGAAACTTAGGGTCAGATGATCAACAGGACTAACATATGCCCAAAAGACCTCCCTCACCTCTCTCTTTTCCCCCCCTCCCCCAAGGAAGGGAAGAGAGAGAGAGAGAGAGAGAGGATGCTGGATGGAAGCAGGGAAGAAGATAGTGAAAGACTGGGGAATAAGAGGGTCAGGTGAGTGAAAGAGATGGAAAGCTTTAGGTAGACGCAGTAAAAAGAGGGAAATTGAAGACGGGATAGTAAAGAATGACAAATGAGAAAGAGAAATAAACTGAAGCAAGCTGAAAGGAAAAGGAGGAGAAAGAAAAATGACAAGAGTTAAGAGAAGGTGGAGAAAGCGGAACGTGGAACAACACAATTAGAAAAATAAAATGACCTGACAACAAAAGGTAGAAAAAAATAATTTTATTTTCTATTTCATGATTAGAATGTGTCAGTTTATGGAATGTCCTTTTCAAAATCTCTGCTGATTGGCGCTCAGGGGTACTTGGTTACAAGTTGTTCAACTTAGGTAGCACTTTGACTGAAGTTGAGAAACACTGGTATAGGAAAACCTATCTAAGCCAGTCATAACACCCCAAGTGAAGAGAAAACATTTTACCTTAGGATAAAGGGCATCTACATGTAAATTTAAATCTCCCACCACCCATATGTATTGATAAAGAAGACTGATCTCTGCTATGAAATTCAACAGCTCCTCCCAACTTCTCAAATCCCTACTGGATGAAGGAAGCTCCAAAACCTACCAAAAACTCCAAGCCCCTGCCACCTCCAAATCTGTTCAAACCCTAAAGTTTCCTTAAAGAATAACACAATTATTTTTCTTTCCAAATGAGCTTCAGATATAACCTTATATCCTGTGGATCTCAGTGAATATACATGTCCATGCTGCCCACTCAGCACACTTAAAGGGAGTCTACTGCCCCTTGTTTGTGGATACAAAATATTCCAAGAAAATTATCAGAGACCATTCTTGCTTTTACTAACTACTGGATACAAAATATTGCCATCTAACTGTACATTTGGATCAGCACTGACTGTCTGCTTAAACGGTGTGCAAACATCTGAAGTGAAAATACTGCTCTTAGATCCAGATGATTGAAATGGCGAAGTCTTCTGGTTCTTGACCAGATGCCTTGTGTATTTTGAAAGATAAGGCGAACTCCCCAGTGAATGTGAGTACATAATGCTGCTGCTGAAGTGTAAAGTAGAATCCATTTGACCAGCTTGCATTTTGTAGATCACCACTGCAGAATGGCTTGAAGACGTGCAGAAGGAGAGATCTTGGAAAATAAGTAATGTAAGGAGAAATCAGAGCTTACCTGCATTTTCTCTCTTCTACTCTCATTAGACCAGTCCAGAACCTGTGGGTGTTGTATTTGCTGACCAGCGATGGAAACGGAAGCAAAAAATATCCCATGTACTTTACTCAACAAGGACACCGTGCAGCATGAGGTCATCAGTATTCTGAATGTCAAAGCAACAAACCACATGACTTCTTATTCCTAGCGAACTGTTGAATATCATGTGCAGTAACCCCAAGAAACTTCATAAAGGGAGCAAGAAGAAAAGGACTTGAATTCCTTCAAGTATTTCCCAATATCATTTTTCTCTTTTCAATGCTAAGAGAAAGGTTAGATTCATTTTAAGTACTCTCTGGTTCAGGAGTTTATTTTGGCTTTTCAAACCAGGACTTAGGTACAAATTCTGCTATACCAGGGAAGGAATCTGGACTGGTCTGGGCCGACTAAAGGAACAAAAATTAGCAAGTAAGAACTAATTTCTCTTCCCAGTCCAGAACTTGTGGGCCGTATTAAAGCCATCACCTATGTGGGTGTGTAACCAGAAGAATTACCCTAGGAGCATGAATTAGAGACTTCGGGATTCTAAGCCATAGGAGGTTCATGAAGATAACATCAAAGAGGATGCTGCAATTTACAAATGTCTATGAAAGTCAAAGAGCTGCCTCTTTGTATAGATGAGAGGAATACAGAATCTAGGATGAATACCAAAAAATCCATTTAACAAATTTTAAGTAGGTAAAGGCAACATAAAAGACAACATAGTGGATTTGTAGAGTTTTGAGAAGCTCTTTGAGTCCTGGCTGAACAGTTCAGAAAGGCAAACTTTTCCTTCTAACCCTTCGGCAATATTGCTCACAAAAATACTGATCAGAATCAGCCCCAGGAAGGGCACAGGATCATTAAGGCACTCTAATATCCACCTCTTTCTCTTTCAAGCAAATTCCATTTACCACTACAATAGAGAAACAGCCCATGGCAAAAAACATTGACCCGATGCTCCTCGGCAACTACCGTTGAGGAGAATAGTTTTTATTGTGCCAGCTGAACCTCTGAGTAAATGCCACAATGACAAGATAAATAGACCCACAAAACTAAAAGTGAGCATTTTTACTGTGCCTTAAATTTGACAGTGACAGAAAGCTGTGCTGCTCCCAATGCTACTGCATTACTAAACAAAAACCTGCCCAAACTCCCTCTAGTGCAGATCCCACTAGAGTTGAGTTTAGTTCACCTGTTTGAAACTGTACAGCTGAATAATAAATGTTAAAATACACATCCCCACACCAGAACCACCGGGTACAAGGCACTGCGGAAGGAGGGGGATGGGCCCACAGTCCACTGGGAAGTCCCCAGACAAAACAACGGTTCAGTCCACTGTTTGTGCTCGCTAGTTGTACTCTAACTGCTGGTTAGAACAATGGAGTCTACTTGAAACATCCTGTCAAGTCTTCAGACAACTCTCAACCCCAGAAACCTCCAGGCAGAGGAAAGGGGGAGTTAAGAGGCGAGGAAAACAGAGTCCTCCAAGTAAATCTAAACTTGTCCTCTTCTGCTAGCCTTTTCCTTCATGCTGAGAGGTAAAAAGAGGTAGGGTAGGGAGAGACCTATGAGTTAAAGTCTAGTTTAAACGTCTTCAAAATCCTGGTCAGGAGCTCAAACCTTTAAAAAAGGTACCCACAGAAACTCAGTTCTCACACTGAGTCCAGAGCTCTCAGATTAAGCAGTCCAGAAGGCTGCACAGTGTGTCTGTGACCACCTACTAAAAACAGAGAAAAAGTGATGATCTCATGCTGCCTTTAACAGGCAAAGAATGTGGGACTTCTCTGTCTCCATTTGCTGGTCAGGAGAAAACACCAATAATTTCTGAACTAGTCTGGTGGAGATGCTAAGGAAAGTCTGATTCCTCTGAAACTCCAGGTCCATTATCTCCTCATCTAAAATCAGCAAGAGGGACTATATTTACTATGAATGTTAAATGGCTCAGCATTTCTAAGAAGGTTCTTGATGTGATTCAAGAAGAATGACGAACTATTTGAACAATTCTCACAAGTCTCTACGTGTGTGTCTTGTAGAAAGCAATGTTATACTAGCCATTGAAACTGCCCATTTTAGTGCTTAGTGTACACTGAGTCCTAAAATGGGATCCCACTGTGACACAATACAGAGGGTGAAGATGGAAGCAAGAAGAAAGGTCTCTAGCACATTGTGCAACCTGATGGGGAGGGCAGAGCAGAAAAACCACAAGCACAGCCTGTTCTGTAGACTTGTAAGAGAAGAATAAATATCACAAGGGCATTATGGGTCGCGTAGTGAGAGGCATGCAGGAAACAGATGGCTGGCCTTCAGAATGTTCGGAAGGGGATGTAAGAAAAGGAAAGGAGAAAAGCAAGAAGTGACAGCAGGATTAGAAGAAATACAGCTGTAGGATTCAGCATGTAAACAGGACAAACTGTCCAAATTAAAGGGTATAAAAGAAGGAGAGGGGAGTTGGATGGTAGGAACTTGTGAGGCAGACTGACTAGCATCTTGCAGCTATCTGCTTTTACAATTTCCTCTGACAGGAAACAAATACGAGATCGATATTCTGCCATTAAAGAAATTATATTATGTGAATCTTGTAGTTTTAAACCTTTGGTTGTGAACTACTAAATAACTATTTTTTTCTGGGGGGTTTTTTCTATTCTATGTAAACATTTATTGGTTAATACATTTTTTGCAGAATACCTTGTTGGTCTTATCTAAATTTCTTTTTAAGTAATTTTTTTTTTACTTACTTGTAGTAGCTAAATGTATTTAAGAAAAATATAAAGGTGAATCTTTTTCCTGTGACACAGGATAAGGAAAAAAGTTTATCCGGGGAGAAGCACCCAAAGGTTTAGCCTTCATCAGCCTTCTGAATATTGCAACTTCCTGGTAAGGTAAGGAGGGGGGGGGGGGGGGGGGGGGGGGTAAAGTTTTTCAAGAAGGAAAGCTTTGGCTTAATCTGTAGCCAGAAGTACACCAATGATGGAAAGTCTCCATGTTGATAGAAGATTGAATTTGTTGAAGTTCATCAGGAACCCCAAGGAGTGAACTAGAAAGAAGGCCTTGCTTATCAATAAAATTGCTAGACATGGGGACAAAGCTGCTAAAAGTCAATCATTCAGATATGGAACAACAAGGTGGTCTTTGTCTATGTAGGTGGGCTGCCATGATTTGACAAACATCCTAGGATGTAGGGAAGTCCAAAAGGAAAGACATGAACTGATAAGAGGACAGCCTTCCGGGTAAATAGAAAATATTTCCCTTAGCTTGAATAAGTTGCTGTATGAGCATAAGCAGTGCTTTTTTTGTAGGCAAAAAGGTGCCGGTACTCATTATGGGCGGGGTCACCACATATGGTGTCGCCCCTATTAGAGCCACACGCACATTAGCCACACCCCTTATGCCAGCCATGGCGCATATAAACAAACATCATTGAAAATAATATACTAGTATAGGAGAAAAAATAATGTGATTTTTTTTCATTATAAATAATTTCTGTAAGCTGTTACAGCTCCAGTATACCAAGTGCAAAATAACACAAATTCCAAACACTAAAATGAAAATAAAATGATTTTTTCTACCTTTGTTGTCTGGTGACTTTGTTTTTCTATCCATATTGGTCCCAGTCTCTGATTCTGCTGCTCTCTATCTGTTCTCTTAACTCCGTTTCCAGGGCTTCCTTTCCATTTATTTCTTTACTTTCCTCCTTTCTTCTTCTTTTGTTGCCCTGCATCCATAAGTAAAAGCTGGGTCCTCCTCCATGGAATTGACTGGAGGAGGTATAACGTGGATCCAGCTTTTGCCTATTTTCTCCATCCATGTGCAGTTTTTCTCCTCTTCCCTTTCCCTCATCTCCATCCATGTGCATCTTCTTTTTTCTTTCCTCCCCTCCATTCATGTCCAGCACTTCTCTCTCCTCCCCTCCATCCATGTCCAGCATTTCTCATCTCTCTTCCCTCCTCTGTATCCATATAAAGCAATAATTCTCTCTCCCCTCTCCTCCATCCAAGTCAGCATTTCTCCTCTCTCCTAGCCAACTCCTCCATCCATCCATGTCCAGCAATTCTCCTCTATCTCCTGCTCTCCTCTCCATCCATTTCTAGCATTTCTCCTCTCTCATCCATGTCCAGCAATTCTCTCTTCCCTGTCCTCCCCTCCCTGTCCAGTGATTCTCCTCTCTCCCCTCCATGTCCAGCAATTCTCTCTTCCCTGCCCTCCCCTCCATGTCCAGCAATTCTCTCATCCCTGTCCTCCCCTCCCCGTCCAGCGATTCTCCTCTCTCCCCTCCATGTCCAGCAATTCTCTCTTCCCTGCCCTCTACTCCATGTCCAGCAATTCTCTCATCTCAGTCCTCCCCTCCCAGTGATTCTCCTCTCTCCCCTCCATATCCAGCAATTATCTCATCCCTGCCCTCCCATCAATGTCCAACAATTCTCTCTCCCCTGCCCTTCTCTCCCATCCCATTGATGTCCAGCAATTCTCTCTTCCCTACCCTCCTCTCTCCCCTGCCCTCCCATCCATGTCCAACAATTCTCTCTTCCCTGCCCTCCCATCCCATGTCCAGCAATTCTCTTTCCCCTGCCCTTCCCTCCCATCCCATGTCCAGCAATTCTCTCTCCCCTGCCCTTCCCTCCCATCCCATCGATGTCCAGCAATTATCTCATCCCTGCCCTCCCCTCCCATGATTTCCAGTGATTCTCCGCCTCTCCCCTGCCCTCCCATCGACGTGCAGCGATTCTCCATCTCTCCCCTGCCCTCACCTCTCCCATATCCAGCGATTCTTCGTCCCCCAGCCGTCCTCCTTCACTGCCTGCCAGCCAGCGTCGGACTCAGAAGCAAACGGTGCAGGCAGCGATTGGCTGGCAGCATCGTAGCTTCCCTCTGCGAGTCCCGCCTACAACTTACTGTTTACGCATAGGCGGGACTCGCAGAGGGAAGCTACGACGCTGCCAGCCAATCGCTGCCTGCACCGTTTTGGGGAGAGAGGTCTCATTTTTACCCAGAGGTATTCTCTTGGGGCACGCTTCAGCCTTGGGGATTGGGACTAGACATCAAAAATTTGGAAACAAAAAGCATGTCTAGTGGACAAGAAATGTATCCTAAAATACTGGACTGATCAGGAGGATCCTTCTTACTAGTTGTGGCGCAATAAGTTCCATAATCTGCTTTTAATGGAAGTTTGGGATTCCCAATTGCATTTTAAAGCAGTATATTCACACTAAATCCACGGATAAGTAGTCATATCCTTTAATGAATTAGGTGCTGTTTTGGGTACTTCACAATAATTTGTTGTCCTTGGTGCTTGTGGTGCTGGATTCTCCCATTCCATTACACTCTCTTAACTGGCCTTCTATTATTATTTTTTTTTAATTGAAGGGGTGGCAGTGGGGTTACGAGGATTGGGGGGGGGGGGGGGTAGTTATGGGTTTTTCTGTTTGCCCCTCTTCTGTAGCTTTGTTTTTTTTCTCTCAGTGTTTTTGATTTTGTAGCTCTATTACCCTGGTGGAGGGTTATAAGAAACCAAACTCTCCACATTTTAGGGGTTCTTGTAATTTGTGTAAGATGTTATTTGATGGAAAGAGGTGGTGGGGGTGTGGTTAAGAGTTTGTGCCAATTCAAAAAACAGTTTTGATCTGTAACTGAAATTTCTTTATTGTTCAATAAAAATTGTTTCAACTAAAAGAGTAAAGAAAATAAAGAAATTATCAAGAAAAGGTCCTGCACACCACAGAGGAAGGCACCAAAAATAGTACAAAGACACATTGAGGAGAGCAGCCAAGAAAAAACAGACTGCTGATCCTCATGTCAGACAGGAGGGCACTAGCACATGCATGGTACAACACTGCCAAAGTCTCAGAAAGAGTTAGAATTCTGGGTAGCGTCCATGCTGGGCTCTGTTGGATTATATCACCCTTATGTGGTTAGTGCTGTCCTGCTTCTTCTCAGAGAAAAATAATCCCCAAGTTAACAATCATCATCCAAAAATAGATCGGAGTCACTACATTGAAGTTATTTGGATAGAGAAGTTTGAATCTTTTTATGTAGAGAAGTACTGTCACTAATTCAGAGTTTTCAGGCAACCAACTGGTCACTTTCCCATCACCAGACTGAACTCCATATAACACCATTCTCTACGTTGTAAGGGAAAGGAAGATACTGTAGAGCTTAATAGTTGGTATGGATGGGTGGACTTTACAGGCCATAAGGTCTCTATCTGCGGTCTTTCTCCATTTTTGTTGCCAATTGAGTTCAGTATAAAATTAACAACTTTCTGTTCCACTCCTACGCTAGCTAGTCTGTTTATCCATCTTCAGTGTGGAACAGTGTGAAGAGTTTACATCCAGAGTAATGCTCTGGATACTTTAAAAAACTAGATTACATTCAACAAGCTCCTCCCCTCTGAAGCACGTTGGTAGTTGTGTTCAAATTCAGCCACATAATCATACAACATAAGGGCAGAAAAAGACCCTACCAACTTGTTAGATTACATATTCAGCAGCGGCTCAGAAAAAATACTAAGTCACCACCATTATTCTCTTGCAGCACCCAATCTTCCCCAGAGGTTCCTACCCAGGTAACATGGTATAGCTGCAGGGATACTTTTTAAAATCATTTTTCTCAACACACACACAAGCATATAACATCAACTGACATATTTCATAAAGTTCATATGCAGTAGAGAGGAGAGGTATAGCGGATGATGCTATATTTATATAAATAAATCCTATGCTATGAAATGCTGGTTTCTCTCATGGATGACTATTTTCATTTTTTTTACTAATATGAAGAAACACAGTATAAGTCAAACAAATCAGCTAGCAAAAATTCCTTACGTGTAAGTGGGCTCCCAAATCCGCCTCAATTTATCTGACTTCACAGCACCATTACAAGAAAGTTGAAGTAATTTCTGCACATAGTAAAAGATGGTAGAGCGGAAGTTGGTGAGAGGTAACTCCACTTCTCGTGTCGTTCCAAGGCCCGTCACTTTCAGAATTAGTGCTAAACGTGGGGCTGGTGCACACTCCACTTCTTCCAGCAGTTCTGACTGAGGAGTACCTGGAGAATTGCAGAAGGGTTTGGGAAGGGATAGAAACATTTGTTGAACATCTCACATTGCTTATCCTCTCTGTTAATCGATTTCCATTCCAAGGACTCTGAAGTGTTACTTATTTATTCTACGTTTACAACACTTAAGCAAAGTACTTTTCATAGAGTAACAAAGTAATCATCATAGTATCAAGCTATATCCTTTGTCATGCAGGGAAGATCAACATTTATCCTATCAAGGCATCACCATTAAATACATTAGAGCAAATATGTTTTGTTACAAGTTGTGCAAACTTTAGGAGAAAGATTTTAGATTTAGCACACACTTTTTTCATCAGTAGCTCAAAGCAGGTAGAACAGATTTAATTTTATTTGGATTTAACCCACGCCTTTTTCAGTTGAAGTTCAAGGCAAGCTACCCTACAAAAAACAGATAAGAGCAGAGAATAGAGCTTGCGGTGGTGGGTGTGTCTACTCATGTCTCATTTAAGGAAAATGCAGTGAAGGTGCTGTTTAGATGGTATCTAACTCCAGACCGTCTTCAGCGAATATATCCAGCATCCACAGGTTTATGCTGGAGAGGGTGTGGTCAAAGAGGGACTATGGGGCATGTGTGGTGGAGTTGTGTAAATGTTAGAGCATTTTGGAAATCAGTACACAGCAGACTGCAGAGATGGGTGGGGTGCTCATTTCTTTGGGCTCCTGAAGTCTTCCCTTTTTCTGTAAAGGCAACAGGCTTAATGCCCTGTCAGCAGGCATTGGTGAGGCATGCAGTGGGTGTAGCAAGGGTAGTTATTGCCGCGCATTGGGAACAGGTGGGGGTCCCTCCAATTGCGAAATGGCACAACAAGTTGAGGTATGTGTGCGAGATGGAGACGTTGTTAGCAGAGAGAAAACAACTGAAGAGTACATGGCATTCAATATGGAAAAACTTTTCATAAACTTAGCATATAGTGTATAGCGTGAGTAATGAGAGAGTGGCCGGATGGTAGTGTCAAGCGGTGCTTGGTGGGTAGGTAGGGTGGGAAGGGGGGGGGGGGGGTTGGTAATGGGAAGGGGATAAATTGTCATTAAAAATCTTAAATATTTTTGAAGTTTACTGTGGTTAATATATGGATGTTAAAACAGTGGAAAGGGGGTGCATAGAGTGTGTTTTGTTTGATTGTATAAATTATAAAACAGTGCACCCATATCTTGTGAAAGGAGCTTTTTGTTCTGTTTTAATGGTTAATAAAGACTTCATGCAAATAAAATAAAAATAAAAAAAAACAGATAAGAGCAAAAAATATGTCCAGAGCACAAACTTCCTAAAATATTTTTCCACCTCTTCTTATATTTGATAAAACATTAGTAGCAGACAGCATGATGAGAATTGAATTTGTTATAGTTGTTGGATTTATAGTGGGTTAGCATAAGTACCAATATTTCCAACTATGTTCTCCGAGGACAAGCAGGCTGCTTGTTCTCACTGATGGGTCGACGGCCCAGGAACGGCAAATTTCCAGAGTAAAACAAACAAAGCTTTGCCAGAGCCTTCCAGCGCGCCTGGCGCACACACGGCCATCTTTCTGCCCGTCGCGTGAGAGTCCGGCTCAGTTTTTTCTTTTTCCGCGGTGGAGAGTGGCTGCTTGTCGGTCTCTCTCTTCGAGCCCAGAGGAAAAGAGCCTTCATTTTTTTTGAAACTTATTCTCTCTTTTCTTTTTCTGCTTCTCCTGCCTTAAAAAAAAAAAAAGAATCTTTTATTTTAGTTTGGCCTCTTTTAAGTTTCCTTTCGTTTTGTCGTCGCGCATACGCGTTTTCTCATTTTTGTGCCCTTTTCTTTGGCACAATCGCAAATTTTGACTTCGCCGCCACTATTTTTCCGTTCATGTCATCGAGGACTCCCAGCTGCTTCAAGAAGTGTACTTGGTGCAACCGGTCGATCTCAGGTACCGATACCCACACGTGGTATCTTCAGGGCCTTGGGCCCAACCATTGCCCAAACCCATGTAAGTTGTGCCTCCGCCTTAAAAGGCGGACACAGGCGTCGAGAAAAGCTCTTCAGGATTGTCTTTTTGGAGCTTCGTCTGGTTCTTCGGCGTTGGCAGCATGGCCAAAATTCAATCCTACCAGCTCTACACGAGCATTCACTTGAGGAACACGGTGAAGCAACTGGCGGACTTGGTTGATAAGCTCCCTCCGGAGCAGGCCAAGCCTTTTCAGGAGGTGGTCAGGCAGCAGAAGGCGTGTCGTAAATTCCTGTCCAGGGGTGCTTACCATTCTTTTGATGTTGCATCCAGAACCGCTGCCCAAGGTATAGTGATGTGCAGACTCTCACGGCTGCGTGCCTCTGACCTGGACAGTCAAGTCCAGCAGCGGATTGCAGATGTCCCTTGCTGGGGGATAATATTTTGGTGAGAAAGTCGAGCAAGTGGTTGATTAGATCACTCAGCGGGAAACTGCTATGGACAATCTCTCCTGCCGGACTCCTTCTGCTACTAGCTCATCAGGTAGACGATTTTTCCGGGGAAGGAAGAATACTCCCTATGCTTATAACAAGCGTAGGTACAATCCTCCTTCTCGACAACCTTCTCAGGCTCATCCCCAGCGCGCTCGTTCTCGTCAACAGCGTGCGCCAAGGCATGCTCTTGCAGCTCTTCAGCAAAAGCAAGGGATGGGCTTTTGACTGTCTTCAGTTGAGCATAACCGCTGTAAAAGTGTCCTTACCAGACGACTTGCCAGTCGAAGGGAGGTTAAAATTTTTCCACTAAAGGTGGCCTCTCATAACCTCTGACTGGTGGGTTCTTCAAATAGTCCGGTTAGGATACTCCCTCAATTTGATCTCCAGACCTCCAAATTGCCCACCAGGAGCTCAGTCCTTCAACTTCCAGCACAGGCAGGTACTTGCAGGGGAACTCTCCGCCCTTCTCAGTGCCAGTGCAGTCAAGCCCGTTCCACCAGGGCAAGAAGGGCTGGGGTTCTATTCCAGGTACTTTCTTGTGGAAAAGAAAATGGGGGATTCGTCCCATCCTAGACCTGAGGGCCCTGAACAAATTCCTAGTCTGAGAAAAGTTCAGGATGGTTTCCCTGGGCACCATCAGAAAAACGATTGGCTATGGTCTCTGGGCTTAAAGGATGCTTATACACACATCCCGATACTTCCAGCTCACAGGAGGTATCTTTGATTTCGTCTGGGAGCACAGCACTTCCAGTATTGTGTGCTGCCCTTTGGTCTGGCGTCTGCGTCCAGGGTCTTTACATAATGCCTGGCAGTAGTTGCAGCATCGCTACGCAGACTGGGAGTGCATATGTTCCCTTATCTTGACGATTGCACATATGAATTTATCTTTTTGGGCAGACTAGATGGACCATGCAGGTCTTTTTCTGCCGTTATCTACTACTACTACTACTACTATTTAGCATTTCTATAGCGCTACAAGGCATACGCAGCGCTGCACAAACATAGAAGACAGTCCCTGCTCAAAGAGCTTACAATCTAATAGACAAAAAATAAAGTAAGCAAATCAAATCAATTAATGTGAACAGGAAGGAAGAGAGGAGGGTAGGTGGAGGCGAGTGGTTACAAGTGGTTACGAGTCAAAAGCAATGTTAAAGAGGTGGGCTTTCAGTCTAGATTTAAAGGTGGCCAAGAATGGGGCAAGACGTAGGGGCTCAGGAAGTTTATTCCAGGCGTAGGGTGCAGCGAGACAGAAGGCGCGAAGTCTGGAGTTGGCAGTAGTGGAGAAGGGAACAGATAAGAAGGATTTATCCATGGAGCGGAGTGCACAGGAAGGGGTGTAGGGAAGAACGAGTGTGGAGAGATACTGGGGAGCAGCAGAGTGAGTACATTTATAGGTTAGTAGAAGAAGTTTGAACAGGATACTCCCTACTATGTTACATTCAGGTACAATAGGAATTTTCCTGTCCCCAAAGACCTTACAACTTATGTATGTACATGAGACAACATGCCCATGATCACAAAGATCTGCAGTGGAATTTGAACCAAGCTTCTTTGATTCTCAGCCTCCTGCTCTATTAGGCTGCTATTCCACTTTAGGAAACATTCAATATATAAAGAACAGTTACGAGATAGAAAAATAATTACTTGATAATTCTCATTTTATGAATCCTCGTGCTGTTTTAACTTAATGGTTTTTCCTCTACGCCTCAATAGTGGACGGGCAAAGACATTCCTCAAGATATCATGCTACTCCCAACTCCTCTCTATCTACCTTCCAAGCTCAAGGATTTCTTAGGAGAGATGATTTAAATTAGAATGAACGGGGAAAATCTAGCATTAAGTATAAAGGCTTGCAGAAATAGAATTAACCAGTCTTTAAACAAGTGGGTCTATGTTACTACAGCACCCAGAATACTTCTTTTAAAAACGGAGTCAGGGAAGGTCCATGTATCTGATGCATATTTTGACTGGGGGGGGGGGGGCGCTAAGAGATAGCATTAACAGCCAATTGGAAAGAGTTCCAAACATTCATTGTGAGAAGAATGCCTACAGATTTAATTTAAGATCCACTGCTGTGGCACATAGAATCTAATCCTCCCAACCAAGGATGACTGCTGCAGTAAGTGAGCTAAGGGCTCATGGTGCTGTAGGACAACAGAGGCTGATCCACTTCAGCTGGAAGCCCAAAAGAGAAAAAAAAACCCCTAGGTGTCAAAAAATTCAACAAACAAAATGCATGACAAGGACAAATTTGTAGCTCTATAAAACAAGGTGGCTGTAACAGTGAGCTTCCACTTTTTTTTTTCTTTTTATGAACAACTTCTATCAACAAAACGGAAGTTTGTAGATGATTAAAATAAGCAGCAAAGGAAGTTCTTTTCATTAGGACCATTTCTCTTATTTCTGATAACTCTGCTGAGATAAACCTTTTGCTGCTCTTCCAGCATCCATTGCAACTCTTTTTTTTTTAAAGAGTTATTTGGAAAACGGCACAAATAGGTACAGATACAATATCTTCACTTTAACAATAAAAACTGATTTCATCTTTCAGAATTAAATGGACTTTATAACCAACATTTCTTTGTAAAAACAAATTGTAAGATTCTTCTACTAGAAGCTCAATGTTCTTGCTGAACACATAAAGAGCATTCTTGATAATTGTGACTGAAAACCAATTTGGGGTCCTAAAGAAACTCATTATGTGGAACAAAAACTAAATAAAGTCTTAATGCTCTTAATAAAAATTGTTCAAATTAAATGTCCTTTAGTGCTACTAGATACCTTATTTCTGTAGGATATATATAGAAGGGTGGGAGTGGGGGTACATCATTGCAGCCTCAAGCAGAAGCTTTCCTACTCCGACTTTCCTTTTCTTATGCTACTGTTCTCTAGCTGCACTCTGCATTTCTGTTACATATGATGTAACTAATTTTATATGTTCTACCACATAAGCCACTTTGATATCTGAAACAAGGAAAAAAAGTAAGGCACTGCGAAAGGCAGATATTTTTGATGACAGCTAGCCATTTTCTTATTTTCTTCTTTACTTTTTGAAAAGAACCCTGCAACAGGGAGAGTGCTGTTGTAATCCCCAAAGAGATTTAATTCTATTTAAGAATGCAATCATGTCCTAAGTGGTGTACAAAAAACCCCAAGCATAATTAAAACAAATGTTTATGCAACAAAAATACACAAACAAACAGAGAATACACTTCACATTCTAGAAGACTGTCTGGCCAAACCTATCCTATCAGGCGTCCTTTTTTAAAAAGTAGTGGGGTGTGATGGGAGGCAAGATGGCGACGGGGAGGGAGTGATGAGGAGATGCTCCGAACTACGTATCTTAAATTCCCTTGGAAAAAGTTTATCCTCTTTCTTTCATAATGCCTAAAAGGAGGGGAAGGCAGAAAACCGGTTTCTGCTTCGCCGGTACTTGGTACTTTGGAGTACTTCTTTGGTCCGGGAACGACGTCGGGTGCAGGAGCTCTGTTGATGGAGAGTGCGGGGAGAGGTGAGCCGCCTCTCCGTCTAGAGATAGAAACAACATTAAGCCCCGAACAGCGGTCAGCTCCTTCCATGCTGGCAGACATGCCGAGGAGGGACCGGGAAACCCCAAGTTGCCAAGAGGCGATGGGGCCTCCCAGGAAGGGACCCAACCCGGATGGAAGTTTACCGATACCAACTGCACATGAAGTGCTGGAATCAAGGGAAGGAGAAGCCTTGACTGAAAACCAGCTCATGAAAGAAGCGGGACTAATAGAGGAAACTTTACATGCAGATCTACCAAGTAAGTTTGTTTTGGGGGAAAAACCAGATAATATTACCCTTGAAGCCATCTGGAAAGCCTAAAAGAACCTGGAAACTTCACTATCGCCAAAAATTTCCTCATTATTTGATCAATCTCAGATTCCATTAAATAAAATGCCAATACTAGAAACAAAGGTACAAACTTTGGATAAAATCAACGGAGGAAGCAAATGCTACATACCTGTAGAAGGTATTCTCCGAGGACAGCAGGCTGATTGTTCTCACTGATGGGTGACGTCCACGGCAGCCCCTCCAATCAGAAACTTCACTAGCAAAGGCCTTTGCTAGTCCTCGCGCGCCCATGCGCACTGCGCACGCACGGCCGTCTTCCCGCCCGAACCGGCTCGTGTTCGTCAGTCCCATATGTAGCAAGACAAAACAAGGGAAGACACAACTCCAAAGGGGAGGCAGGTGGGTAGGTGAGAACAATCAGCCTGCTGTCCTCAGAGAATACCTTCTACAGGTATGTAGCATTCGCTTTCTCCGAGGACAAGCAGGCTGCTTGTTCTCACAAATGGGGTATCCCTAGCCCCCAGGCTCACTCAAAACAATAAACATGGTCAATTGGGCCTCGCAACGGCGAGGACATAACTGAGATTGACCTAAACTTTTCCAACTAACTGAGAGTGTAGCCTGGAACAGAATAAACATGGGCCTAGGGGGGTGGAGTTGGATTCTAAACCCCGAACAGATTCTGAAGCACTGACTGCCCGAACCGACTGTCGCGTCGGGTATCCTGCTGCAGGCAGTAATGAGATGTGAATGTGTGGACAGATGACCATGTCGCAGCTTTGCAAATCTCTTCAATAGTGGCTGACTTCAAGTGGGCTACCGACGCTGCCATGGCTCTAACATTATGAGCCGTGACATGACCCTCAAGAGCCAGCCCAGCCTGGACGTAAGTGAAGGAAATGCAATCTGCTAGCCAATTGGATATGGTGCGTTTCCCCACAGCCACTCCCCTCCTGTTGGGATCAAAAGAAACAAACAATTGGGCGGACTGTCTGTTGGGCTGTGTCCGCTCCAGATAGAAGGCCAATGCTCTTTTGCAGTCCAATGTGTGCAGTTGACGTTCAGCAGGGCAGGAATGAGGACGGGGAAAGAATGTTGGCAAGACAATTGACTGGTTCAGATGGAACTCTGACACCACCTTCGGCAAGAACTTAGGGTGAGTGCGGAGGACTACCCTGTAATGATGAAATTTGGTATAAGGGGCCTGGGCTATCAGGGCCTGAAGCTCACTGACTCTACGAGCTGAAGTAACTGCCACCAGAAAAATGACCTTCCAGGTCAAGTACTTCAGATGGCAGGAGTTCAGTGGCTCAAAAGGAGGTTTCATCAGCTGGGTGAGAACGACATTGAGATCCCATGACACTGTAGGAGGTTTGACGGGGGGCTTTGACAAAAGCAAACCTTTCATGAAGAGAACAACTAAAGGCTGTCCTGAGATCGGCTTACCTTCCACACGGTAATGGTATGCACTGATTGCGCTAAGGTGAACCCTTACAGAGTTGGTCTTGAGACCAGACTCAGACAAGTGCAGAAGGTATTCAAGCAGGGTCTGTGTAGGACAAGAGCGAGGATCTAGGGCCTTGCTGTCACACCAGACGGCAAACCTCCTCCATAGAAAGAAGTAACTCCTCTTAGTGGAATCTTTCCTGGAAGCAAGCAAGACACGGGAGACACCCTCTGACAGACCCAAAGAGGCAAAGTCTACGCTCTCAACATCCAGGCCGTGACAGCCAGAGACGGGAGGTTGGGATGCAGAAGCGCCCCTTCGTCCTGTGTGATGAGGGTCGTAAAACACTCCAATCTCCACGGTTCTTCGGAGGACAACTCCAGAAGAAGAGGGAACCAGATCTGACTTGGCCAAAAAGGAGCAATCAGAATCATGGTGCCTCGGTCTTGCTTGAGTTTCAACAAAGTCTTCCCCACCAGAGGTATGGGAGGATAAGCATACAGCAGACCTTTCCCCCAGTCCAGGAGGAAGGCATCCGATGCCAGTCTGCCGTGGGCCTGAAGCCTGGAACAGAACTGAGGGACTTTGTGGTTGGCTCGAGATGCAAAGAGATCTACCAAGGGGGTGCCCCACACCTGGAAGATCTGGCGAACTACTCGGGAATTGAGCAACCACTCGTGAGGTTGCATAATTCTGCTCAACCTGTCGGCCAGACTGTTGTTTAAGATCTGGCGCACTACTCGGGAATTGAGCAACCACTCGTGAGGTTGCATAATTCTGCTCAACCTGTCGGCCAGACTGTTGTTTACGCCTGCCAGATAAGTGGCTTGGAGCACCATGCCATGACGGCGAGCCCAGAGCCACATGCTGACGGCTTCCTGACACAGGGGGCGAGATCCAGTGCCCCCCTGCTTGTTGATGTAATACATGGCAACCTGGTTGTCTGTCTGAATTTGGATAATTTGGTGGGACAGCCGATCTCTGAAAGCCTTTAGAGCGTTCCAGATCGCTCGTAACTCCAGAAGATTGATCTGCAGATCGCGTTCCTGGAGGGACCAGCTTCCCTGGGTGTGAAGCCCATCGACATGAGCTCCCCACCCCAGGAGAGACGCATCCGTAGTCAGCACTTTTTGTGGCTGAGGAATTTGGAAAGGACGTCCCAGAGTCAAATTGGACCAAATCATCCACCAATACAGGGATTTGAGAAAACTCGTGGACAGGTGGATCACGTCTTCTAGATCCCCAGCAGCCTGAAACCACTGGGAAGCTAGGGTCCATTGAGCAGATCGCATGTGAAGGCGGGCCATGGGAGTCACATGAACTGTGGAGGCCATGTGGCCCAGCAATCTCAACATCTGCCGAGCTGTGATCTGCTGGGACGCTCGCACCCGCGAGACGAGGGACAACAAGTTGTTGGCTCTCGTCTCTGGGAGATAGGCATGAGCCGTCCGAGAATCCAGCAGAGCTCCTATGAATTCGAGTCTCTGTACTGGGAGAAGATGGGACTTTGGATAATTTATCACAAACCCCAGTAGCTCCAGGAGGCGAATAGTCATCTGCATGGACTGTAGAGCTCCTGCCTCAGATGTGTTCTTCACCAGCCAATCGTCGAGATAGGGGAACACGTGTGAACACGTGTACTCCCAAGTCTGCGAAGCACCGCTGCTACTACAGCCAAGCACTTCGTGAACACTCTGGGCGCAGAGGCGAGCCCAAAGGGTAGCACACAGTACTGGAAGTAACGTGTGCCCAGCTGAAATCGCAGATACTGTCTGTGAGCTGGCAGTATCGGGATGTGTGTGTAGGCGTCCTTCAAGTCCAGAGAGCATAGCCAATCTTTTTCCTGAATCATGGGGAGAAGGGTGCCCAGGGAAAGCATCCTGAACTTTTCCTTGACCAGATATTTGTTCAGGGCCCTTAGGTCTAGGATGGGACGCATCCCCCCTGTTTTCTTTTCCACAAGGAAGTACCTGGAATAGAATCCCAGCCCTTCTTGCCCGGATGGCACGGGCTCGACCGCATTGGCGCTGAGAAGGGCGGAGAGTTCCTCTGCAAGTACCCGCTTGTGCTGGAAGCTGTAAGACTGAGCTCCCGGTGGGCAATTTGGAGGTTTGGAGGCCAAATTGAGGGTGTATCCTTGCCGGACTATTTGAAGAACCCACTGATCGGAGGTTATGAGAGGCCACCTTTGGTGAAAAACTTTCAACCTCCCCCCGACCGGCAGGTCGCCCGGCACTGACACGTTGATGTCGGCTATGCTCTGCTGGAGCCAGTCAAAAGCTCGAACCTTGCTTTTGCTGGGAAGCCGAGGGGCCTTGCTGAGGCGCACGCTGCTGACGAGAGCGAGCGCGCTGGGGCTTAGCCTGGGCCGCAGGCTGTCGAGAAGGAGGATTGTACCTACGCTTACCAGAAGAGTAGGGAACAGTCTTCCTTCCCCCATAAAAACGTCTACCTGTGGAGGTAGAAGCTGAAGGCTGCCGGCGGGAGAACTTGTCGAAAGCGGTATCCCGCTGGTGGAGCTGATCTACCAACTGTTCGACCTTCTCTCCAAAAATATTGTCCGCACGGCAAGGCGAGTCCGCAATCCGCTGCTGGATCCTATTTTCCAGGTCGGAGGCACGCAGCCATGAGAGTCTGCGCATCACCACACCTTGAGCAGCGGCCCTGGACGCAACATCAAAGGTATCATATACCCCCCCCCCCCCTCTGGCCAGGAATTTTCTGCATGACTTCAGCTGCCTGACCACCTCCTGAAATGGCTTGGCTTGCTCAAGAGGGAGCTTGTCCACCAAGCCCGCCAACTGCCGCACATTGTTCCGCATGTGTATGCTTGTATAGAGCTGGTAAGACTGAATTTTGGCCACGAGCATAGAGGAATGGTAGGCCTTCCTCCCAAAGGAGTCTAAGGTTCTAGAGTCTTTGCCCGGGGGCGACGAAGCATGTTCCCTAGAACTCTTAGCCTTCTTTAGGGCCAGATCCACCACACCAGAGTCGTGAGGCAACTGAGTGCGCATCAGCTCTGGGTCCCCATGGATCCGGTACTGGGACTCGATCTTCTTGGGAATGTGGGGATTACTTAGAGGCTTGGTCCAGTTCGCCAGCAATGTCTTTTTTAGGACATGATGCATGGGTACTGTGGACGCTTCCTTAGGTGGAGAAGGATAGTCCAGGAGCTAAAAACATTTCAGCCCTGGGCTCGTCCTCCACAACCACCGGGGAACGGGATGGCCGTAGACATCTCCCGGAAAAAGGCCGAAAAAGACAGACTCTCGGGAGGAGAAAGCTGCCTTTTAGGGGAGGAAGTGGGATCAGATGGAAGGCCATCAGACTCCTCGTCAGAGAAATACCTGATGTCCTCCTCCTCCTCCCACAAGGCCTCACCATTGGTATCAGACACAAGTTCATGAACCTGTGTCTGAAGCCGTGCCCGGCTCGACTCCGTGGAAACACGGCCACGGTGTGAGCGTCGAGAGGTAGACTCCCTCGTCCGCCGACGTCGTCGGGGAACCTTCCTGGGAGGCGACCGCAGTCGGTATCGCAAGCGGCATCGATATCCGAGACCTCACCCCGGGCAAGGGGCCAGCCGGCGTCTCACTCGACGGTACCGGTGGCGCAAGCACCCCCGGTACCGGAGGGGAAGGGCGCAACAGCTCTCCCAGAATCTCTGGGAGAACGACCCGGAGACTCTCGTGCAGGGCGGCTGTGGAGAAAGACATGGAAGCCGATGCAGGCGTCGAAGTCAGAGTCTGTTCCGGGCTGTCCAAGGTGGAGCGCATCGACACCTCCTGAACAGAGGGTGAGCGGTCCTCCCGGTGCCGATGCCTACTGGGTGCCGACTCCCTCGGCGACCCAGAGCTCTCGGTACCGATGCGGGAAGGAGACCGGTGTCGATGCTTCTTTGACTTTTTCAAACGAAGCATGTCACCGGAACTTCCCGGTACCGACGAGGACGTAGAATCCAACCGTCGCTTCCTCGGGGCCGAGGCCAAAGGTCGGTCGGTCTCAGGGGGGCTGTACCGCAGGAGCCTTCAGGGTAGGGGGAGACCCACACGAAGGCTCACCGCCACCAGCAGCGGAATGGACAGCCCTCACCTGCACTCCAGTCGAAGCACCACCGTCCGACGACATCAGCACTAGTGGAGGTCCTGGTGACGCCGATGCAGCCTTCCGATGTCTCGGTACCGACGATGCAGAGGGTCGATGCCTCGATGCAATCGATACAGTCGCCGCCGAGGTCGGAGGTCTTGATGCTGTCGACGTCGATGCACTCGATACCCCCGGTGCTGTTGCCGATGAAGAGCCCGAGAACAACACGTTCCACTGGGCCAATCTCGCTACCTGAGTCCTTTTTTGTAAAAGGGCGCAAAGACTACAGGCCTGCGGGCGGTGCCCAGCCCCCAGACACTGAAGACACGACGCGTGCATATCAGTGAGCGAGATTATCTGGGCGCACTGGGTGCACTTCTTGAAGCCGCTGGGAGACTTCGATGACATGGGCGGAAAAATCACGCCGGCGAAATCAAAACTTGTAATTGCGGTAAGGCACCAAAAAGAGGGAGAGAAAAACTCGACCCGAGGCCTCAAAAGGGCCTACCCCGAAAACGAAAGGAAACTTAACGGGGCAACAACTGGAAATACGGGAAGGGGAAAAAGACCGAAAGGCCTTTCTCCGAAATCCCTTTTTTTTTTTTTTTTTTTTTTGTAAACTAGCGAAAAGTCAAAAGACGCGCGAGGGTCAACTTAAGGGGCGCGAACAGCGCAAATACGACCGTACCGAGCGCGGACAAAAGAAGACTGACGAACACGAGCCGGTTTGGGCGGGAAGACGGCCGCGCATGGGCGCGCGAGGACTAGCAAAGGCCTTTGCTAGTGAAGTTTCCGATTGGAGGGGCTGCCGTGGACGTCACCCATCAGTGAGAACAAGCAGCCTGCTTGTCCTCAGAGAATAATATGAAAGAAATACAAAATCTTCAACAGGTACAAGCCCATTTAATTAAAGAAGATTCATATCTTCAGAATAAAATAGAAACCTTGGAGAACGCTCAGCGGTCTAATACATAAGACTGATAAATTTTCGAAAACAGTCCTCGATAGCCCCAGCAATCACTTTAAAAAAATACTTGAGTGAAGTTCTGAAGATACCAGAGAAAGCATACCCTCCAATATCAAAAATTTACTATTGCCATATTAAAAAAAGGAGAAGGAACAACTGGAGGGTCAAAGAACTGAAATACCATTTGATATTCTGGATTTGAATCTAACACAAACTTTAGAAGATGACAATTTAGGCTTGATACCAATGACTTTAATAGTCTCTTTTGTATTGCAACCGGATGGAGACTGGATCCTTAAACAGTTTTTCCTCCATAGAGATCAGCTCTTTATGAACTATAAAATAAGAATGTTTCCGGATGTTTCTAAAGCAACCCAAAGGAGGCGTAAAGAATTTCTTAAATTACGCCCTAAGATTTATCAATTGGGTGCACTTTTCTGGTTAAATTTTCCATGCAAATGTGTAGTAAAATTGAATTCTGTTAAATATGTCTTTTTTGATCCCAAACAATTTAACCTTTTTTTGGACTTTAAAATAGCCTTGTTACCTTCAGAACAGTCAAGACCAATTGTTACATCTACTCCGTGAAATAGTTAGAAATTCCTGGAACTCCCTCCCTTATCCCTAGTTTCCTAAGGAAAGAATTTACTTTAGATATTCCTTGGATGCTGTGATAGGCCTCCTATGTTGTGGACTAAAGATTTATAATATGGAATATTTTCATTTTATATTGCAAATTACTGGTATAATTACTTGATTCCTTTTTCTTTTCGTTTATGACATATTACCTGTCAATATAAGATGGAAAATGTATAGAATTATTATTAATTCTTTTCTTATTTTTGTAAATCATCTTTACTAAATCAAGAAGTATCTTGAAACTATTGTAAAACCTTAAAAAAAAAAGTAGTGGGGTGTGAATGTATGAACAGAATATCCATATCACACCTTTGCAAATTTCTTCCATCTGGAGGCTGATCTCAGGTGGGCTTTCAACACAGCCATAGCTCTGACATTTTGAGATATGACCCAATCCCAAAGAGTCACACCTGCCACAGCATTTGACAGTAAATACAGTCTGCTAGCTAAATCAGACAGTGTATTTGATGGTAACCCCTATCCTATTAGGTAAAAAGAAACAAAATTGGCCAGACTTTCTAAGGATTTTAGTCCACTCCAAATAGACGGCCAAAACTCCATTTCAATACAATGCATGCAGTGATCTTTGTGTGCATGAGGCCTGCAAAACAATGCTGGCAGGATGATAAATAGGAAATCCAACACTACCTTAGGAAGGAATTTAGGACTAGTGTGCAGAACCACCCTGTTATGGAATTTAGTACAAGGTGGATAAATTACTATCATTTTAGTCGCCCTTCGCTGCACCTTTTCCAATTCTACTATGGAGCGATACAACGGCATTATAACATCATCACACCTGTTTTCCATACCTTTCCTAATAATACCCAACATTCTATTCGCTTTCCTAGCCGCAGCAGTACACTGAGCTGAAGGTTTCAGCGTATTATCGACGACGACACCCAGATCCCTTTCTTGGTCCGTAACTCCTAACGTGGAACCTTGCATGACGTAGCTATAATTCGGGTTCTTTTTCCCCACATGCATCACCTTGCACTTGCTCACATTAAACATCATCTGCCATTTAGCCGCCCAGTCTCCCAGTCTCGTAAGGTCCTTCTGTAATTTTTCACAATCCTGTCGCGAGTTAACGACTTTGAATAACTTTGTGTCATCAGCAAATTTAATTACCTCACTAGTTACTCCCATCTCTAAATCATTTATAAATATATTAAAAAGCAGCGGCCCTAACACAGACCCCTGAGGAACCCCACTAACTACCCTTCTCCATTGTGAATACTGCCCATTTAACACAACTCTCTGTTTCCTATCCTTCAACCAGTTTTTAATCCACAATAGGACATTTCCTCCTATCCCATGACCTTCCAATTTCCTCTGTAGGCTTTCATGCGTAGTAGTAGTAGCATGTCCAGCGATTCTCCTCTCTCCCCTGCCCTCCCCTCTATCCATGTCCAGCAAGTCTCCTCTATCCCCTGCCCTCCCTTCCCATGTCCAGCGATTCTCATCTATCCCCTGCCCTCCCCTCTCATCCATGCCCAGCATGTCTCCTCTCTCGCCTGCCCTCCCCCCATCCATGTCCAGTGATTCTCCTCTCTACCCTGCCCTCCCCTCCCTCCATGTCCAGCAATTCTCTCTTCCCTGCCCTCCCATCCATGTCCAGCATGTCTCCTCTCTCCCCTGCCCTCCCCTCCCATCCATGTCCAGCAATTCTCCTCTCTCCCCTGCCCTCCCCTCCCATGTCCAGCGATTCTCTTCTCTCCCCTGCCCTCCCCTCCCTCCATGTCCAGCAATTTTCTCTTCCCTGTCCTCCCCTTCCATCCATGTCCAGCATGTCTCCTCTCTCCCCTGCCCTCCCCTCCCCTCCCATCCCATCCATGTTCAGCAATTCTCCTCTCTCCCCTGCCCTCCCCTCCCATTCATGTCCAGCAATTCTCTCTTCCCTGCCTTCCCACTCCCCTCCTATCCATGTCCAGCAATTCTCTCTTCCCTGCCTTCCCACTCCCTTCCATTTGTGCACCTGTGCTCCCTGAGTTTAAATCTTTTGTTCACCCGAAGTCGCAGCGAACTGGCAGTGAAAGGAGCAGGCAGGCAGGCAGGCTCGCCTCCTCGTCGTTTCCCTTCCCTCTCAGCGCGCCGCACCCTCACGGTTTGAACTGACAGTTTGAACTTCGTGGGTGTGGCTTGGATCTCTTTCAGGGAGAGAAAACTAACAACTTATAGCTGCAGCAGCTTCAGAGAGCATTTTCCATCTCACAGATAGGCTGCAGAGAATACCTTCTCCTGCTTTAGACTTAGTCCCGCCCACCCTACCCCTCTACCCACCCACCCCTAGAGTGACATGTCTTATATAACCTCCCTATCAACCCACTCATTACTTTTACCTCACCCATTTCTATTCTTCTATCACCTTCTCCCACTACTCCAACCAGAGTTACACCTAATCACACTGACCACCCTTCAACATCTTCAGTCCTTCTGTGACTGTTCTCTTGTGCTTGACTGCTTAAATATTAAATGCTTTACTTTTTGTCTATTTAGATTGTAAGCTCTTTGAGCAGGGACTGTCTTTCTTCTGTGTTTGTACAGCGCTGCGTACACTTTGTAGCGCTCTAGAAATGTTAAATAGTAGTAGTAGTAGTACTAGAGCCTGGAGCTTATTCACTCTCTGCAAAACTCACCATTACCAAAAACAGCATCTTCCAGGTCAAGTACTTCAGTTCAGAGGTTATCAAGTTATCAAAGGGAGCTTTCATTATCTAAATTAAGATCACATTGAGGTCCCAAGACACTGCAGAAGGCTTGACGGGAATCATCAATAGAAGCAAATCCTGCATAAATCGCACTAAGGTGTACCCAGGCAGAGCTGGGGTTTTTTCAAATCTGAATCCAACAAATGCACAAGCTATTCAAGCAGTTTTTGTGTTGGGCAGGAGAAGGAACCTAGGTATTTTCCATCACAAAGATGGCAAACATCCTCCACTTACACCTGGGACACTGGTTATGCTTCTCATGGAGGCAATGAAAAACCCACCCCTGGATGTGCATGAGGCACAGGTTGGGTCTTCTGGGTCCCCTGCTGTTTGGGTTGAGAGCAAGATCCCTGTCTTCACCAGGAAAAGCAAGAGGAAGGATGATACCTATGCCTTTGAGAGTAACAGGATCTTCTTTGCTCTTCACTTTTGTACCTTCTAGCAGGACAGGTCAGAAGTGGGCCTGGAGAGGATCTTAAGAATGCTACCCTTATCAGGCAGCACAGAGATAACCTCCTGTACTTTATTTCTAAGAAATTCTCTCCATAGCACAGCACATCATATCTTAAGTCTGAAGCCAGGAGAATCTCCAGGTGACAATATTTGTTGAAGAAGCTCTTGATATGGTATCAAAAATATCATAGTATGCTCAGAGCATATATTTTACAAACTCCTTCCCTTTGCCCACTAGTGAACAGAGCTGCTCGACCTTCTCCCAAGGGAGAGTGTCTGCAAACTCCCTAACACTGTGTACGTTTCTCAAACAAGCCTGTGAACAGCTGGTAAAAAACTATGTGGGAAGAGAGAATAGTGTTCTGAAAAACATTTGTCCCAAAAAGATTCCAATATCCAAGCTTCTCTCCCTGGGGCACAGAAAAATAAGTCTTGGAACTTTTAGCTCTTCTGAGAGTGAATTCAACCATCATGGAATGGTGAGGAGTAGGGCCACTGAGAGACACTAAGCCGGGCCCGGGGCAAGGCCGCCCCCCTCCCCCCGGGTCTCACCTGCCTTCCCCTTGGCTCCTTCCGCCACCGGGCCCCCTACATTAAAATCGGCAGCGCCTCAGCTCCATTTGGAAAGGCAGATCGCCTCACTTCGGGCCTTCCCTCACTGTGTCCTGCCCTCGTCTGATGTAACTTCTGGTTTCCGCGAGGGTGGGACACAGGGAGGACCCGAAGGGAGCCGATCTGCCTTTCCAAACGGAGCTGAGGCGCTGCCGATTTTAATGCAGGGGGCCCGGTGGCGGACGGAGCCGAGGGCAGGCGAGACTGGGGACTGCAGCGCCAGCAGCCTGACCTTGGCGCTGCTCCCCCTCTTGGCGGCCCTGGTGAGGAGCAGCTGATTCTCTAAAGTAGGAGCATGTTGAACTCTTTGCGTAAATCGGCCTTTTTAAAAGGTGCTACACAGATATGCTCTGGCCTCGGTAATCCTTGAGCGCCAACCTATACTATTGTGCAATCTTTATGCCCCAAACACCTTTGATCGAGCATTTTATACAAAGGTGATCAGACAGATACTGGACATGGGTGATATTCCGATAATATTAGGAGCAGACCTTAACGATGTGGCAGATCCTCAAATGGATAGATCCCACCCTACAGATAGAGAATTAACAAGGATAGTGAGAGGGGTGAACCTATTAGGGTCAGCATTGGGTCTGGTAGATGGGTGGCGAACACTAAATCCTTTGGAGAAGGACTTTACACATATGTCAAGGGCTCACTCCACACTATCTAGAATAGATTATCTGCTTATATCAAGAGAACTTTTCACACAGGTCGAAAACACAAAAATAGGGCCTACAATGATATCTGACCTTGCATGGGTAGAGTTAAGCCTGCAAGGAGGGCGCTCTGGGCAAACGGAGAGCGGCTGGAGATTCCCCTCTCACCTATATAGAGATAGAAATTTCACTCCATTCTTACTCTCCAAGTGGCAACAATATAAAATAGATAATGAACAGCACAGATCAAATGTAACACTGTTCTGGGAGACAGCAAAGGTGGTTCTCCGGGGAGAAATTATCTCATACGTGAGTCACCAAAGGAAAGTGAGGAGGCGAGAGCTTTTGCGTCTAGAAAAACAAGTGACTGTCTTAAGACAGCAATATGGAGTGAGTCATTCATTGCGACTTAAGAAGCAATTATTGGAAACCCAACAAGCATTAAACGAGTTAATACATACAGAGGCAAAGAAATCATGGGCTTATTATAAATTTCAGCTTTATAAGTTCGCAAATAAGGGTAGCGCTCTCCTGGCTAGATTAGCGAAGGGTAGTACGGGTCGGAGTAAGATAGCCACACTGGTGGATTCTAGAGGGAAGCGAGTGAATGACGACAAGGCAATCAATAAAGTGCTTCGGGACTTTTTTACTAAACTATATGAGTCACAGCAATCTCAGTTGGTAGATAGTGACATTTATTTGAATAGCATAGAGCTTCCTAGGATAACGAGTGAAGAATTATCACAGTTGAGTGCCCCAATAGACACAGAGGAAGTGGCATGGGTAATTAAGCAAAGTGCTCTTGGGAGGGCGCCTGGTCCCGACGGGCTCCGCAATGAGTTTTATAAACTATTACAGGATGACATTGGTCCGGTCCTGACAGAAGTCTTTCAGAAATCTGTCCAACAAAGAGCTCTCTCGAGACACCTGAACACAGCACAGATTATAGTATTAAGGAAACCTGGTAAACCTGAGGATCAACCAGAATCTTACCGTCCCATATCCCTACTTAACACCAAGGTCAAGCTTTTGGCCAAGATATTGGCAAACAGACTGGCAAGAGTATTACCATCCTTAGTAGCTGAGCCCCAAGTGGGGTTTACACGGGGAAGGGTTATAGCCAAAAACATAAGACGGATCCTGGCAGCTTTGGAGACAATTGGATTGGAAGGACACCCAGCTCTACTTATCAGTTTCGACGCAGAAAAAGCGTTTGATAGAGTGGACTGGGGCTTCCTGTTTGGTATATTAAAGGCTTATGGGATAGAAGGCTGGTTTAATGAGGCTGTGCGAACATTGTATGAAGACCCTGAGGCATGTGTGTATGCAAATGGTATAACTTCAGATAGATTTAAGATTAGAAGAGGGACTAGACAGGGGTGCCCTCTCTCCCCTTTACTGTTTGTTTTAACTTTGGACCCGCTGTTGCGGGAGCTGCAGCTTAATTCCGATGTGAAGGGGGTGCATGTAGGGGACTTTCTCTTTAAAACAGCTGCTTTTGCAGATGACTTATTGGTATTAATAACTGAACCTAGAGATTCCCTGCCTTACCTGATGGAGAGTTTGGCGGAGTATGGGGACTTCTCTGGTTTCCGATTAAATCTTTTAAAATCGGAGGCATTGGCTAGTTCAGACGATTTGCGGAGGTTGTGGGGAGCGGGGTTCCCATTACAGTGGGCAAACGACTCATTTAAATATCTGGGGATCCAATTGGCAATGAACCCGACAAAGATATATGAAATTAATGTGCAAAGGTTCCTCCGGGAGACAAAGGAACAACTGATGAATTGGGCTAATTTGCCATTAACTTTATTGGGACGATTACATTTGTTCAGAATGATGGTTTTCCCTAGATGGCTTTATCTTCTACAGACCCTTCCTCTGTGGTTACTCAAAAAAGACTTAGAAGCCCTTAGGAAACTAGTGATGAAATTCTGTTGGTGGGGTGGAAAATCTAAAGTGAGATGGAAATATTTATTAGGGGCGCAAAAGATGGGTGGCTTAGGACTCCCAGACATCCGGAAGTATAACCAGGCATGCCTATTAAGGCATTTGAGAGATTGGTTGATGGATTCAGATATTTATACACATGTGGAACTTGAGCGAGACCTCTACAGGCCTTGGCACCTGGTTTCCCTAGTGCATTCTCCAAGGAGAGATTTGCCAGAAAAAGTAAGAGGAAGTGTACTGTTAAAGTCAATGAGACATGTGTGGAAAACAGTGCTCATGTATTGGGGGCAGGATAGTAGAGGAAGTGTATGGCTACCTTTGAGGGGGAATGTGTCATTTAGGCCGGGAGATGAAAATAGGATTTTCCGACTGTTAGAGAATAAGGGAATCCATTCGATGGATGAGCTGGTAATGGAAGACGGATCCTTGCTCTCATATACTGACTTTTTGGAGAAGTGTGGGCAGGGGACAGCTGCCTGGTTGGCGTACAGGCAGTTGTCTCATTATGTAAACACCCTCCCACCAGATAGCCTGCACCCACGGTTTGGGAGACAATTAAGAGAATTATTAGAAGGAGATGCAGCGGGGCAAATCTCAGTGTCCTGGTTTTATGGTAAATTGGGTAGACTCGCAATGGAACGGGACCTGACAGAGGTAGCAAATAGATGGAGCATAGAGTCGGGCAAAAACATCTCTACACAGTTAATATCGTCAGCTCTTCAGAGTGGGGTAGCCATAGTACACAATGCTGAATTACAGGAGTGTCACTTTCGCACTATCCATCGGGCGTATTTCTCTCAGAGACAAGCTTTTAGAGCAGGAGTATCGACTACACAGCACTGTAGGAAATGTTTTAGGTTGGAGGCAAACTTCTTCCATGGGATCTGGCAATGTAGGTCAATATCACTATTTTGGTCGGCAATTGGCAGATACTTGACCAAGGTGTTGGGGCGCACAATAACTTTAACATTTGAAAGAGCTATATTCAGTGTACCTAGACTCTGGATGGGAACCACAAAGGGGGAGAAATTGTTTCTTAGCAAGGCCTGCATTTTGGGGAAAAAATGTATCCTACTTCATTGGACTAATGATTGCCCACCCTCCTTTTGGCACTGGAGGAATCGACTTCAGGAATTGCTGACATGGGAGTCTAGGGGGGCAGGACTGTCGCCGGGAAGGCAGCGGAGGTTCCTAGCAATATGGGGGGCATACATAAACACTATATCACCTAAGGCGAGAAGCCATATCTTGAATAGACTTCCCTGGAACCAGTAAAGAGAATTTGTCTGTAAGCAATGCACGGGGAGGGGAGGGGAGGGGAGGGGGGAAGTTTGGGGAGATAAGGAAGAAGGGATTTAGGTTAAGAAGATTAAAGACTAGTTTTGACCCTGTTTATCAGGATCTCTTATGGTATATGTTAACTGAGTTTCAATATGTATCATGGTTAACTTTTGTTATAGGGAAGTTTTTAGATGATATAGGCTAATATCATTATGAAGTTAGTAAAGAATACCAACTTGAGAAGGGAGGGACGGGGGGTAAAAGGGAATAGGGGGGAGAAAAGTTACTAAATCATAAATCTGATGGCTGTTTTGCACTATCTTTAACCCTGTCATAAGAGAGGTTATTGCCGCAATGTTAAGTTTACACTTATACGGTTTACTGTCTTTGTACTATGTTCTTAATAAAAATATTGAAATATAAAAGGTGCGACAGAGAAGGTGGACTCTCACATTCTCTTCTGTACATCCTTCAGGATTCTGTGAACAGGCACTGTCCTAACCTCCTTTGGTGGGGGAAGGGGGGTTAAAGAAATGTTTCTGTTCTGGGATCACCCTCCATCTCTAACTTAGACAGAAAGGTCTCATCAGGCATTTCCCTCACAAAAAATCAACAAATGAGAACTCATCCAATAGGGATTTTCTTCTGTCATATTTTTTTTTTTTTTTTTTTGGGGGGGGGGGGGGGGGGGGGGGGAGACAAATCTGATAAGTCTGTTGAACCCTCTTCAGGAATACATTTGGCTCATAATAAGAATCCCAGCAGCACAGAGTAAGACCCTGAAAAATATTCCCAAAGGAGAAGTCTGGGTATAGGGGCTTGGGCACAGACACTACAATGATCTCTGGTGCCTCAATGAAGCTTCCGTTGCCAACGTCCTGGAAATTGGCAAAGGTGCGGCAAATAATCCAGAAGCTAGCTGAAATTGGGGGGGGGGGGGGGGGGGGGGGAGATACCATACTACAGCGACATGAGTACAAAACTTACAGAACAAAAGCTTTACAAAAAAAAAAAAAAAAAAGCAGAACACTATGTGAGCTCCACTGACATGCATCTGACCAGCTCTGTGGAAAAACAAAGGTGATCCCACGTTACACAGCCAGGTGAAGCACACACGTGGTAAAACAATTCAAAGTCACCTAGTAGCGATTAAGCTGGAGCACCTCTCTCAGGTGGGCTCCATCTGTGATATTGCACATGCCTTGAGAACTTGTGCTTGTCCTTGGAGAAAGGTATTATTTTGTTTCCCAGTCAGTCTCTGAAATCCTTTAGAGCAGTGCTTCCCAAACTTTTCACACTGACCCCATTTTAATACTTAAAAATGTATGTGACCCCCAGATGGTGGTGATAAAAGAAAAGTCTTGAAAACAGCATGCATATGCACAACTGCTTTTCAATAGCTTCTAGAAGAATCTAGGCTGGGGGAGTTTCGTCACGTGCTGTCCATCAGATGGGTCCCCTATCTGTGAGGGCTTGCTATCCTGCTTCTCCATGGAGGACAAAAAATTAGAAACAGGTAGATACTAATATCAGAGTGACTTAAGTCTTATCCCACTACTCCTACGATACCCTTATTTGCTGCTTTCATTTGTTTCCTTGGAAAAATGTTTGCAGTTACATGTATGTACCATAAATAATGCAACACCTATATGAAAGCAAAGTAAGGTCAGTAAAACTTGCTACCTAATTCTGTCATCTTGCAGTACTAGCTCTGGTTTAACCTACCAGGAGGAGGAATTTCCAAATCAGTTGTCTGTTGAACATTAGTCCGACCAGGTCGAGGGTCAAAAGCAGGAACTAAAGCAGAGAACTGTCTTTTCAGCACATAATCATCATCCCATGTTCTCCGACGGCCTCCTTTAGTTTCATATTCTTCTTCTTCCTGTTAAATAACAAAGTTCTTTTCTGTGAGTGATTTGACAGCAAACTTAGAACCTCTCGCATTCAACTTATTCTCAATGTTCCTTTTCTCAGAATTGGAGATTTCTGAATACCAGAGAATTACAAACCTTTCTTTGCATGCTAGAAGGAAAACAGCATTCTACATTTGTATTAAATCATGTATCCAAACACAGATTTTTGAAAGACACTATTGCTAAAGTATGCCAAATTCATGGTACTTAAAATAGAGATTTTGCAGGCAGAAGCATTTCCATCACTGTCCTGCAAAATGCTTTACCCTATTCAAGGCACAATATTGTCAATTTCTGACTTTTCTGTAGATTGCAAACAAGGACTATGATTTTAATGACCCAGAAGCCCATATATTAAGAACTGAAATCAAGCTTGATTTACACAGAATGCTGTGAAAGTCTGTGAACTCCCTATATTAGTCTGTATTTTAGTATAATTTATATTCAAAATATGATTAGGTCCAAATCTAAACCCTGGTAAGAGGGACATGTAATCCCACTGAATAAGTAAAATAACAAAGGATATAATTTTATCATTCAATAGGGAGATTCAACAGTAAATATCCTTGTGTGCAAAATATATGTGAACCCTTTATTAGCTGACTGCTTCAGCAGCAATAACTTCAACTAAACATTTGACTGGTTTCTTACATAGCCTTTGAGAAATTGGCCTATTCTTCTATACAGAACTGTTTCCTATGACATTGGAAAAAGAGGTAATGTGATGTGAAGGTTAGTGTAAGTGTATACAAAAATGCATATGTAATAGAATGGGTGAGGGGTTCTATGCAGAGGATGTGTGTTTATGTAAATAACAGTAGTCAAAATAGAGCTTGGCAAACTGACCAAACTACTGGCAGTTGAATACAGAATTTTCTGCCTGAAGAGTAGCTCTGTAATGAACTTTTGCAAACTAAAGGTGCACTTGCCATGTCATTTTTCTTTCTTATAGGTTGAATCAGGCATGAAAGTGTTAATCATGCATGTGAAAAGTGATCAAGTGACTAATTATGTAGAAATATTATACTATGCAGATGAGACAAATAAAGCCTATGTACAAATTATGAGCTGTGTTTATCACAAAACTTGCATGGATGTAGTATACAGGAGGCTGTCAAATGTATACAGCAGCAGAGAATCTTATTTTGCTGATGAAGAAACCATGATCTTCTGTAATACTGTTTCATCAATTTCTGACAGCTTGTTTGCATGAATGCCTTACTTCAGGTCTAACATATTTTGATAGGATTTAGATCAGGACTTTGACTTGGCTAGTGCAAAACACAAAATCTCTTCTTCTTCAATCTGTAGTACATTTACTTGAATGTTATGTTGCTTTGCTGCATGGCCCACTTTTGCTCAGCTTCAACTCATGGATTAATGGCTTGACATTCTCCTCAAATATTTTCATGGTAAATCTGTGCTTCTTTGTGACTTTATGGCTAATTTTTTTCATTTTGCTGTTAGGGCGATCTTGACAGGATAGCCATTCCTGGGTAAAGTCATTATAGTCTTCAACTTTTTTTCATTTGACAGTT
The DNA here is from genome assembly GCF_901765095.1 of Microcaecilia unicolor. Taxonomy (NCBI): domain Eukaryota; kingdom Metazoa; phylum Chordata; class Amphibia; order Gymnophiona; family Siphonopidae; genus Microcaecilia; species Microcaecilia unicolor. The sequence goes on from NC_044039.1 coordinate 105,543,967, forward strand.
TATAAATGGAGTTCCAAATGTTTAAAAATGATCTGTCCAGATAGATATCAGCTGTTCTTTTCATTTATTATATCAATCCATCATATTGCTTTCTTCCTCTTTGGCACTGACCTTCAACCTTCCCAAGCATGATTTCTTTCTTGAATGATCTTTCTCTTTGTATGATGGATCTGAAGTAGGACAGTTGAAGTCTTGTCATTAAAGCTTTCAAGAAAAGCTTAAGTTTGATCTCCTCCAATACTGAATTATTTCTTCTCTGGGCAGTCCACAGAATGTGTAGTACTCTTTGCCGACATCATAACTTGAAAGTATCAATTTTTTTCCAGTCTTGCTTCTTCACTGTCAGCTTTCACATCCATATGACATTATTAAAAATAGCTTGGACGAGCTGAATCTTTGCATACAGAGAATAGCTCTGAACTAATAAAATAAAAACATCTTCAAGTGCTTGATTCTAAATAGGTAATTAAATGTGCTAGGGAAACTATGGGCTCACCTACACTCATATTTATTCCGAATTAGATTTATTGCTTCTACCTTATATACAATAATTACTATATTTCAAGAAACAATTATTTATTTTTAAATCTTTCCATTTAAAAGCCTCTTATCCAATGAAAATATTCTGGTATCGCAATGAAAGTATTCCGGTCATTAATAATGTAATAAATTTGAATATTACTTCATCGTCATCTTAGTTATTTGGGCTTTTACTTAAAAGAACTGGCTACTGTTAGGATAAGTATCATACCATAACTTCTTCATATTCTTGATCTTCTTGATTGTCATCTTCATTTTCATCATCTTCCTCATCTGGCTCAGGTAAATCTTCATCATCATCCAGGTCTGCTAATAAAGTGCTAGCACGACAGCTATCCAGGAAATCTATATACAAGAGAAACTAACATTTCTTAAAGACAGTCAAGAAGATGGATATGGAGCAGAAATAAAGCCCAGATTTCTGTCTATCAAGAAATCATTTCTCTAGTATAGTCATATAAACAAACTTTGTGGTAATATCTAAACACCTTCCAGATAATTCACCTTGCATCATGGATGAAAAAGTAACACCTTTGGTAAGAATAATGCCAAAAGAGGTTAAATCTTGCCCTTTTGGTAGTACCTCATTTATAAGAGAGAAAGGAAATGTGAAGGCTCAAAAATACAACAATGAATAAAAGGAAAAACGTAGCCTTACCTGCAAATTTTCTTTCCTTACGTCCAATCCCCTAGTATAGAATACACTAAGCCAGCAAAGGGAGATAGACTTAAAAGCTGTGAGCCCTGCCCTATAAAAAGCACCATACAGTCATTTTATCTTCAATATTCCTGTAGCATAGCAAATGATTTAAAAAAAAAAAAAAAAAAAAAAACCCTCTGCTAAAAATTCAAGGAAGGCCACCATCCAGTGTCCTTAGTCTTTGGGAAGTACACCTCTAAGAGAACCCTGAGATCTTCTTGAACAATTCCATTAACTTGAGATTAAAAATAAACTACAACACGAACACAGCTAAACAAATTCTTCCAGAGTGGGAATTTGGATTGGGCCGGTTTAACTTGAGGAAAAAAAATTAGAAAGTAAGAAAAAAAAATTTTCTTCAAGTTCACTTTTATTGGATATATTGCTACAGGGAACATTTCGCTGTAGCGGTTAACAATAAAACCATTAGTAACAGGAAAAAAATAAAATGAGGAAAACTATACATTTAATAGGAAAGCAGAAAACGAAAGGGGAGAACAACAACTCTCCACATGGGAGAAGCTAGAAAGAAAAAAGTACAGCCAAACCATCTACCAAACGCCTGGGATGTACCAAAACCTCCCGTTACATTCGGCAGGATGAAGATACTCCTGCCCTAGGCACCAAAGGCAGTCTCATCCCAGGCATGAACTAGCAGGTAGTGCTTAGCAAAAGAACGCAATGAAGTCCAAGTGGCAGCTCTACAAATCTCCACTGGAGAAACTGCATGAAATTCTGCCCAAGATGCTGCAAAAATCTGACCAGCAAAAGTAATTTGTTGCCTTAAGATTATGCAATAGCACCATATGAAAAACCAAAAGGTGGAGATAGTGACACTCATCTCAATTGTCCTGCCTAAGCAATGGCAATAGCACCAGCACCTTTGGAAGGAACGGGGGAACTTTACGAAAAGAAACACTGCTTCAATAAGACATAAAAAGGATTCGACAGGCACTCTGAAATCCTGCTAGCAAAACAGACTGATACCAAAGCCAATGCTTTCAGGGCAAGATCTTTTGAGGACATTTTCCTCAGTGGTTCAAAGAGTAAAGAACCAAATGCATGCAGAACTATGCTTAGGTGCTATGGCAGAACTACTGGACCACTGGACATAAGTGTGCAACCCCCCCATAAGAAACTACCCTAAATCTGGGTGTGACCCTAAGGATGTCACCTCTAGGCAGCCTCAAAACACACCAATGCTGACACCTGAACATTTAGGGAGGCCAAGGCCAAGTCCTTCCTCAGATCATTTTGTAGGAACGACTACATCTGGGCTACAGGAGTCCAAAAAGGAGAAAAACCATGCTCTACACACCAAATCTTAAAAAACATTTCCAGACCCTTATGTATGCTAAGAAATAGATCGCTTTCTTGCTTGTAACAGGGTTGTGATCACTCAGTTCACATAGCCCTTATGTTTCAGGTGCAACCTTTCAAGAGTCGAGACATCAGGGCTGTGGAGTCTGAATCAGTAAAATTGCACAAATTCCAGCTTCAAAATAAAAATTTACTATATATATATATTTGTTTTTGATCTAGATAAAGCCTTATATCAGTAGGAGTCTGAGTCTGACTCCGAATCAGATGGTAGAAAAATAGAGAAGTCGGAATTGAAGGTTTGGTGTACCAACTCCACAGCCCTGGCAAGCCATAAGACAAAAGTGAAAAGAATCTTCTTTTGGCAACAGACCTTGCATGAGAAGGCCCTTTTCCAATAGTAAGGTCAACCTCTTCCCCGTCTGGAGATGAATAAGGTCTGCATACCATGAACAGCTGGGCCAAGTTGGTTTCATAAGAACAACTAGATGAGAATGAGGCACCACAGTTTGCAACACTTGGCCCAGGAAGGTCATAGGGAAAGTGCACACAAGAATAGAGGAACTTGGCAACAAGATAGAATGCCAATCCCCAGAATTCCTTAAAGCTTCTGGATTAGAGCATAAGCCTCCTTCAACAACTCCCATTCTCTCAGATTTAGTGAGCATCTGCTCAAATAGCCTGACTGCACATTCTCAGAACTCATGATAAGAGATGCCAACAATGCTCAAAAGGTGAAACTGTGCCCACTTCATCCACCAGGAGCCCTCCGTGGCTACAGACACACCCTCTTTTCTCTCTGATTATATGTGCCACCGCTTTGACAGGGTTTTTTTGAGACTATCTACTCTGAACCAAAGGTTGGAATGTAAGAAGAGCCTTTCAAATGGCCTTGGCTTGCAAATGGTTAATTAACCATGACCATGATGCCTCAGTCAGTGACCAGCATTCTTGCATTACCTGGTCCAGACAATGTGCTTCTAAGCCAACTAGACTCTGGTCTGTTGTCAGAACTAATCAATCAGGGGCTTCCAACTGCATGCCCTTCACAGATTCCACTGGTTCATCCACCACTTCTGGTTTACTTTTACCTCTAGAGACCACAGGAGATACATCTTAAAACAAATAGGAGGAAATATTTTTTCACTCAGCAAATAGTTAAGCTCTGGAACTCTTTGTCAGAGGATGTGGGAACAGTGGTTAGCGTATATAGGCAGTGCATTTTTTCTAGCAAAAAAGGTGTCGGTACTCAAATGCTAGGCCACCATTCAGGGGTGGAGTGATCACTGACGGACCCACTCCACAATAGCCAGGCCCCCTGCAACCAGTCACAAAATCTATGACAAGGAAGAATTGGTGTGTAGAGCCTGAGCTCTTTCATTAAAACTTGGGGTCCACGGGGTAATTTTAGCAGACAATGGAAAAGGTGCCGGTACTCAGTACCCCCAAGTACCCCCTCAAAAAAAAGCCCTGTATATAGGTTTTAAAAAAAGGTTTGGACAAGTTCTTGGAGGAAAAGTCCATAATCTGCTATTGAGACAGACGTAGGGAAGCAACTGCTTGTCCCGGGATTGGTAGTATAGAATGTTGCCACTATTTGGGTTTCTGCCAGGTACTTGTGACCTGGCTTGACCACTGTTGGAAACAAGACACGGGGCTAGATGGACCACTGGTCTGACCCAGTACAGATATTCTTATATTCTTACCTTATAACTGTTAGTGCACTGACTAGTGCTTCACCAGAAGTGACAGCTCTAAAGGGTGCTTATGGAACACATGGAATCATACTAAGCATCATTCTCTTCACCATGAAAGCCTTCTCTGGACCTGTAGCTTAATTATCCTCTGCTTAGTCAGGAAAACCTTTCCTTTAAGGGTCTTTGTCATCACCATAACCAAAAGGTATCAGATGCAATTTCTTTTTAATCCAAGACCAATGTATAGAACTTACCCATGGTCTTCCAACTCAGTGCATCCCACTCATCTGAGAAAAGGCTGTGCGTTGCCTGGTTGACAGGAAAAGTTTTGGTAGGTTTATGAATTTTTACCAAGATAGGAACTCCCCCATTCCATTTTCTGTACTTAGGGCTTAGAAATACAGCTTCCAGAACTTTATCACTCAGTTGAAAGCCACTATAGGATCATTATCTCACCAACAGGGTTTACTAACAAAGACCTCTTGCCCAGCATACTAACTGAACTCCCAAGGTCAGATCCTACCTTAGAACCACTGACTATCCCAGGCCTCCTACCAATTTAGTCATGATCGCTTGAGTCTCAAGAGTTCCTCTAAAACCCTAGGGCACTCTCTGATCTCTAAAGGAATGCTATATCTGTCACAACAGGGCCTGATGAAGATCAGTACAGACTCAGGGAAAAACCTTTGCAAAGAAGAGCTCAAGCCCTTCACAGAGCCCCTCAGGGAACCCATAAACTGCAGAGTACCCAGCTAAGGCAGAAGCAAGAGACAGAGGGGGTAAAAGCTGAAATCTATGCCTCCAACTTAAGTAGCAAGGAGATGGCCACCTCACCCACCCTTTTCTCACTAAAGTATACTTCAGAATGTGACTCTAAGGGAGCAACCACCTCCATTCCTGATAGCCTGCCTACAGCCTCTGATCTCATCAACGCTGAAGCCACAAGCACTGCACACCCTAATGTTTCCTTGTGGCAAAAGCTGCCCTACCTGGAGCTGCCTCTGCAACCAAAACACCAAGAGAAGCATTTGGCTTACTCAGCAGTGTCTCCATGCACAATAGGTGCCAAAGATATGCTGTTTCAGGGTGAGCTGCTATCACTTTACTTCTGCCCCTGTACGTGCCACCCCTAGTGACAATGAGGCTTATATTACACTTTCCCCAAGGCCTGACTTGACGTTACTCCCAGTGCAATTTAGATCTATGGAGGCAGAAGTACTACAGCCAAGTGAGCTCCTTCCCACTGTTCCTTTTTATCCCTGTGGTTTCTTCCCCCGGAAGGATATCTAATTATAAATAAAATCCCCAATGGTCTACCAGGTATGGGGAGAGTCCTGGACTCCACTACATACACTCCAAAAATGCATCCAATTTTCATAGGACCCCTCAATACTCCTCTGAGTGGCACAACTCAATTTGGGGATCAGACCAATCCTCACCAGAGCAATCCTCTGCACAGAAAGTCCATCACCACCTCCTGGAGACAGAAAATATTGGAGAGCAAGTGGCTGCACAATGCCTTTTATAGGGCAGGGTTCACAGCTCATAAGTCTGTCTCCATCTGCTGGCTGAGGAGCATAGCCATGCATTCTGGACTGGTGGATGAAAAGGAAGTTTTCATTAAAAGCTCTAGGACAACCCTACCTAGCCTTAGGAGCCTCATGAAGAGAGCAAATGAACCATTGCGACATAGGCACATTATAGTTAGAATTGCAGGGACAACAGGGTAAAGCAAGGTTTGTAGTACAAGCAGCCCCTGACTAGAATTAGAAGCATCAAGGTTATATATATGGAAATACAAGAAGATGGGTACATTTGCCTCTCATCCTATTTTGGGACACTGGCCTAGTGGTTAGGGTGGTGGACTTTGGTCCTGGGGAACTGAGGAAGTGAGTTTGATTCCCACTTCAGGCACAGGCAGCTCCTTGTGACTGTGGGCAAGTCACTTAACCCTCCATTGCCCCATGTAAGCCACATTGAGCCTGCCATGAGTGGGAAAGCACGGGGTACAAATGTAACAAAAAATAAAATAAAAAATAAATACTGCTATTTTAGACTGACTCTGCAGTGAGTGTTGGGGCTACCAGAACAACAAAGTGGGTAATATGAAATATTAGCACTCAGAGGAAACACAGGCAACCATCTGGCCTTATTTAACAGACTGCAACAGTAAAATCAGCTGGGTTTGTCTGAAAGGCTGCAATAACTAGAAAGCTTAACAGACACAGGTAGACACACAGCCAGGTCAGTGTGGCAGATTATGTGTAGGACCTAGGAGGCTGGATGTTTGAGCAAATTAGTTATAAGAACAGTGGGGCTGTACAGAAAGAACTAAGTAGGGATCTTGTAAGCTCATTTACCCAAGATGGAGTACCAAGGAGAGGACAGAAAAAATAAATAAATAAGAGACTACCATGGATAAGGTAAGAACTTAAGTAAGTACATAAGTAATGCCACACTGGGAAAAGATCAAGGGTCCATCGAGCCCAGCATCCTGTCCACGACAGCGGCCAATCCAGGCCAAGGGCACCTGGCAAGCTTCCCAAACGTACAAACATTTTATACATGTTATTCCTGGAATTGTGGATTTTTCCCATTTAGTAGTGGTTTATGGACTTGTTCTTTAGGAAACAGTCTAACCCCTTTTTAAACTCTGCTAAGCTAACCGCCTTCACCACGTTCTCCGGCAATGAATTCCAGAGTTTAATTACGCGTTGGGTGAAGAAACTTGCAGGTGGTCACACTGTTGTTGCCAGCTGGAAGTATCCTTAGCAGCATGGATATAAAAATTGAGCAGACCAGGAGTGTAGTGGCTGACAATTGATCTTTTTCTAACATCATCTACTATACTATACTGATACGATATGAAAAAAAAAAATTGGGAACAGTAGATAAGCCAGTGTGTAGCATATTAAAACAATCCTGAGAAATTATTTCCTCACACAAAAGAGGAATTTGTATTTAGAATAAGGATCCAATGATATAGTAACTGCTGAATTTGTAAGCTGCCGCAGAGAGTAAAGATTTCTTTTATCCAACAGGATCTGAAGATACCAGAACTTGTTGCTAACAATAGTACCAACTTTAATTCAAACTGATGAAATGCTAACCAGAAAGAAGAGGGTGTTTTTTTTAACCTTTAACAAGTGTTCTTCATAGACAGCAGGGGAATGCTGCCACACTATTGATGATATCTTCCAGACAAGCCTGTGTGAAGAGCTCTCCAAAGTCTTATTGGCTTTTTTTGAGTAAGTATGGGTGTTCCCATACTAGGCAAGGTTCCCTCCCTCACTCAGTCCATATCATATCAGTTTGTTCAATGTTATTACATTTGTTGTGTTCAAGCTTTTAGATATATATACAAATAAAAGTAACAACAAGAAATAAGGGGTCAAGGGGAGGGCACATGTGGCTGTATTCCCCCTCCTGCCTACAGAGAGGCTCACACATGGGTTAGCACCTCCACTTTCCTTGCAAACAAGCAGGGGAGATGCAGGTACACTGCAAGCGATTTAGAAGCTCAAGGTCACCCTTTATCTGCAGTGAAGTTATAATACTGCGTATGGGTGCATCCCGGAGAAGAAGTATGGGTGTGGTTGGTGGTTCTCATATTTCACCATTTGTTCTGGTCTTTTTTTTTTTAATAATGCAAAAATATTAAGAGGTACTGTACGTGAAGGCTGTTATCTGCAGAGAAAGAAACATTCACACAGTAATACGTAGTAAATGCGTCTATTGAAAACTACATAATAGCATTGCAAATAACTATTATAGAGCCTGTGGGTAGCTTAAGATGATAGCCACTTTACCTCAAAGCCACTGAGGCCCAGTCTTGGATGGAAGGGTCACGTTGGCTTTGTGATAACAGGTGGTTATAGTGTTGGACACCCAATGAAGAGTCTGTTTTGAGGCAGACATCCTAGAATTATTAGGGCTCTGGATAACAAAGAGCTGCAAAGTTTTGTACAGGTCCTTAGTAGAATGGAAACAGTAGATCACAGCTCTTCCACAATACAGCAAATGAAGTTTTTCTTCTAGTGTTCCAGGGTTGGGTTTAGAATAAAAGTAGATAGCACGACTGCTCCATATGAAAATCAGATTACTTTTAAGATAAAAACCTGGAATACGTGCAGAGAACTAATTTCCTGAGGGAAAAAAACTTGAGTATGTGGAGCATAAAATACACTAACACCTGGAATTCATGGATTCTTCTGGCTGAGGCGATTGCCACTAAGAACAGTTTTCCATGTGAGATATTTAAGGAAACTTCAACTAATGATCTGAGGCTGCTTAGTACCAAGTTCAGGTTCCACTGGCATAGTGGGGCTCATTTTCAAAGCACATAGACCTAATAACTTTGTAAGTCTATGTGCTTTGAAAATAAGCACCTAAGCCTCTCAAACAGTGTAAATGTGCAGAAAGTGACATGTCTCAGATTTGAACATGGTAAGTTGAATTTGCTGAGAGATGTAGTCTGACAAACTGGACAGAGATGAAGATGTAGTAACACCTGAGATAGGGTTATAGTGTTTTGCTGAATTCCATTGTGTGAACCTTGTCAAATTAAGTCAGTATGGTTTTCTGGTAGAGGGTTTCCCTGAAGACAGCAGGATATCTTGTACCTCTTGGGAGGCTAGTAAAGTGTGTTTTATCTACACCTCAACATTCAGGCTGTGAGAGTCAAAGACTTGATGTTGGGATGTAAGAGCTTCCTGTCCTGCTGAGTTAGTAATGTGGGCGAGTTCCCAGAGCAACTGCTCATCTAGCAACAAGGATAGTAGATGAGGGAATCAAATTTGTCTTGGCCATGAGGAGCTATTAATATAATAAGAGCTTTGTTCTGAGATTGTCTGCAGTACTCGTTATCAGCAGGAAAAGTGGAAAGCGTAATAAACCTATATTTTAGGGAATTGAAACATGAACTGTTCATTGCTGGGTTCGATGGAGTGAAAAAAAGTGGAGACACTATGTGCTCTCCTCGGAGGTTAACAAGTACAGTATTGACTGATCCCATTATATGAAGATATCTTTTGTTTCAGTGGGATCCAGAGACCACTTGTGAAGTTTGTAGACATTAAGTTGACAAGCTGACTGAAAACTCCTGGTAAACAGTCCTGCTAGGACTGTGGGTTCAATGACCATACAGGATCAGCAGCTGCTAGGCCAGAACTTTCATGGTAAATATTGTGCTTTGGTACATATCTTTCCATACCATATCCAAGATCTTGTGATCGTTTCCTGTTGATGTATGCATATAAAACCTAGATGGTTTAGATCTGTTAAATGCAGCTTCGGACACCACAGATTGATAGGACAGCTTTGGGCAGTCATGGCCAGGCACTGGAAGAACTTTGTATTTCAGCTCTAGGCATTTGGTGTTTTCCAATTTTTTTTTTTTTAACTTGACGATCTTGAAGAAGCTGATGAATAGGAAGAGCAATACCTTCTTTCAGAGCACCGAAGCCTGGAGAAATGGACTGGAAGCACCCTTTCATTACTTGCTGTTGGAGAAGAAACAAGCTCCAGGGCTTTGGAAAGCTTCAAAAGAAACTTGGGGTACGAGTGGTCCTCTAGATGTTCCTCAGAAGGAAGGCTTGGAGAAACTGCCAGAATGCCATTTTGGTTTGGAAAGAATTGTTCTTCTGCATCTTCACAGTCTGAGTATTGTAGACTTGGATCACACATCATTTTGTCGAAGGGGAGGTTCCCCAGGAGCTATGGGAACAGATCAAGGGAGGTTGTGCGAGGCAGTGAGAAGGATCCAGAGGAATTTTACAAGACTCTTTGCCATCACTAGTCGATTGGAAGGTGAAATGTCTGGAAGAAAATTCCACAGAAGCTGAAGCAGATCATTGTGAGGGGCTCCCTGGTTCATAAACAGTGCTTGTGCTGGCACTAGCAGTGTGGGCTCAGGTGATAGTAAAGGCATCTGTCTAGTGGAAGCCTCAAATCTAGCAAGTTCTGAAGAAGGGCCTACCTGACACTTGTACTGAGGTGAAAGGACCCTTTATTGCAGGTTTGGAGTGATGAGTTCTTTTGCTATGCCTACTTTTTCTTATGGCTATGTTTTTCTCTGTAGTCAGCCTTTGACTGGCAAATTTAGGGAGTTTACAGTGGCTTGTTTTGTCAGATGTGAGCAAAGAACCTTTTCTCTCCTTTACCTGGAGTATTGTGTTCAGTACTGGTCTCCGTATCTCAAAAAAGATATAGTAGAATTGGAAAAGGTACAGCGAAGGGCGACGAAAATGATAGTGGGGATGGGACGACTTTCCTATGAAGAGAGGCTGAGAAGGCTAGGGCTTTTTAGCTTGGAGAAGAGACGGCTGAGGGGAGATATGATAGAAGTGTATAAAATAATGAGTGGAATGGATCGGGTGGATGTGAAGCGACTGTTCACGCTATCCAAAAATACTAGGACTAGAGGGCATGAGTTGAAGCTACAGTGTGGTAAATTTAAAACGAATCGGAGAAAATTTTTCTTCACCCAACGTGTAATTAGACTCTGGAATTCGTTGCCGGAGAACGTGGTGCGGGCGGTTAGCTTGACGGAGTTTAAAAAGGGGTTAGATAGATTCCTAAAGGACAAGTCCATAGACCGCTATTAAATGGACTTGGAAAAATTCCGCATTTTTAGGTATAACTTGTCTGGAATGTTTTTACGTTTGGGGAGCGTGCCAGGTGCCCTTGACCTGGATTGGCCACTGTCGGTGACAGGATGCTGGGCTAAATGGACCTTTGGTCTTTCCCAGTATGGCACTACTTATGTACTTATGAACTAATCACTTATAGAAATCAGAGCGCCTTTGAGTTTTTGCTGCCTCAGCGGAAAGAGCAGGCTGACCTCATGTGCCAGAAGCAGTGCTGTTTTTTTTTTTTTTTTTCAGGGCTGACCTCTGCTGCACACTGACCAGAGTTTTACTTTTATTGCTGGCAGTCTTTAAGGACATTGCAATTAATTGTCTGTCATACAAAGGCACTGCCAGCACACTGCAGTAAAGTTCATATCCAGGCAGGAAAGCTTAGCATTACCATCTGTACCAAACCTAGGTCTGAGGGGAGGGCAGGGAGTTGGGAAAGATGATAAAACTGCACTATGTGGGTCTTTTACAAAGGCACACTAGCGTTTTTAGCATGCTGAAACTAAGTGTGAGCTAAATGCTAGCAACGTCCAAATATTCCTATGGATGTCTCTAGCATTTAGCGAACACTAAAAATGCCACTGCGTCTTTATAAAACACCCCCTACTAGTTGTTCATTGGCCATTCCACAGGTTGTTTTTCCTATTTTGTTTTTAAGAGAGTTAGGAGATGCCTCCATCGAGATCACAGATATCTTCAGGTTAAGTACTACTACTAATCATTTCTATAACGCTACTAGATGTATGCAGCACTGTACACATCATATGCCCCTAGAGGGCTCACAATCTAAGTTTTTGTACCTGGGGCAATGGAAGGCTAAGTAACTTGCCCAAGGTCACAAGGAGCTGCAGTGGGAATCAATACATGTTCTCAACCAGACAACCAGACATGCAGGGGAAATGATGTCTTCCAGATGGGGAAAGCCTTTTTGAGTTTGGAGGAGTTGCCTAATGGTTAGTGCAGTGGGTTTTGATCCTGGTAACCTGGGTTTATACTCTACAATGACATGCTTATATTTAGAGAGAGAGAGGACTAATCTCTACCTTCACTGCGTTCTCCATCTAAAAGCCAACTTCTAAAAAAAGAGAAATGCACACACAGCAAAGACCAGAAACTAGTGAAGGATGAGATGCTGGTGTTTATCTGGAAAGACAGAACATACCATAAAGAGAATATTCAGCCTCTTGTCCCGTATCACTCTCACTGGATGTGGAGGTCAGACTGGTGGTCAGGGTGTTACTGAGGGACTGTCCCACAGATAAACCTGTAGTTGCAGTGGCTACATTGCTGCTGCTAGTAACACTTGACGTAGACATGGTCACTGTCGATGTGGTCCCAGTAGTAGTGAGGTTGGGGAAACTTTGTGCTCCCATCAAAGGGGAAGCTGGAGATGAAGAGAAACAAACTGCTCAAAATTATACTTCTCATTCTTCAAGGGATCTCCAGTTATTTAACAAAAAAATTGCACCGTCTCTCCCCCATATGTACACATGCATACAACAACATTCCAAATCCCTAGATTTTTGCCATGGAAATGAAAAATAACCAGTTTTTTCTATTTTAGTTGTAACTCTGCTACTATCTAGTCAGGTCACCTTAACATGTAAAACAAATTATTCCATAGTTATTACAATAGCCATCAATATATTTGCCAGCATCAGAGTGATGCACTATATAGAAGGGAGCATATCTAGTTTAAGAGGGCAAGTATTACTTAGGCACTATTTTATAAAGGCACATCAGCGCTTACGTCTCTACAAAATACTGGCATAAGCAGCAGAAAATCGCACTTACATTGGAGGTATGGATATTTATACCTGCTCAAAAATAGACAAATTTCTGTGCCTAGATTAAGTGTATGCATGAATTAGCATATTTTATAATCTATGCATGTACTTGTGAACTCTACCCATACTCTGCCCAAACTCCACCAAGGTACATGCCAACTGGCAAAGTACGTGCAATCATGTTAGCATCTGTACTTTGACAAAGGTAAAAATTTTATAAAGAGTCACATACATGCAAAAATGACTGTATAAAATTACCCTCAGTGTGCCTGATCCTCTGAAAGATGCACCACTGAAAAGAATGGAATAGGTTGTAATCACACAGTGGCTGCAATTACATATTAAGAGTAATAAACATCAATTGAATTTTAACACTATCAATAAAAAGAAACATCAAAAACTGATAACAGCCACAAATGGTTTTCCTCAGGTAGAGAGGCCAACACACACCTTACAGAGGATTCAATTTTATTATCTCATAATTGACTTACTTAAGGTTATACCCCCTTTTACCAGATTGTTTGCACTGACAATGAATGAAGCCCAACTCTCAAAAGCTAAGCAGCTAAGTTACTTACCTGTAGCAGGTGTTCGCCAAAGTCAGCAGGCATATATTCTCACATGCGGGTGATGTCATCCAAGGAGCCTGGTGTGGACACTGTTAACAGCACCGTCACTTTAAATCTTTGAGACAGCGCCTCAACCGTGCATGAACGAGTGCCATCCCGCCCAATGCTTGAGCGCGGGACCAACAGTACAGTACTAAAGATAAGACGACAACCCAAGGGAAGGTGGAAGGAATGTGCGAATATATGCCTGCTGTCCTCCAAGAACAACTGCTAAAGGTAAATAATTTAGCTTTCCCTGAGGAAAAGCAGGCATAATATTCTCATGTGCGAGACTCACCAGGTACCAAGCTCATGACAGAAATGAGTTTTTGGCAAGTAGTTAGTGAGCCTGGTGGAAAAAAAGGGCCAGAGGGCGGAGTTGAATTTAGTAGTAACATTCTGAAGGACTGCTTGTCCAAACCATCTATCCTACCTAGAATGCTGCTCAGTGAGCAGTGAAAGCCTAGATAGAAGACCATGTAGCCACACTGCAAGTTTCTTCAATGAAGGAAGAGCGGAAATGGGCAACTGAAGCCACCATGGCTTTTGCATTGTGAGCAGTGACCCGGCCATGAAGGGTCAGCCCAGCCTGACTATATGTGTAGGAGATACAGACAGTCAGCCAAGTAGATATAATACATCTTAATTTGTTAGGATCAAATTATACAAAAAGCTGGGAGGACTTCGTATGAAGTTTTCTACACGCCAGATAATACGCTAGACCACACTTGCAATCTAAGGTATGCAGTGCTGCTTCTCCAGGATGAGTGTGTGGCTCAGGCAAGACGACAGAAGTACAATGGACTGATTTTGGGGTTGGTTCAAAACCCTATCATGGTGGAACCTAGTGTAAAGGTGGGTCTGCCGCAAGGGCTTGAAGTTCACTTACTCTTCTGGCAGAGCTAACTACCTTATATGTGAGGAACTTCAGAGAACAGGAATGAAGTGCTTCAAAAGGAGGTTTCATGAAAGCTGTTAGGATGACATCAAGATCACAAAACATAGGTAGTGATTTAATTGGATGTTTTGTATGAAATAAATCTTTCATGAATCTTACTATCAAAGGAAGAACAAAAACTGGTTGAAGTGAAACATGCTAATATCACTCAAGTGTACTCTGAGTTAGTTTTGAGGCCAGAATGTGAAATGCGGGAGGTGGTGGAGAGGAAAACGGTAACGGAATTCAAACATGCGTGGGATAAACATAAAGGAATCCTGTTCCGAGGGAATGGATCCTCAGAAGCTTAGCTGAGATTAGGTGGCAGAGCCGGTGGTGGGAGGCGGGGATAGTGCTGGGCAGACTTATACGGTCTGTCCCAGAGCCGGTGGTTGGGAGGCAGGGATAGCGCTGGGCAGACTTATACGGTCTGTGCCCTGAAAATGACAGATACAAATCAAGGTAAGGTATACACAAAAAGTAGCACATATGAGTTTATCTTGTTGGGCAGACTGGATGGACCATGCAGGTCTTTTTCTGCCGTCATCTACTATGTTACTATGTACTCCATAAGGGAAGGAGAGCTCCTAGCAGGGTTGAGAGCTTTGGCTGCACACCAGACGAAGTATCTTTACCACTTGAAATGGTACCATTTCTGCGTAGGTAGTTTCCTAGAGGCTAGGAGTATCCTAGAGAACATAAGGAATGTAAATCTATGTCATCAAGAACCAAACTGTCAGGGCTAGACAGTAAGGATCTGGACGGAAAAGGGACTCCTCTTTGTGTTAATAGGGCTGAAAAAGGATCTAACCTCAATGGTTCCTTGGACGATAACTATAGAAGAGAACCAGATTTGACATGGCCAGTAGGAAGCAATTAGAATCATGGTCCCTTAGTCTCAACACAGTTTGAGAAGAGTTTTCTCTATGAGAGGTAGTAGGGGAAAAGTGTATAAAAAGTCTGTTCCCCAGTGGAGCAAGATGGCATCCAGGACTGTGTGATTGGGAACATATATCCTGGAACAAAAGTGGGGAAGCTTATTGCTCTGAGACTGCTGGAATATTCAACAAACTACAGAAATGTAAAAAGAATTGAAGAGGGATGTAAAAAGAATTGAAGCAGTGCAAAGAAAAGCTACGAGGATGGTATGGGATTTGTGTTACAAGACGTATGAGGAGAGACTTGCGGACCTGAACATGTATACCCTGGAGGAAAGGAGGAACAGGGGTGATATGATACAGACGTTCAAATATTTGAAAGGTATTAATCCGCAAACAAACCTTTTCCGGAGATGGGAAGGCGGTAGAACGAGAGGGCATGAAATGAGATTGAAGGGGGGCAGACTCAAGAAGAATGTCAGAAAGTATTTTTTCACGGAGAGGGTGGTGGATGCTTGGAATGCCCTCCTGCGGGAGGTGGTGGAGATGAAAACGGTAACGGAATTCAAACATGCGTGGGATAAACATAAAGGAATCCTGTGCAGAAGGAAGGGATCCTCAGGAGCTTAGCCTAGAATGGGTGGCAGAGCTGGTGGTTGGGAGGCTGGGCTAGTGCTGGGCAGACATATACGGTCTGTGCTGGGGCTGGTGGTTGGGCGGCGGGGATAGTGCTGGGCAGACTTATACGGTCTGTGTCAGAGCTGGTGGTGGGAGGCAGGGATAGTGCTGGGCAGAGCCGGTGGTGGGAGGCAGGGATAGTGCTGGGCAGACTTATACGGTCTGTGCCAGAGCTGGTGGTTGGGAGGCGGGGATAGGGCTGGCTAGACTTATACGGTCTATGCACTGAAGAAGACAGTACAAATAAAAAAAAGTAGCACATATGAATTTATCTTCTTGGGCAGACTGGATGGACCGTGCAGGTCTTTTTCTGCCGTCATCTACTATGTTTACTATGTAAATGCTGAGGGACCATTTGTGAGACTTAAGGACTCTGCTCAATTTGTCTGCTACTTTGCCAGCTAGGTAAACAGATGTTTTGAGAAGCTGCTCAAGTCCATATCTGGGTTGCTTGACGACAGAGGTGGTAAGAGCCTGTTCAGGTAATACATCGCAACCTGGTTGTCTGTGAAAATGAGTATTACCTGATTGACAATGCAGGTTTGGAAGGCTTCGAGGGAATTCCAGACCACTTGCAATTCCAGGAGGTTGATATGATGTAGTTTCTCCCGTGGGGAACAAGAACCCTGTATATGGAGACCATCGAGGTGAGAACCACAACCTACCATGGAGAGATCTGTGGTGCGGAGGGGGCTGAAACAGAAGATCCTGGGTGAGATTCTGGGTCAACATTTACCACTGTGGAGAGAGTGGAATAGCTGTGTAGTGGCTCAAATACAGGTTGAGAATAATCCCATGGCTTTGGACCACTGAGAGGAGAGCATCCACTGAAGAATTTGGAAGTGGGAGTCAAGCCAATGGTGTTACATGGACTGTTGAGAGCCATGCGACTAAGTAGTCAGAGCATCTGACAAGCAGATACTTGGGTGGATTTGAACAACTGACTGCAGAGATTTAGTATGTTTGCCCTCATTTGAGGAAGGAAGGCTCGGCCCCGAGTAGTATCAAGGGGAGCCCATATGAACTCTAAGGTCTGAACTGGTTGAAGATGTGATTTGAGGTAATTGATCACAAACCAAGGAGTTCTAGGATCTTTATGGCAGATAGAATGGAGGTGTGGTGCCGACTCCCAAGAGGGAAGACGTATATGCCCCCCACCTGTGAAGTGTTGCAGCTATCACTATCAGACACTTCTTGAAGCCCCGAGGAGCTGAAGCCAAGCCGAATGGTAAGACCTTGTATTGATAATGCAGAGTCCTACAGCGGAAGCGGAGGAACTTTTTGTGCATGTATGCTTCCTTGAGATCTAGAGAGCAAAACCAGTCATTAGTTGTATCATGGGAAGCAGTGATCCCAGGGAAATCATGCAAAATGTTTGAGTACAACTTGTTTAGTCTTGCAGATAGAGAATTGGAATAAAACCCTCAACCCCTGTCCAACAGAAGAACTGCTTCTTACTGCATTCTACTGGAGGATGGTAGAGAACTCTTCTCAAAATAGTGTCATCTGTAGGGAGTTGAAACGAGACTCCTGGTGGATGGTCGGGAGGTCTTTTTCCCCCAATGTAGAACATAACTGAGCTGTATGATGCATAGCACCCAACGGTTGGAGGATCATGAATTTTGGCATAACGCCTTTCTGTGTGTATAACCAAAGCAGTTTACAAATATTACACACTGGTACTTTCTTTGTTCCTAGTGGGCTCACAATCTAAGTTTTGTACTTAAGTCAAGTGACTTGCCCAAGGTCAGAAAGAGCAGCAATGGGAATCTAACCAAGTTCCACAACTTCTCAGCCTACTGCACTAACCATTAGGCCTCTTCTATTGTACGGTGGTGATGCTCTCTAGGAAGGAGCCAAAAACTGGGCTGTTTTTTTAGACTAAGGGGTCGTCTAGGATTCAGACTCCGTTTCTGACTTGGACATGAACACTGGGACATAGTCCTTTGAGGTGGAATAGTCCTTTGACGTGGAGGAGGAGGAGGAGCGTAATGACACTTAGACATATGGTAACTAGAGCGTCTAAATTCTCCTGTAAATCTTCTACAAGAGATAGCAGAAGCCTGTGGTCTGGATGGAGATTTTATAGTATCTGTATGTTTTTTTTTTAATTAAGCCAACCACTTTCTCAACTGTCACCAAATTATCTCAACAAGGGATGTTTGCTAGATGCTCCCAGACAGCAGATTCGAGGTCAGAGACCCTAAGCCAGGAAAGATGTTGCATTACTACTCCTAAGGTGGAAATGTGTGAAGAAATATCAAAGGCTTGCTGTTCCAGATGTTTACAACAATCCACAAGTTTCCTGTGAAGCTTATGGAATTCATCAGCCTTCTCAGGGGGAAGGAATTCTGTCCAAGAAAGAGCATTCTGCATTAGAGATTTTAAGTAAATTGTGGAATAAAGCTGATAATCTAATATGCAATTGGTTAGCATTGAAGACAAATGTTTTTCTGCCAAAAGAGTCCAATGTTCTAGCATCTCTGCATGAGATCTTGTACTGCACATACATTTTAAAGCAGATTCCACAACTATGGCATGATGATGAGGTAAGAGTTTTCTCAAACCCAGTGCATTTCTGTATTCTACACACTGTATCACTTTTATCTGGGGCAATCTGAACCATCAGTGGAGTCTCCCAGCTTTTGATTAGAGTATTTTTCATAATTGTCAGAAGTGGAATAGTGATTCCTTCTCTAGGAGCATCAATCTAGAACCTCAAAGAGTTCTGAAAGCAGTTCTTCCTCTGTCTCTAATATGAAAGGATAGCTTGAGCCATCTCATAGATAAAGCCAGGAAAAGATATACTTTCTGGAGGAGACCTATGTGTCTTAGATGGTGTAGAAGAATCAGATGGGATGCCATAGGAGGGTCCTATGAGTTCTGATCCATCTCCCAGGAGAGGTTTGATTGACTCTTCAAAGCACTGTTCATGGGAAGTACATGGAAGAGAACATTGACTAGAGTGTTGGCTCTGCATTGAGGTGCATCAAAGGCAGGCAAGTCTCCAAAGTTGGAGAAGTTCTTCTGCCATGTTGACGCAAGGGTCAGTCAGGCTTGTGCTGTCTCTGATGTTCGGCGCCGAGCTGATGTATGGGACCTTTCCTGTGACTGTCTCTCTGATGTATCGACAGGCTGGGCTGATGAAAGCACCCTGTAAGCCTATATAGACTGCAAATGCAGTAGCCCTGAGAGCTCATCCTTGAGCATAGCCAGGATTTCTTCCTGTAGATTAGGCAATGGTACCACTTGATAAACCAGTGTGGACGCAGCCCACGTTATAGCCTAAACAGGTGTAGGAGAAGGTTCTCAATGAGAAATAAGTTGGAGAGGAGGCGAGCAGTCACTGTGCATTGAGGACACTGATGCAGGGGACATGTTGGCAGAGTGCCTAGAAGGAGAACAATCCTACTTAGATTTTTAAGCTGTAGGTCCCTTGATACACCCAACACCAACAAAGAGGACGTAGAGTCCTTATAAAGTTGCGGTACTGAGTCCAATGTCAGACTATCTCGATGTTGCATTAGCGCACCCGATGTCAATGCATATTCTGTGTTGAGTGCTAAATCCCCAGTCATGCTCCATGCAGATTACCAATGTCTATGCAGAACCAAAAACTTTTTCACATGGGTCTCTGCAGGCTTTAAGGGTTCTTGCTGCATGCGCAGGCAAAGGCTACACTATGTCCCGGTGCTCTGAACTTACCAGTTATGGAGGTCTGTATCTAAAACAGTCTTATTGCATCGAGCACACTTCAGAAAGCCACTCAGTACCCTTGTTGACTTGGAGGGAAAGACAGCCGTCACAAGGTCAAAAGGCTCTACGACCCAGGGAGCTCTAGTGGCCATGTACCCAAAAATGGTCAATAGTTCCTGGGCATAGGAAGGGCTCAGAGGTCCAAAAAGGCCGAAAAATGAAAAATAAAAATTTGATAAATTGAACTAAATAAAGAAAATAAAAATATGACTAATAAATATCCTGAAAAGGGGAAGGCACCAAAAAGGCAAATGTTTGACGCGCTGAGGAGAGATTAGAAAACCAACCTCTCTGCTCCATGGAAAACGATAGACTGCTGGTCCTGCGCTCAGGCATCAGGCAGGAAGGCACCTGTGCACATGCGGTGGGGGCACTGTCTCAAAGACTTAAAGTGATAGTGCACTTGACAGTGTCTGAACCGGGCTCTGTGGACGACGTCACCCACGTGTGAGAATATTATGCCTGCTTTGGCGAACTTCAGCTACAGCTAGCTTAACTATGTGCAGAAACAATTCAGCAAATCAAATCAGCTACAGGAACCACATTATTTCATTTCCCTGGCAAAAAAATCACAAACTATAGAATATATGTTCTTATAATTCCTACTTAAAAAATGACATTAGTTACATATAAACAATATCAGTTCTAATCAGTCCATATATTGTCATGCTGAGCAATTCAGCACAAGGCTACTACTAGCACATGCAATTTTAATTCCATACAATCTGATCAATTCTTATGCAAATTATAGAAAAGGGTAACAGTGAAAAAGGCTGCAAAACTATCTTTAAGGATGGTGACTAATGAATCACTAGACTTTTTATGTTAGCAGAATCTCAATATACTATAACTAAAAATAACTCAGCTTTTCACAATATGAAATAAAACAGCAATCATGGTGGAAATTTTTGCTGCAGGCTTCAATGGTTTTGCCATTATCTTACTTTGCACTGCTGCATTACCATGTGACCTCTCTATATTTTCACCAATTCCAACACATCCCATCTTACATCTAAATGTGTACTTTTCTTTATTTGCAATGGTCTGCTATACAACTTCTGTAAAACAAATCTCAATTTCAATGCACCACCCATGTCTAAATCTCTATGCTATGTTTTCTATGTAATGCAATACAGTACATGATCCCAACTTTATTAAACATCCTTCATCTAACAATATCACTTTGCCTCCACCTGCATAACGTTCTAACATAATTCCTCTCTCAACAGCTTGGCTTGTAAGTACATTCATGCACAGTGTCATACATATTTCTGTTAGGTAATGCCCTGCAATGTTTGCTTTAGTAAAAATAAGAATACTTACTTGCACTGCTCATGACATTCCTTCCCAATGTATTGGTATTGTTGTCACTGCTGCTGCGGCTTAAATTCATGTTGTTAGTGGCATTAGTACGTGCTATGTTTGCCACTCTCCGAACAAATGATTCCAAACTAGAAGTTTCCCGTGAGGAGAGGTTGGGGACACTTGCGCTGGAGCTCATGGGGGCCCCAGCAGCCAACAAAGAGCTCACTGAGAGTCTGTTGCTCGCTGAAGAGCTAAGAGGGCGCTGTGAAGCTGCCTCTTTATTTGTCAGCTCTGACACAGAACTGACATCAGGAGAGCTGATGCTAACAATACCCATTGAGATTGCACTAGATTCTCCAGAATTGCGTATGGAACCATCAGTACCCAGTTTCCTCTCAGCATTTTCACTCATGTCTGCTGTTAGCGTGCTGGTACTCGTACTGGATGATGATCCTATTTCAGCTTGAGGGATGCTATCTGCAGAAGACAGAACCACGATTGGTTCTTGGATGTCAGTACCTGAAACTATGCTTTGTTCCATGACACTCTCCGATCTCCGCTCCATTTTGGTCGAGCCCAGGCTGATGTCACTGCTGCTGGCCACGCTACACACCGAGCTGCTGCTTCCTTTTCTGCTCGAGGAGCCTGCGCCAGCAGCAGACGTCTTGTCTGGACAGTTGTTTTTCACCAAGCTGCTCCATGACTGTGTCGTGCCTGAAACAGTGGATGAGACAGGTTTGGGTGATGCCGCTGAATCAGGGTCGTACCCTGGGGCAAGCTTGAGGTCAAATTTTCCTTCTGCGCCCATACGGTAAGAGTTAGAGCCACCAGCATCCCAAGTGACATCAATCCAGCCTGGAAAGGGACAGGAGTTTATGAGACCCAGCAGAAAGCAGATAGGAGCGTGTCAGACAGTAGCTCCACCATATGGGATCAGTATCTTAAACGTGCTGTGATGATTACTTCTACATTCAATCTACTACCAAAAATACCAACAGCACTTTCTGCCAAAGGCAAAATTAGCTTTGAAAATTAAGACAAAATTGGTTTTAAAAAGTTAATAAAAAAGGCATGCCCTATTAGGGGAGCCCAAGCTATGAGAAAGACATTTAAGTCTACTTTTATAGTCTTGTGTATTTTTGTATCCTTTACCAGTGCATTCTGGTATAATAAAATTTGCCTCACCACTGTGAACACCACCTCTATGACTGTGGGTGTACATCGCTATTTTCCATAATCAAAGACCAAAATGCACTGGGTATGGAGATAAATGGACAGCACTATTTCAAGTCTTACTCAAGTCCCTTAACAGGTTTAAAATTGACAAGATGTATATAAATATATAAGTAGGCACATTTTAAAATAACTACAAACTATAGTCTGATCCCATTGAAGCTAGTGACATAGGAAAGTTAGAACAAAATAAACAGCAAAGAAGAATTTTGCAAATGCTAAGCTAAGAAAGACAGAGAGAAAATCTTTGGGATACTATGTAAAAAAGGGCTGTCATTCAATTTTCAGAAGTTTTTTTTGTTATTCCAAGACTGAAATCACTGTATATTTTTGCCATTTCTATAAATTCATTATTTGAGAACAGTTAGGCAGCAATGGAAAAGTTTCTTATTACCAGGATAGCGAAGATACTTACCTGTAGCAGGTATTCTCCGAGGACAGCAGGCTGATTGTTCTCACATGTGGGTCGACGTCCGCGTCGGCCTGGGAATTGGCATTTTGCCGGAGCAAAAAATAAACAAAGTTTTGCCAGAGTCTTCAGTTGAACGTACAGCGCGCAGCGCATGAATGGACTGACTTCCCGCCCGCCGCTCGAGCGCGTCTCCTCAGTTAAATCAAAAAGCATAAGAAATAACAAATGACAACTCCAAAGGGGAGGTGGGAGGGTTTGGAAGAACAAACAGCCTGCTGTCCTCGGAGAATACCTGCTACAGGTAAGTATCTTCGCTTTCTCTGAGGACAAGCAGGCTGTTTGTTCTCACGTGGCGTATCCCTAGCATCCAGACTCACTCAAAACAATGAACATTGGTCAATTGGTCCTCGCAATGGCGAGGACATAACATAGATTAACCTGAAACTATATACAGCTAGCTGAGAGTGCAGCCTGGAACAGAATAAAATGGGCCTAGGGGGGTGGAGTTGGATTCTAAACACCAAACAGATTCTGTAGCACTGACTGCCCAAACCAACTGTCGCGTTGGGTATCCTACTGAAGGCAGTAGTGAAATGTGAATGTGTGGACTGATGACCACGTTGCAGCCTTGCAAATTTCTTCAATAGAGGCTGACTTTAAGTGAGCCACCGACGCAGCCATGGCTCTAACATTATGAGCCATGACATGGCCCTCCACAGTCAGCCCAGCTTGGGCATAAGTGAAGGAAATGCAATCTGCTAGCCAATTTGAGATTGTGCGTTTTCCGATGGGGACTCCCCTCCTGTTGGGATTGAAAGAAACAAATAACTGGGCGGACTGTCTGAAAGGCTTTGTCCGCTCCATGTAAAAGGCCAATGCTCTCTTGCAGTCCAAGGTGTGTAAACTGCTTTCGCCGGGGTGGGCATGAGGTCAGGGAAAAAATGTTGGCAAAACAACTGACTGGTTCAGATGGAACTCTAACACCACCTTTGCTAGGAACTTAGGGTGTGTGCGGAGGACTACTCTGTTGTGATGAAACTTAGTATAAGGTGCATCCACCACTACAGCCTTAATGCTCACTGACCGTACAAGCTCAAGTAACAGACATCAAGAAAATGACCTTGCAGGTCAAGTACTTCAGATGGCAGGAATTCAATGGCTCAAAAGGAGCTTTCATCAGCTGGGTGAGAACGACATTGAGATTCCATGGCACTAGCAGAGGTTGACAGGGGGCTTTGACAAAAATAAACCTCTCATAAAACGAGCAACTAAAGGCTGCCAAGATATAGGCTTACCCTCTACACGCCGATAAGCACTAATTGCGCTGAGGTGAACTCTTACGGAGTCAGTCCACACGTGCATGGTGCACGCGCGGCAGAAACTCTGGCAAAATGCCGATTCCTGGCCGACGCGGACGTCAACCCACGTGTGAGAACAAGCAGCCTGCTTATCCTCGGAGAAATTAAAGTACAGCACAGACAGCAGCAGGATATACTCCTCTGCTCTAATGAGCCTCAGTGGTTCTGGAGTGTGTCTAGGGATCACAGGATGGCTGTTTCCACATCTACTGTCTTTGAGGGCCTCTCTACCCAAGCCACATACTAAAATGTGGTGGTAGTTTTAGTACTAGGAATAATAATATAGCAGAAATCTACAAATTAATTACTTTGCAGCTCCTAATTACTTCTCTTTTCTCCCTACATCCTTCCTTATGAATTAGGTTCCTCTTGGAAATCACTCTTAGCAGGGGTAGAGAAGAGCACTGATAGCTCCGAACACCTGATTCAGCAAGCCATAATCCCCTCCCTAGGCATACTCAAAAATTCAACTAAAAACTCACCTGAAATTGTATTTACTACAGAAAAAGTGGTCAAGATATAAAAGCTGTCTCCTAGATTCTCTTTTAGTCATATGTTTATCTTAACTTAAATTGTAAGGTCTATGGAGAACGGAATCTCTCATGTGTGTGTCTGTACATCACTGTGTACATCTGGCAGCACTTTAGAAGTAGCAGAAGCAGGGGGACATAAATGAGACAGACAGCCCAGCAGTCTCATATGGGCACTTTACATTTACCAAACAGGGCAGCAAGATTTATTAAGGATAGGAAAAAACAATAAATCAGGCCCCACAATTTGTGGTTACTAAAGTGTAGACAATGAGTGTTCCAATCAAGTGAAGCTGTTTATCTGAAACAGGTCTTGTATGAATACAGCAGTTCAGGCACACACGAGAGATAGCTTATAAAACCATCAAAGACATTTTCAGAGGGAAAAAAAGGGCCTCAGAACATTCACAGCAGTTACCATGGCCATGCAATGTGCCTCACTTTTCCAATTAAAGCTCAATTCCAGAAGCAGAGAATAGGGTCTACCGTTGTAAATAGTAAATCGTCTTTAGAAAAAAATGTTACTCTCTGAAGATGAAACATACATTAAAGTCACACATACATGAAACACCCTAGCTAACAGTGATGCTCAACAATAACTTGTCCATTTACTTACATCTGATATGCCACTCTGCCCATATAAACCCAGAGAGAATTACATAGCTATACTTAAATACAATTTATAATGAAAGTACAAGGCAACAAGGCAAGAAAGCATATCAAACATGCAATCTCTATATCTATACATATTCTATATATAGATATCTATATAGATATGGGAAAACAAAAATACTACCTTGCCAACAGGACAGCAAATATTTTTGTATCCTGTTTCCAACAGTGGCCAATCCAGGTCACAAGTACCTGGCTAGATCCCAAAGGAGTAAAACAGATTTTATGATGCTTATCTAGAAATAAGCAGTGGATATTCCTAAGTCCATCTTAATAATGGTTAATGAACTTTTCTTTTAGGAAATTATCTAGACCTTTTTTTTTTTTTTTTTTAACTTTTAAGTTAACTTTTTACCACATTCTCTGGCAACGTATTCCAGAGTTTAACAACACACTTTGTGGAAAAAATAGTTTCACTGGTTTGTTTTAAATGTACTGCTTAGTAGCTTCATTGCATGTCCCCTAGACCTAGTTGGAAAGAGTTTTTAAACCTGACTCCGAAAGATATAGAAAGTATTCAAACTGTTTCTGTGCAGCACAGGAAAAACAATCTAGGGCCTTTCCACCACACCAGATGGCAATATTCTTTCACTTTAAAAAAAAAAAAACTAACTCTGTTTTGTGGAATCTCTCCTGGAAGCCAGAATGACGTGTAATACACTGTCAGACATTTTCAGAGCAACCAAAGTCATTTACTAAACATCCCAACTCTGAGGACAAGGGAATTGATGCTAGGATCTTGTTTAATAAGCATTTTGAAAAATGCCCCAATTTATTATGTTTTCTAATAGAAAGTTCCAGTGGAGGGAAAGGGAAATGGGACCATGATATTCCCTGACACAGTCCCTTTGGGCGAAACATGGCTTGTGTCAGGCATTTTATCTGTTTGTGATCTAGCAATAAAGTATTCTTTGAAATACACGCTGATCAGCTTGTTGTTTTCCCTAATTTGGTATTTATTCATTCTTTATATTAATATATGTGTTTCCTGGGAATGCCCTGTCTCTTGTATGTAATCTGCATTGAACTACTCAAGGTAATTGAATAATACAAGAAATGCAACATAGTGTAACGTAATCATGTCTACAATATTTGCAATAAAAGGAGGGAGGCAGGCAAAGCTTTCCTCAACATCCAAATGATTTTTAAGGATTGTGTTAGGCCAGACACGCTAAGCCTCGCTTCAACAGACATCAGACATGAATTTATATCCTGAATACCAGGAGAATAAAGTTAACTGTACTTCATCAGTGTGCATGAGTTGTGTGGTTTTGTTATAAGGGAGAAAGTCTGAAAACACCTCCATCTTGAAGGAATATGTAGCAACCAGTCTCTTTCAAATGACTTGTGATTTTAGTGCTTCAATCCACAAGTCAGCATCCCAAATACTTTTCTTTTTTTTAAATGTGCTTCTCTCCTAACCCTCAACATACCTTTCCTAGATGATCATATCCCCCTCAAAATCAGTTCCCATTGATATCTATAAGCAATAGGTGTTTAAACAACCCCTTCAGCCTCGGTGGTTCTGTGGCAATGCATCTGTGCTCCTCAAAGACAACCCTATGGGCACAATTATCTTTACATGTAAAGGAGGAATATAAGGGATGTCTGTTTGGCCAGCAGCTAGGATTGAAGATTGAAACTTATGGGCTATAGCATCAAATTTGCTAATTCTACCCCTTTTTGACTCTGTTAAATATATTCCAAAACGACTCAGCTAAACAAACATTGGAATATAGAAGTCACCATATAAATTAGCTACTGTGCAGTGTTTGCATATATTGGCTCATGAAGGAAGGGAAAACAGTATTCAGAAAAAATTCTTCCAAAAGCATCCAATGTTTGTACTTCCCTTTCTGGGGGTACAGAAGAATAAGACTTGGAATTTTTGGCCTTTTTGTATCACCACAAATCAGTGAGGAAACGGCTTCTTGAATCTGAGAGATTTCTGACCTCTATACTCAGAGCCAACCTTCTTACTGACAGATATCCTGAGAGGGGGGTATCATACATTCTCAACTGAACACCTCTGAGGATTCTCTGAATGAGTGTGGTCACAGCATCCTTGTGAAAGGTCAAGGAACTGAAGGATATCCAATGTTTATGCCCTATATTCCTCCTCTAATTTAAATGGGCTCCACCATCTCCCAAACAAAAATCAATGAAGCAGCATTGAGTCGATGAACTTCTCCTCATACAGTGGAGCTAGATATGAGAGCAAGCCAGCTGAGTGATCCACTTTAGAGAACTGAACATGGCCATATTCAGGATCCTAAATGTGCTCAGACTTTGACCCACAGAACAACTTAAGTGGAGAGCTCTGGATCTGTGCAGACACACGGACCTCCTGCATCTCTGTGAAGCTTCCTCCTCTCTAATATGCTGGAAATTGATACTGGTGCAACACACATGGAATTGAAGGCCCTGCAAGGTTTTGATATCTATAAATCCCCTCCAGGCAAGCATGAATCTCTAGTTTTGGCCAGAACACTCTGCATCAACATCGATGTTGAAATTGAAACATTGTATTGAGCAAGGTAACATTTCAGGTGCTCACTGATTTATCTTGAGCTCCTCCTGATAGACTACCAATGCTAAAAGGTAAAGGGGGACCAGTAAAGGGTAGCCACATCTTCCTCAGTCACTTGTGAAGTACTGGTGGCTGTCATGACTCCATCATCAAAGACGACGAGTGATCCTTCATGTAGGGCTCATTTCAAAAGCACTGGGGAACATGGTGTCTCGATACTCATTACAGTGCTCTGATGGGCTATAATGCTGAAGTTTCCCACCTCTGTTGACATTCATGGGTCCTTGACATTGATGAAGGACAATAAATCCACCTTCTTTAGGCAGGAATTAGTCAACATTTAATTGCAACAGACTGTCAATACCTGATGTCAAGGCTAACAGACACACTCACAATGCCGATGCATCCCTAACATCCAGTACAGCTCCAGGACCCTTCATACCTGAAAAACGTGTCTTAAGGGAACTAAGAGGTAAAATGCAACGGACAATTGAGAAATCTTTGAGTGCGCACAAAGACTGAAGGAGGTCCCATGTAACAGCAACGAGCATGAATTTGCATTCATGCATATTACGGTTTCTCAAAAGCTTCCAGGTAAGTACTAGGGGTACATCCGGCATGCCAGCGTGCTGAGAAGTCACAAGTGCCTGGAGTTTCAGCTCTCCTTTACTTCAATGAGCTATTAAATCTTGCAGACCAGGGTTCGCTCTGCCCTATTAGAGCTTGTAAGACTTGCGGGGATGCAGTAGATGCATTTGGAACACGCTGACATTGGCAGTGGGTCCTAGTAGTGATGCCCCTAAGAATACCTAAGCCACCACACGAACGGAGCAAAGTGGACTCACCCAAGATGGTGTCTCTTCCAGCTGAGTCCGCAGCTCCATTTCCCGGGACCTTGGCCCAAGACATATCACAGCTGGTCAGTCACTTTAGAAGATAAACTGAATAAACTGCAGGCTGCGCTTGAGGACATTAAGGAGCATTTTGACTCACACACACTAACGTTTGGATGAGGCCGAGGCCCTCATTTCGTGCCACGATGACCGGCTGGTGAGCATGGAGGAGCAAGTGACAACTGTGCACCGCAAATGTGCAGCTTCAGGAATAGCTGGAAGATAATAAGCACAGAGCATGGAGAAACAATTGTTCAAATGGTAGGCCTCCCGGAGGAGGTAAGAGACCTAGAACTTTGTGCATAGTTTGAGACATGGCTTCCTGAGCAACCTGCAGTCAAAAACTCCTGAATGGCCATAATGTGTAAGCGGGCCCATCGCTTGGTACCGCTCTCTTAGACCGTGGTCCATGATCACTAAATATTTGAATTGGGATGATAATGAAAATATCACGCAAGCTTACCGTCACCATGGAGCACTGCAATATCAAGGCGATAAACTCTTATTGTTTAATGATTATTTGATGCAGGTGGCACAGAATAGGCAAAAAATGTCTCCAGTGTGTGCAGAGCTCCATAATCACCATGTGGCCTTTGCTCTGCAGTATCCAGTGTGGCTGCGTGTTCGCCACAATGGCAAGGTGCTCATTTTCAATACAGTGGAGGAGACCAGCGTGTTCCTGGATTGCTTGTCATCAGCTACTTGAAGCACCCACTGATTTGTAGTCTTAATGTGGTGCTTAACTATTTGACGGAACACTTGCTCTCTCTTCAAGTTTGGCTCAAGACACAGCAGAACTACTCAAGTGTGTGAACGCTCACTTGGGGCTCTGAGCCCTTTCCATTCCAACTTTAGGCACGGGCCTGGACCATCTGATTGAGTGACTAGGGAGCCGGGGCCAACATGTCTTTGGGGGGGGGGGGTGCTTGATCCTTTAATTTGCACTAGCGAGGGACTGGATGTCGTGGTGTGACTGGATTGTATAGGATGCTGCTTGAGGATGAATGCATTGGTGGATGTGGCTCCTGGGAAGGCTGTGCTCCAGGAGGCTGGGTTGTGTGCTTACCGGTTCTGGCTGATTCACTGCAATGTAACTTTAAAATATGACGCCTATGGTGAAGATAGATTACTGGAATGTGAATGTAGGAGGTATCACTTCCCCAGTTAAGTGTTCAAAGATTCTGACCACTCTGAATCGCTTGTAGGTAGATGTGGCCTGCTTGCAGGAGACAATGCTCACTGAGATGGAGCACCTTAAGCTCTGACATTACTGGGTTGGGGAAATGTTTAGTTCAGCTTCTTGGGGGGGGGGGGGAGGCATAGAGGAATAGCCATTTTATTCCATAATACCACAGCAGTATTGGCCAGTGATGGGCAAGGCTGCTACCTTCTTTTTCAACTGAACTTACAGGGCCATGAATTACTTTTACTTGTGTTATATGGTTCAAATACCTACGACGCTGTCTTTTATTCTTATCTGACGTGCGTTTGAGCTCCCTACATTGGCCAATCTCTGTTGGTCGCAGGGAATTTTAACCTAGTTGTTGATCCTGCCATGGATGGGTCTGCTCCGCCACAGGCCTCCCAGGGAGAGAGGGGGCAGGCTCTTTTTGCCAGGCTCTGGACTTGGTGGACCCCTGGCAGCTGCTTCATCCTGATTCTTGTGCCCATGGTATCTTCTCCCGCATAGATTATTTATGTCCACTCCTTATTTTTTCTCTATGATGGAGATAAGTGTTATTGCAGTTTCTGACTAAGCCCTTTTTTTTTTTTTTTTAAACCTTATGATGGAACCATGATACCAGAGGGAACTTGTGGTGTTTCCCGTCTTTCTTGTCAGAGAACTTTGAGTTTAAAGAGTACACACAGGAGAAGTGGAAAAAATACTGTAAACATAATGGCCAATATAGTAATGACCCTGTCCTGTTCTGGGAGTCAGCGAAGGCTGCACTTTGAGGGGATATTATAGCTTTTATGAGTGCCAGAAACAGGAAGATAGCTATGCAAAGCTTGTAGGGACTATGCTCAGAACCCCACTGAAACACAAAGAGATGTATCTGGCCATGCAAATGACTTAACTCTTTGCTTTACTCCAGAATGCAAAAGCAGCTATTGAGCTGTATCTATCTTTTTTTACCATTTTGGGAATAAGCCGGGGAAAAGTTTTGTCTAGGTTACATTTCACATGGCAACGTCAGCACCCCTTCCTTGCGTTGAGAAGGGATGGTACATGGGCCAATCAGCTCGAGGAAATAGTCCAAATTTTTGTTCAACATTTTGAAGATTTTTATAAGGCCAAAGTTGAGTTTTCTCCCTGACCAAACCGCAGAATACCTGGCACAATCTGGTTTGTCTCGGCCACCAGCAGAAGCCATTACAAGCTTTAACGAACCACTAGAGGCTAAGAAACTGCAACATGCGATCACTTGGTTGAAGTCCGGGATTGTTTCAGGTCATGATAGGTTTCAATGGAGTTTTTTTTTAAACTGCTAGGGGTGGGCTTAATCACCCAGGTGCTAGCTTATTACCAGGCAGATCATTTATAAATATGCTAAATAGCACATGTTCCAGTACAGATCCCTGTGGCACTCCACTAGTCACCCTCCATTGAGAAAAATGGCCATTACCCAACCCTCTGTTTTATGTCCAATAACCAATTCCTAATCCACAGAAGGATATTGCCTCCTATTCCATGACTTTTTCATTTTCTCAGGAGTCTCTCATGACGAACTTTGCCAAAAGATTTCTGAAAACCCAGCTCACCTTTATTCATGTTTATACCTTCAAAGAAATGAAACAAATTGGTGAGGCAAAACTTCTCTTGACTGAACCCATGCTGACTCTGTCCCATTAAACCACGTTTGTCTATGTGTCCCGTGATTTCATTCTTTATAACAATTTCCACTATTTTCCCCATTACTGAAGTCAGGCTTACCGGTCTGTAATTTCCCGGATCACCCCTGGAACCTTTTTAAAAATCAGCATTACATTGGCCACCCTCCAATCTTCGAGTACTATGGATGATTTTAATGACAGGTTGCAGATCATTAACCACAAATCAGCAATTTCATATTTGAGTTCTCTCAGTACTCTTGTGTGTATGCCATCTGGTCCAGGTGATTTATCCCACTTTAATTTGTCGATTTGGCTCAGTACATCTTCTAGGTTCACCAAGATTTCTTTCATTTCCTCCGCATCACCCCCCTTGAAAACCATTTTCGGTATAGGTAGATCTCTTACATCTCCTTCCGTAAAGATCAAAGCAAAGAATTCATTCAATCTCTCCGCTATGGCTTTGTCCTCCCTGGTTGCACCTTTACCTCCTTCATGATCTAATGGTCCCACAGATTCCCTCACAGGCTTTCTGCTTCTGATGTACCTGAAAAAAGGTGTTACTATGACTCTCTCTCTCTCCACAGCATGTTTTTCTTCATATTCCCTTTTAGCCTTATCAGTGCTTTCCATTCATGTTACTTCTTATTTTCTTCATTCTGATTCTTATTCAGTTCTTTGACGGATGTTCTTTTGGCTCTAATAGCCTCTTTCACTTCATCTTTTAAACCATGCTGGCTGTTTGCTCTTCTTTCCAGCTTTGCTAATACATGGAATACATCTGGTCTGGGCTTCCACAATGGTATTTTTTAAACAATGTCCAAGTCTGATGTAAAGTCCTGACATTTGCAGCTGACCCTTTCAGCTTCTTTTTAACCATTTTCCTCATTTTGTCATAGTCACCCTTTTGAAAATTGAATGCTACTACAGCTGATTTGTTAATGACTTCATGCCAGGTATCTGCTCAAACTTGATCATGTTATGATCACTGTTTCCCAGCAAATCCAACACCGTTACTTCTCGTACCATGCCCTGCAAGCCACTAAGAACTACATCTAAAATAGATCCCCTTCTTGTCAGTTCTTGGACCAGTTGCTTCAAGCAGTAATTTATTACATCTTAAGAATTTTACCTCTCTAGCGCTAATTTAGCATTTACCCAGTCAATATTGGGGTAACTGAAATAAAAAATTATCATGCAATTCTACCCTATACTCAACGTGTTTGTGGGTCACAATGGCAGGCAATAATGAAAAAAGTGGAGAAAAAAAAGAAGACCTCAGAAACATCGGAACTTCCTCGTTTTTAAAGGACACGCCTTTTATGTAATGAGGGAACCACTTCAATCACGCGTCTTCAAAAAAAAAAAAAAAAACTCCACTGTAACAACTTCACAAAAACACTGCCATTGTACCCTTACAAACACTTATGTGGAGACTCAATTTGATTCTGACAAAAACTCGAAAAAGTACTTATCTTGGATGACAATATCTTCATAAATTTATGTAATGTCCAGTTGAGAGAATACCTGTACAAGGCTGGACAGTGCTTTTATGAAGTTGTTACAGTGGAGTTTTTTTTGAAGACGCGTGATTGAAGTGGTTCCCTCATTACATAAAAGGCGTGTCCTTTAAAAACGAGGAAGTTCCGATGTTTCTGAGGTCTTCTTTTTTTCTCCACTTTTTTCATTATTGCCTGCCATTGTGACCCACAAACACGTTGAGTATAGGGTAGAATTGCATGATAATTTTTTATATATATTCTACTCATTCCGGAAATTTGCAGGGTAACTGAAATCACCCATTATTATAATTCTGCCCAATTTGCCAGCTTTCCTAATCGCTGTAAACATTTGTTCATGTTTGTTCTGTCCTGGTGGATGGTAGTCAATCAGTTTTTAACGTTCATAAGGCCCTTTTGGCCTTGGCTCATATTCAACAATGACAGATACCTGCGCTTTTGGTCAGGCTAGATGCAGCCAAGGTGGTTGATCATGTAAGCTGGCCCTTTTTGTTTTCCACATTAGAGCATATGGGGATTACTAGGTGGTATCTGCAAGCAGTAAAGGTCCTTTATACTCATCCCTCCACATCCCTCTTGGTTAATTGTGTTCGCATGCAGACTTATCAACAGAACAGGGCACGAGAGAGGGCTGCCCGCTTTTCCCCCTTCTGTTCATTCTCTCTCTCGAGCATTTGCTGTGCACGTTATCGGCGGCCCTTGGAGGTGCAGGGTCTGGAGGTGGATGTTAGCACTTTGAAGACCTTGGCCTTTGCAGATGATCTCCTATTGATCCTTACCTCACTGCAGCACTCTCTTCTGGGAGTGATCGAGTTGATGGAGTGCCACTATTGGGCTTCCAGCTTAATTTGGACAAATCATATGCCCATCCATCTCATCTATCCCGTCAAAAAAATGTGAATATGCTCTATGGTGCCTGATTGATAGTTGCTGATATAGTGTTTAATTGGTTTGGAGCACGTTCAATAAAAAGATTTAAACACAAATCAGTATTAAGGAAGGTTCTCCACATGAAGGCTCCATTGGATGTCATCACCCATTTGAGAGAACTTGTGCACTGCATGTCCTCTGGAAGACACTTTTATTCCCCACACCAGGAAAAGTAAAACTCATATTTGAAATGCATCTTACTCCTAGGCCCAAAAAAAGCAGCAATAAAGAAGGAAAAAACAAAACATAAAAAGACAGGGACACCCTATATATTATGAGCTCAGTCAACAGCTTAAAACCACTTTTCATTAAAAATTTCAAAATCACATTTTAGGAAGGCTTAAAAACATGCTTAAAATTCTTCTCCAAAAGCTAGACATCTTTTAGCAATTCCACAGTACTGCACAAAACACGTACACAATTCAGCCCACCAGCTCTCATTACTGTAGTTGGGTGAACTCTATTATAATTATCACAAATGCAAGTTAAGCACATCTAATGACTCTAGGAATGTATGCTTAACACTTTTTTTCCCCATTTGAAATGCATCTTACTCCTGGATTGTCACATGTCCAGTGGCAAATAGTACACAACCTCAAAATACCACAAAGGATGCTGAAAGGTTTTAATTATAAAAATAATTACGATCTACACCATCTACATTCATGTGGAAAACAGATATAAATAAATGCACACTGCAGTCTTATATCAGACCTACAACACATGAGGAAAATGGTAAGAATGGTCAAGTGGTCTCACACAACTCATCTGTTCAAAGTCCCTGAAGTAATCAGGACAGTGGACACCTGCCATGTGAAAGGATTACTTTTCAACATCAGCTAAACATATTAATCCAGTCATACTTCTTTTCTTTTTATTAAAAGTGTTGTGGTTTTATCATCTGAAGATGCATTTATCATGCAAACATAATTAGAACGCTGACTGGCTACATATGGCACTCATCAGCAGAGGGTCAAATATTTCTAAGGCTGTTATTTGAAGTCTAAACATTTTTAAGACATTCTTTTCCAGGGCACTGTAAATCAAGGGTTATTGATTTTCTTAAAAAAAATCACAGTGGGGAAACAAAAAGGCAGCAGTGTCTAATTAGCTTAGAAGGGCAAACTGCTCCTTTAGTTCAATATTTTCCCTAGGAATTGGAGTCAGAAAGTGTCTGGGTGAAATCCTGAGAATAACATTCTCAAAGTTGCAGCAATTATGAAAAATGCACATATACATGAATTCATTATATATTTTGAATGCCATCAGTAACAAAGCAGCAACACAAAACTATGTTGTTCTAGCAATTGTTAGTAGTTTTCAATAGCTCTGATCCTAAATATAATTAACCTCAAACATCAAGACTGCCACACTCACCATTGTGCAACTCTCCAGTAACAGTGCCTTCTCCTTGAGAGCTGCCATCCTGGTCTCTCCATTTCCAGTCAATGCCTCGAATAACACGAGCTCCCGGGACCATGTACTTCAACACCTGGGACCGGACAAGCCGTCGCTGCCGCCTCAGATTAGCTTCAGCTTCCTTAGCTGCTTTTCCTGTAGAAAATACAAACAAATGTAGTCCACATTGGCCATGAACCACAGAAGGGTATGGATTGTCAACATATGTTACACTGCTATGTCTCACCACATTATCTAAAATCTGCCACAGTTGTCTATGTATTTTCATTTACCTTTCCTTACAGGGCTACCTTCTCATTTCTCATGCTGCATTCTTAGTTGAATCTCCAAGTATCTCTCTATATAAAACGCACCTCCAACGTTCGAATGAAGCCTCTGTTAGCCAAAAGTGAAGGGGGTGAGATCGCATTGTGTCTGCCCCGCCCACGCGTCAAACGTGATGACGTCGAGGGCGGAGCAATGACACTCATCCAATCGCAACGCTCGGCAGCGAAGCGTCAGGGAAGGAGGCGGCGCTCTCAACGTCTAGCCTTCCCTTCGCTGTGTTCCGCCTTCTTCTGACGTCAAGGATGACGTCAAAAGAAGGCGGAACACAGCAAAGGGAAACCTAGACGTCGGGAGCACCGCCTCCTTCCCTGACGCTTCGCTGCCGGAACCACGGAGGTACATTTAAAAACAAGAAAAAAAAAATAAAAACCATGTTGGGGGGAGCGAAGAGGGTGGCCACAAAAGAAAAACAATGGGGGCGGGAGGGCAGGGGAGAAACGACACCATGGATGCGAAGGGGGGGGGGGGGGGGGAAGAAGAGGGCGGCCCAGGCTGGGACATGGGAGAGAGAGGAGCATGGATGCAAGGGGGGGTCATGGAAGGGAGACAGGGGACTTGCTGGAAAAGGATGAATGGAGGCGGCAGGGGACAGAGGAGCATGGATGGGCATGGATTGGGAGGACAGGGCTCAGGGAGAGAGGGCAATTGCTGGAAAGGGATGAATGGACGGGGCAGGGGACAGAGGAGCATGGATGGGCATGGATTGGGAGGGCAGGACTCGGAGAGAGGGAAATTGCTGGATAGGGATGAATAGAGGGGACAGATGGGCATGGATGGATATGGATTGCAGGGCAGGCCTCAGGGAGACAGGGCAATTGCTGGATAGGGAAAAATGGAGGGGCCAGGTGACAGATGAGCATGGATGGGCATGGATTGGAAGGGCAGGACTCAGGGAGACGGGAATTGCTGAATAGGGATGAATGGAGGGGACAGATGGCCATGGATGGATATGGATTGCAGGGCAGGCCTCAGGCAGAGAGGGGAAATGCTGGATAGGGAAAAATGGAGGGGCCAGGTGACAGATGAGCATGGATGGGCATGGATTGGAAGGGCAGGACTCAGGGAGAGGGGAATTGCTGGATAGGGATGAATGGAGGGCACAGATGGGCATGGATGCATATGGATTGCAGGGCAGGCCTCAGGCAGAGAGGGGAATTGCTGGATAGGGATGAATGGAGGGGCCAGGTGAAAGAGGAGCATGGATTGGAAGGCCAGGACTCAGGGAGAGGGGAATTGCTGGATAGGGATGAATGGAGGGGACAGATGGCCATGGATGGATATGGATTGCAGGGCAGGCCTCAGGCAGAGAGGGGAAATGCTGGATAGGGAAAAATGGAGGGGCCAGGTGACAAAGGAGCATGGATTGGAAGGGCAGGACTCATGGAGAGGGGAATTGCTGGATAGGGATGAATGGAAGGGACAGATGGCCATGGATGCATATGGATTGCAGGGCAGGCCTCAGGGAGACAGCGGAATTGCTGGATAGGGATGAATGGAGGGGCCAGGTGACGGAGGGGCCAGGTGACAGAGGAGCATGGATTGGACTCACACTTTCACTCTGACTCTCAAACACTCACTCTCACATACACTCTCCCAAACACACACACTCCGAGGAAAACCTTGCTAGCGCCCGTTTCATTTGTGTCAGAAACGGGCCTTTTTTACTAGTAGCTTCATAATTGTAAGCCTCCACCAACGGCTGACACCAAAGCTGCTTTGCTATCCATATGGAGTGCAGCCAGCCTCAGCTATTGCACCTATGGACTCTAATCTGCTTTTGCAGCAGCATCTAACCTTACCAACTTGTCTGTGCATATATTCCTGCTGTTGAACTGTAGACAAACATTGAATCAAGAATCTAAACAACTGAGACAATATCATTCAAACTCCTTAGATGTCACCGGATTCCACAACTACATTTTAATATTATGAACAAGTACTAAACACATTTTTGAAATATTCCATAAAAAATATATATATGCACATTGGACACAAGGAAAAAGAAAGTAGAGGCCGACAATTTTGGTTTCAGCGACAATGCTGAAACTGGCCCCAAATCCTTTTTGCCCGGTTTCAGTTTTGGCCAAAAGGTCATTTTAATTTTCGATCATGTTTTCAGTTTCAGCCAAAAATGGCTGTTTTTGGTGGAAGCCAAATAATTTGTGCTTTGTCCCATTTGTCTCCCTCCTGGTCTCCCATCCCCCCTCAGAGAGGAGTTGGCCCTCTTCCTAGAAACCCCCCCCCCCCCCCCCCCCCCGAGTACCTCCTTCCCACATGTAGGTAATTCTGAAAGGGGGGGGGGTTACTCTTTTTTTTTATACTGCGATTGTAAGTAAAGTAGTTACGATTTTACACTATAGTTTATATCAGTAGTTCACAAACCTGGTCCTGGAGGCACTCCAGCCAGTCAGGTTTACAGGATTGCCAAAATGAATATTCATGAGATTTACATGCACTGCCTCCACTGCATGCAAATCTCTCTCATAAATATTCATTGTGGATATCCTGACTGGCTGTGGTGCCTTCAAGACCATGTTTGGGAACTACTGCTTTATATGACAGAGTGCTTTAAATAAATGCTTTTGATACAAAATTTTAGCAGGAATTTAACACTAAATTTTGGATAACTCCAGAAAGAGTAATTCTGAAAGAGGTTATGTCAACCGTCACTCCAAGAGTGGCGCAAAGTCAGCCACTATACAAGCACTGCAGCTTTTAGTTTCAGTTTTCATGAACTGTGGTCAATGTGTGTGGAGGCTATTTTGCTTGATGGTAAAATATGTTTTTCCTTATTTAAATTATTATATTCTAGCTTGGATACTGTGGGTTTAACAGAGGGAAGCAGTCTGCAAGCTCTGACAATCATCTGTGGCCCTCAATGGTTCACATTCACACAATCAAACTTGAGTTTTCAGTATTGACCGAAACCTACTACTACTACTATTTAGCATTTCTATAGCGCTACAAAGTGTATGCAGTGCTGCACAAACATAGAAGGAAGACAGTCCCCAGGGGATGAGTTTAGGCTGGAGTTTCAGTTTTGGCCAAAACTGAAAAAAGCAGTTTTAGTTGGCCTCTAGAATGAACATCACTGCAGGATATGTAGCAAAGAATAAGTCTTATGTTTTTTTTATTTTTTTTATTTTAGTACTTCAATCCCCAAATCAGCATCCCAGTTACTTTTCT
Source organism: Microcaecilia unicolor (assembly GCF_901765095.1). Classification (NCBI taxonomy): domain Eukaryota; kingdom Metazoa; phylum Chordata; class Amphibia; order Gymnophiona; family Siphonopidae; genus Microcaecilia; species Microcaecilia unicolor. The sequence continues at coordinate 105,582,653 of NC_044039.1, forward strand.
TAGATATGTCGACTTCTAACCCTTACTCTCCTCTTTTCTAGACAATCATATAGTACTAGAATGCTAGAGACCAGACTTCCCACTTGATTTAAAAGAAGTTCCTTAGGAAATTTAAATGAGTTTGTAGCCTAAATGCCCAGCCCTTTCTGATCCAAACAAAAGGTAAGCAAATGAGAAGTAAATCATGCTTTACAGAGACTTACTGTATACTTTTTTTGAGATAATTAAATTACAAACCAGCAGAGAGTCCACTGCATTTGCAATGACTGGAAAATGACCAACACGGTAATTGGCAGTGTGCAATCATACTATATGAAAAATGCATGAGGAACATGACAGATTTCTTCACATATTCTCCATTTTCCTTCAGTATTCCTTTACAACCCATATAGCCTCTGCTTCCTGTTTTCAGATCAAGTGGTTCGCAAACTGTTGATCAAGGCTCCACGTGGGGTCACAAACTCCATATTTGGAGATGCAACCATGGGGCTCATTTTCAAAGCACTTAGACTTACAAAGTTCCATAGGTTACTATGGAACGTTTTAAGTCTAAGTGCTTTGAAAATACGCCTCCATATCTGCAACAAAAATATGTGCATGATAGTACCACACAATCCAACAAGAAACTAACCACCTTGAGTGGATTTCTTAAAAAAAAAAAAAGAGAA